>NC_136526.1:23141487-23396487 GCF_053919585.1 Euprymna scolopes | reverse complement strand
ATTCGAACCGACACGCAGAAGAGAAAAGTGAATATTTAAAAATTAAATATACATTTCTTTTTTATTTGAACCGACATGCAGAAGAGAAAAGTGAATATTTAAAAATTAAATATACATTTCTTTTTTATTTGAACCGACATGCAGAAGAGAAAAGTGAATATTTAAAAATTAAATATACATTTCTTTTTTATTCGAACCGACACGCAGAAGAGAAAAGTGCATATTTAAAAATTAAATATACATTTCTTTTTTATTTGAACCGACACGCAGAAGAGAAAAGTGAATATTTAAAAATTAAATATACATTTCTTTTTTATTCGAACCGACACGCAGAAGAGAAAAGTGCATATTTAAAAATTAAATATACATTTCTTTTTTATTTGAACCGACATGCAGAAGAGAAAAGTGAATATTTAAAAATTAAATATACATTTCTTTTTTATTTGAACCGACACGCAGAAGAGAAAAGTGAATATTTAAAAATTAAATATACATTTCTTTTTTATTTGAACCGACAAGCAGAAGAGAAAAGTGAATATTTAAAAATTAAATATACATTTCTTTTTTATTTGAACCGACACGCAGAAGAGAAAAGTGAATATTTAAAAATTAAATATACATTTCTTTTTTATTTGAACCGACATGCAGAAGAGAAAAGTGAATATTTAAAAATTAAATATACATTTCTTTTTTATTCGAACCGACACGCAGAAGAGAAAAGTGAATATTTAAAAATTAAATATACATTTCTTTTTTATTCGAACCGACACGCAGAAGAGAAAAGTGAATATTTAAAAATTAAATATACATTTCTTTTTTATTTGAACCGACATGCAGAAGAGAAAAGTGAATATTTAAAAATTAAATATACATTTCTTTTTTATTTGAACCGACATGCAGAAGAGAAAAGTGAATATTTAAAAATTAAATATACATTTCTTTTTTATTCGAACCGACACGCAGAAGAGAAAAGTGAATATTTAAGTGACGTTTCTGAATTCTTGAGATGAGGATTGGTTATTTGTATCGGATTACTGTTCTCATCTTGAGCGTGATTTTCACAACGTTTCGGTCGATATAACCTCCGACCTTCTTCAGGTGTATCTTGTCAAACTCGGGAATGTTTCTGTCGAACTCGGGAATTTGGATGGAATTTATTTACTTCACAGGGGTAGCATGCTCTTGTTCCGTCAGCCATGACTGGATAGGTCCTAAGTAATTCGCAAATGTATTTTTCGGTCGCCCACACTGAGGAACCTTCAAGACACTATCACTTTTTACAATTGATTTTTTAACAAAGTATATGTCATTAAATTAATAGCCAGTGATTTTGGTAACACGTTACGATTTCTGACTTTTAGGGTAAGAATTCCTTTGCCATGCTTTATTTGATTTTATTTATTTATTTTTTTTTTTAGTTATTGCTCCCAGACAAGGTATGAAGGTACTTGATGTAAAAAGCTAAAAAATTTACTACTTTAAGGTCAAAACAATGATAACAGCAATTCTTCTCACTTTGTCAGAAACGTTGCTCATGAAATGTGAGAACTAAAGGACAAAATAAAGGAAATACTGATCGAGATGAAATGTATGAATCAGCAAAACGTTGTTCTATTATGGATCCATCCTTCTACAGGTATTCTACAGAAGTTCTACAGAATGTTGGAATGATAGCCGATCTTTTACTAAAACTCTGTGGATCTTGTTTGTTATTTTGATTTTCAGATTTACCATCTCCCCACAAACAAAAGAATTTGAAGAAATACAGAACATTAACATGAACCTAAAGGAGCGCAGACGACTTGGACAAAATTTGGTTGCATAGGGGGTACATATCGGGGACACATCAACGGGGACTCAGAACAGATGAGGATAATAATAAGGGAGACATTCATATCAGATTGGGATGTTTTCGTGTTAGGGGAGGAGATACTTCACTTATGATGGAGGAGACGCATAATACTTGTAAGGGTTGTACAAAGTTCGTTACAAGATGATAAAAACACATTTACTTTTTTGGTTGTGAGGAATGACGACACAAGACAAACAGTTACAAATATAGATGGTTTCTTTATTCTTCAACCGGCCGATCGGTGATGTCAGCCTTTTCGACTACATGGTCTCTTTCCTCCTTTTGGCAAACAAAGAATCCTCAATTCTAATTCTAACCTATTTTGAAACAATATATTTTAACTCGCATTGTGCATTCATTTAACTGACATATTTAATATCTAGATTTCTAAAAGAATGAACAATCGACTCTTTTTCTGACATAAACAATACTTAGCTATTTAATAGAATTAACAATGGACTGAAATCCTAGAGATTACATTTTCCATTATCTTTAACACTTGCCTGCAGGGTTCGATTCTAACCTTTTCCTAATATCATTTTCACTTATCTAGTATGTCTTCTTACTTACATAAGGAGACAGACCTTTCATGTAACAATTTGATGGTATGCAAAAAGATGATAATGCATTCGCACAAACATCAAATAAACATGAAATAATGGAATGACTGAGTGTGCTAGCACCATTCAGATCTGAACTGGAATATTGAGAAAGCTCACCCAGATGATCCCTGCCACAAAAAAAAAAACAAGCGCATGCTGCAATTTGAGATGAGTAAAGTGGAGAGAGGTCGAAATCTTTTAAACTCTCGAGACAAGATGGTGCCCCACAATCAATCAAATCCAGCTGTCTATGAAAAACAACCAAAGGCTTATCAAATAAAGTGCATACAGTGAATCAAGGATGGCGTTGAAACACGCATAGATATCAAAATAAAGCAGTTATGATGAGGAAAAATAAATATTAAGCAGAAAATAAAAGCATTACAAACAAGTAAGCACCAAAACAAAGCTTTTTTGAAACACAAACAAAAAAGAAGTGGAAGCATTAACGCAAAAAGCAACATCAACTCAAGCCACAAGTAGGATTGACAAATATGAAATTAGTCCGACTATTCCAGCTCCTAACACGTCAGTTTCTTTGTATAAACATAGAAATAGCAAATTTAATGAACTTGTGCAACAGAATTCAGATGTCATTCAGAAATTAATGGATGATATTATCAAAGAAACATGAACCTTAAATCAAATTGTAAAGGATTGGAGATATGGTGTATCTCATACCACGTCCAAGACATACTCATCAACGCCACCAAAACCAGGTAAAAAAAAATGTCACCCAGATGACACTCGTGACAATATCAATAGGAGTGAGGGGAGGGGGCTCGGAGTGGAGCTTAATAACCATTAGAATTCCAAATTTTCTTGAATTCAAGTTTTCACAAGACAATTTTGAAAAAAATCAAACTAAATGGACAGAATAGTAGTAAATACCGAACTTTTCGGGTTATTTAGCATCGGAACACAATTATTATTTGGTTTTATCGATTTGAAGACTCATCATTCCATTGGGATATTCACTATCAAAGAACAAAACTCGTCATCTTTTGTTAATGTTTTCTCCAAATATTCAGCAAGTTTCGATTTCATAACAGCTTTTTCTTTTGCCTATCAGCAGTGAATCAGCTATTTAATGAAACTGTATATTAACACATGCACACACACACACACACACACACACACACACACACAGCCGGTTAATTATAAACAAGTGTTCATTGTTACAATGATCATATTTAGTTTCATGTTCATTTTACACGATGGCATGTATTGGATGGCTTTCATAAATTCACTTCCAAACTAACCTATCTCTGACCAAGTGTTCATTCCTCTTTCTCTCAAGTCTATTTTCATCGCTTTTCTACCATGGTGACGTTGGCCTCAACTCTTCTACATCTAACTTAAGAACTCTTATCCATTCTTTTCACGTGGCCACACCATCAAAGTCTGCACTATACTGTCCTGCAGAGTCACAGAACTAAGCCTGTCTTTAAGACTCGTGTCACACATCCATTGTATTATTTTTGTATCATTTCTCTCTATGCAACGCATGTCCTCAACTGGCCAGTTTTTACTTGCATATATCATCACACTGCATACACATGTCCAATACTCTTCCTCTAGTCGACGGTGTATATTAGTATATTTAAATTTTACCTATACAAATGGTATACTTCATTTAACTCTATTTATCCAACCGCGTTCGTTGTTGAAGATCCATGTTGTTGTTTACTGTTAGCTTTATTTATTTGGGTAAGACTTTCAAGTTGTCCCCTAAAAAGAAACACTTTTTCTAAACGTACATTAAATCAACTGATATATGAGCCAACCTTCAATTTGCTTTTCTGTCAGTAAAATGTATTTAGAAACTATTGCACGTACGAGTGTAACACCTTCCATCAGAAAAATTACGCTTCAGTATTCACACTAATATATGTGCATTTGTAGAATTATGTTGATAATTTAATTTTTCATGTATTATCATAACCTAAAAAAAAAAAAAACTTTTTTCCTTGGATTATTGGGAAGTGGGGAAGGTAGTTATTAAAAAAATATGCCAAACTTAATGTTAACAGAAGTAGAAAAAAAAAAAGATAAAATACTTTTTTTTTTTTTACTTTTCAGTTTGAAAAGTCAAAAAAAAATAAAAAAATGGAAAAAGAAAAAAAAATCAGTATAGAAAGTAAAAAAAACAAAACTTCCATCATACTTTAGTCAGATAAAATTGTGTGACGGGATGGATATATATTTACAAATAAATACATTGGTTTTTATCATACAAAACATTAATAAAAGCTGATCTGACCGATTTTATGAAAAATATTAAAATAAAAAAAAAAGTTACTGGACAACTAAACTAGGATTCCAAACAAACTGACCAATCAATTTTCTTCAAAGATAACAAATGCCAATTCTTTATTCTGGTTGAATATCGACTGACCAGACGATTCCCACACACAGATTTGTAAATCTAGTGAAATATATGATAAACGCTTGTGTGAAAAAATTCTAAATCGTTTTTTATGAATGACACACATTACAACATCATAACTAACTTATATATATATATGTGTGTGTGTGACGTGTTCGGTGGAAGAACAACATAAGCATCACTTGATAGTTTTTCACACACACAAAAAAATGGTTAAATGTTTGGAGCATGATGATAGTTCTTTGAGTCTTTAAATGGAGTTTAATAATTGTGTAAGGGAAGAAATTTATTAACTATTTAAATACAATGACAATCTTACAATATCATCTATAATATAAACTTCACTTGTCTGTTTAAATGTATGTATGTTTGCGTAAAACTTTCGACAGAGGCAATGGATTTTCACGAGATCGGTATTATTTTGAAGCTCGACCTTTCAGACAACAAATATCGAAAAATTGGCCAAAAATATTAATTCCTTCACCCTCAACTGAGCACTTTTCTACAGGGAGGGGTCGCTTTTTTCGCCGATATTTTCGAAAGTAACCGCCTATTTTCGATTGTCTAGCCTTAATTTAAACCTTTGTCACTTCCAGTTTGGCGATGGATGCAACAGCAAACACATCACGTTTTTTTCCTTCTTCGTGGTATGGGTTCGAGCCTGCTTGCCTGCCTACTACCACTTTTTTTTTTTTTGTTTGCTCAACACACACCTCCAAACACCTGAGCAACACTGGGTACCCAGGCTAGTTCTAACATAAATTACAAATTTAACTAGATATCGTTATAAACCATATAGATGTCAGTGCAGTGAATATAGAACACAGAAAAACACTTTATAGTGAAGATATTGATATATATATATATATATATATATATATATATATATATATATATATATATATATATGCTACATTAAAATTACATAAACATACAAATCATTGATTTGCAAGTCTGGAAAATCAAAACAAATAGAACATAATTGGGTAGAGAATTTACAGAAAATCTATGGTCTTAAGTATCCACATTTTAATAGACGTATATCAAATATTAAAACACTTTTTTCACACAAATACTTTGAATTCAGCAATGAGTTTTTGGAGATTAGAGTCTTCTTGATATTTTACGCGTTTTGCAGCAAAAATCTCAAAATTACAACTTTTGGTGCTCACGTCATTCGTCATTATTCCACTGAATGTGTTTATATATATATTATAAAAAAATATACTTTTTAAAGAAAACACAAATGTAAAAAATTGTTATTTCAGAGTTTTTATTCAAATTAATTCTGCTAATTTAACATAAAACTTTTTTAGTATTTGGTCATGCTCTCATTGATTCTTCAGTTAAGCTTAGTCTTACGGATTTGTATAGTAAATCTACCAATGGATTCCATTGAAGGAATTATTTTTAATCCTCACTAGAAGAATTTTTATCATTTACTATTCTCATCTAGAAGGTTATTTATTGCAACATTTTAGCCAATGTAACCTCCAACTCTCAGATGTATCTTGTCGAACTTGGAAATTGGCCATGACTGGGTAGAACTCTTAAGTTATTCGTAACAAATAAAGCACCAAGAAAAATCAGTTCTAAATGACAGTCTTAGAGAGGTTGAAAGCTTAATCATCAGTGCAGGCAACACTAAGAACACAATTGTAATTTACTTCTACCTAGTCATGGCTGACAGAACAAGACCATGATACCTCTGTGGATTAAATAAAGGATTCCATTCAGAATTTTATACAAATTCCCAAGTTAGATAAAATACATCTGAAGAAGGCTGGAGGTTACATCAGGTGAAACATCTAAAAATAATACAAATGATCATTTCTCATCTAAAAATAATAGAAATGATCATTTCTCATCTAAAAATAATACAAATGATCATTTCTCATCTAAAAATAATACAAATGATCATTTCTCATCTAAAAACAATACAAATGATCATTTCTCATCTAAAAACAATACAAATGATCATTTCTAATCTAAAAACAATACAAATGATCGTTTCTAATCTAAAAATAATACAAATGATCATTTCTCATCTAAAAATAATACAAATGATCATTTCTCATCTAAAAATACAAATGATCATTTCTCATCTAAAAATAATACAAATGATCATTTCTCATCTAAAAATAATGCAAATGATCATTTCTCATCTAAAAATAATACAAATGATCATTTCTCATCTAAAAATAATACAAATGATCATTTCTCATCTAAAAACAATACAAATGATCATTTCTCATCTAAAAACAATACAAATGATCATTTCTCATCTAAAAATAATACAAATGATCATTTCTCATCTAAAAACAATACAAATGATCATTTCTCATCTAAAAACAATACAAATGATCATTTCTCATCTAAAAATAATACAAATGATCATTTCTAATCTAAAAATAATACAAATGATCATTTCTCATCTAAAAATAATACAAATGATCATTTCTCATCTAAAAATAATAATGATCATTTCTAATCTAAAAACAATACAAATGATCATTTCTCATCTAAAAATAATAGAAATGATCATTTCTCATCTAAATATAATACCAATGATCATTTCTCATCTAAAAATAATACAAATGATCATTTCTCATCTAAAAATAATACAAATGATCATTTCTCATCTAAAAATAATACAAATGATCATTTCTAATCTAAAAATAATACAAATGATCATTTCTAATCTAAAAATAATACAAATGATCATTTCTCATCTAAATATAATACCAATGATCATTTCTAATCTAAAAACAATACAAATGATCATTTCTCATCTAAAAATAATACAAATGATCATTTCTCATCTAAAAACAATACAAATGATCATTTCTCATCTAAAAATAATACAAATGATCATTTCTAATCTAAAAACAATACAAATGATCATTTCTCATCTAAAAATAATACAAATGATCATTTCTCATCTAAAAACAATACAAATGATCATTTCTCATCTAAAAATAATACAAATGATCATTTCTCATCTAAAAACAATACAAATGATCATTCCTCATCTAAAAACAATACAAATGATCATTTCTAATCTAAAAACAATACAAATGATCATTTCTCATCTAAAAACAATGCAAATGATCATTTCTAATCTAAAAACAATACAAATGATCATTTCTCATCTAAAAACTATACAAATGATCATTTCTCATCTAAAAATAATACAAATGATCATTTCTCATCTAAAAACAATACAAATGATCATTTCTCATCTAAAAACAATACAAATGATCATTTCTCATCTAAAAACAATACAAATCAACATTTCTCATCTAAAAACAATACAAATCAACATTTCTCATCTAAAAATAATACAAATCAACATTTCTAATCTAAAAACAATACAAATGATCATTTCTAATCTAAAAACAATACAAATGATCATTTCTCATCTAAAAACAATACAAATGATCTTTGCTCATCTAAAAATAATACAAATGATCATTTCTAATCTAAACAGAATACAAATGATCATTTCTCATCTAAAAACAATACAAATGATCATTTCTCATCTAAAAACAATACAAATGATCATTTCTCATCTAAAAACAATACAAATGATCATTTCTAATCTAAAAACAATACAAATGATCATTTCTCATCTAAAAACAATACAAATGATCATTTCTAATCTAAAAACAATACAAATGATAGTTTCTCATTTAAAAACAATACAAATGATAGTTTCTCATTTAAAAACAATACAAATGATCATTTCTCATCTAAAAACAATACAAATGATCATTTCTAATCTAAAAACAATACAAATGATCATTTCTTATCTAAAAACAATACAAATGATCATTTCTCATCTAAAAACAATACAAATGATCATTTCTCATCTAAAAACTTTATAAACATAGAAAAATTATTTACTGACACTATGCCTGTATGTTGCTGTTACACCATCATTCATTGGTGAGTTTGAGTCAACTTCTTCCTTGACATGCCTTAGATCTCAAATCATGGACGACTATGAATCGTGGTCCTGAGCATAGTTGCACAAGATAGCTAACAATTTACAATTCTACCAGCAAAAAAGTACGTGTGGACTTTAAAGTTCAATCAAGTTTTCCTTAATGGTTGTTGTTGCCCAAGCCCACAGCTATCCACCAACACACTTACCTGTATATTATGACAATATTACGCGGCACATTTCAAAGGAACAAGTAGATAAAGTAATTATGTATCACACTGGCAACCTAAGGGTTTACTTGAATTAGACTTTTCTTTACTGGAATGAGGTATGATATGGTTCTGTCTCAGACATCACCTCCTCCTTAGAAGTAAGGCGAGAGTTATTGCTGGTTGTCAGAAGTGCTTCTAAGTCCGTTCTTATATATTTTGTACCCAACCAGAATGCCCCCCCCTCTTCAGAGTAGCTAGTTTTCCCCACCTTCCTACCTTGTGCCAACACCTAACTCCTGAGAATCGAGCAATACATTAGCAGTGAAAATCAATACTCTATAAAAGGAGGGAAATAAAAGGAAAAAATAAAGAAAAATGGGTTGGTTCATTCCTCCTCTCCATTGATATAAAAAAAAAAAAAACGGCAATCAATTCCTCTTTGATGTATCGTTTTACAGAATTGCATGAGTTTGGAATTATCTTACGAGCATCTTTCTGGACATTTGTTTACTGTTGTTTCTGATGCACTTAAAAGAATCACGACAAACACCGAGGTATAAAAATAATATATCTTTTGTGATGAAGGAGTGCAGATTAGTAAGGAGGATACATGCACAGGAATTTTGATGGGGGTGGTTTTCTCCACCCAAATCACCAGTCAACTGACAATATCAATTTTTTGATTGATTATATAACAATTTGTGAAACCTTGCCAACTGTAAGACTTGCTGTCAATGTAAGCATGCACCCAGGACATTTTATTCAGTTATGGGATATGAATTTTGCAGGTGGTTTCAATCAACAATTATTTTATTTTTGACAATCATGACTTGGATATTTAACATTGCTTGTACGATGACCATAAGCAAAACCCACACCAGTAAAAATGGAAATATATACATGACTATAAACTTGACTTTTAGAATTTTCTAAAAAAGATTGTGAATTTGTAGACGATATCAAGAGTTTATTCAATTTTTTAATTGAGGAGTTTATGCAACTTACCCCCCACCCCCAACCGCCCCAAAAAATTTACAGGAAGAACTCTTTTAGATACAACCACAGAACTTTCCTGTTTTTTCTTTCTTTACCAAATAAAACTTACATGAACAAAGTTTGTTTCCTAAAACATCCCATCTATGAAACAAGATACCATGAGACTGCTTCCCAACCAACTAAAACAGAGTTGTCTTCAAGTAAACAAATTCTTGTTTAGCTCTTCTGTTAGTTAATTCTTCTGCCCATCCCACCTATTGTTTCCGGTCCCCTCGTGA
Source organism: Euprymna scolopes (assembly GCF_053919585.1). Taxonomy (NCBI): domain Eukaryota; kingdom Metazoa; phylum Mollusca; class Cephalopoda; order Sepiida; family Sepiolidae; genus Euprymna; species Euprymna scolopes. The sequence goes on along the minus strand of NC_136526.1, from coordinate 23,386,212 downwards.
TGACAATCATTGCTCAACTAAGGACCTCTTTAACCCTTATTGTTGAGTGACCCTTGGCTTTTGATAAGCAGTAAGTCTTTAGTTGAATAGAAAAACAACACTACAAAGATTGCTAATACAATATCTTGAAAAGTTCTCAAGATGGTCTCACCAAATGCACGTTGTAAACAAATGGACTTGGTTGCCTGATAAACCTGACTGTCCAGTGAGAATTGCTGACTTTGGGTGATAACTTAAAGGTTGTCTCAATCAAACACAGACCCCCTAATCTGTAACAGACTTGCATTAGGATATGGAATTCGGCTAGAAATAGCAATGGACATGGATGATAAAATGCTTTGGATAATCACAGATTTCAAGGGGCATCTGCTAAAATAGTCAGATTTTACAAAACAAAAACACTTTAAGTCCTCAAAATAACATTTTGTTCGGAAATGAATATATTTACAAATGAATTAATATATATATATATATATATGTATATACATATATATATATTTTAGAGTTTTAAGCAAATAAAGTGATAAAAACCTGATCATCATAAAACGTTTTTAATAACGTTATAAAGACCCCTCCCCTCCTGATTTATAAATGCTTGTACTGCATTTGTATTATGAATTTTGTCATGAAATTTAGAAACTAAAAAGTTTGGGGTGTTCGAAATACTTTTAACCACTAGTTTTTTGTTGTTAAAAAAAAAAAAAAAAAAAAAAAAAAAGATTTCAATATGACGAATATTGAAAATTTTGAAAAAATTTCTTCAGACACCCACTATTAAGTAAAACAATCTTTGTACTGTTTTTATCCATTAAAATATAATTATGTGTTGTTTTCTCTAGTACTAGCTAGCAATTTAAAATTATGATACTCGTTTTGAGTTTGAGTGTAGACTGTATTGTAGTTATAGTAATAGCAGAATCATCATCATCATCAGCAGCAGCAATAGCATGGCTGTAAATGGATGTTTTTTTTTGTTGTTGCTTTTTATTCCAGATCAATTATTTTAAATTGAAAATCTGATTATGAAAAAAAATTTCTTTCATGTTTAGTTAGAGCTATTTTATTATCAACCATATAATTATTTTTAAAATTTGACCAGTGGTCAAATTTTAAAAATATTGCGTTTTGCTTTGAACAACCAAAAATGTGAAATATGATTTTTTGGTTCACGTGTATGAGCAATACACACCCTATACGTTTTTTAATTTTCGTCTTTTTTACAATGTTTTCAGCAGATTATTATCTACCCGATTATTAAAAAAAAGAAATGCACAATCAATATTTAAATATTTGTAAAGGTGTAGTGTCTTTCCACCCTCAAAAAATCTTTGGAAATTATCATAATAGGTTTTTGAGGGGGCTGAAAACGAAAATAACGTTTAAAATTCCAGGAAATCATAAAATATAAATAGAAATAGTTTCTAAGATATGAAGAAATTATAGTTTCAAAAAGTGAGGGATCACTTTTTGAAACTATAATTAAAATAAAATGAACACTCACTTTATGACCACCTTTTTTGTTGTGGGGGTCAACGTAAAATGGGTAATTTTGTCCTGGGATACCAACACAAAACCAACCTTAAAAAGCTTGTTTTCAAGGGGTTTTCGGGTGTGCTGTAAATTAATATTGTATTTAAATTTTCCGCAAATAAGTATTTTTCCGGATATTAAACAATGTAATTCTTTATGTTACTAGTGGTGGCAAAAATATATGCATGCTTGCGTGTACAACAATGGCCACCAGTTATAACAGACAGAATTACATTGCTTAATCTACTTATTTGTGGAAAATTTAAATGTGATTAATTTTCAGCACACCTGAACCCCATCAGAAAACAAGTTTTTTAAGGTAGAGGTCAAACAACATACAGTGAGAGGGGGGGGGGTGAAAGCGATAGTATGTGCAGTTCCATTTGGTGAGTCCATTGCAAATTATGGCTAATTTAGAACAATTGAAATTCAAATCTTTACAAATATAACTCAAAAACAGGAATATTTTTGCTTGTATTTTGTATGAGTATAACAAGGAAAAGCTACAAAAAAAAAAAAAAAAAAAATCGACTCAGCCTTAGTATTTTTTTTTTTTTGGGGATAAATTAAAAGAAAAAAATCTTTAAATATTTTCATTCTCCAAAGCTTGTCTGAAATGTTAAAATACAGCTAACATCAATATATTTTTGAGCATAGAAAATTAGTAAGTATGATTGACTTCACCACAATATCAGTTTTGAGTAGGGTTCTAGAGTTGGTAGTTGCACAAATGCTTAAATGAAATTTAAAAAGTTCAGCTCCTAGGAATCTGAAAGAAATTCAGTGGTAGTTTAGCAGTTAATGTAGAAGTGTCTGAACCCATCATTTCATGACACAGGGAAATGGATCCAATTAAATAAATTAATAAACTTTAATATTAAATTCCAGATCGTAGCATTATTCCTGGCTAAACATATTTTAATCTATGAAAACTGGTTTATCCATTAGTGCACAAAATAAGTGCTCAATATCATTTTTTGTCAGGGGGTCGAAGAATGTGACCAAACTAGCAAAGTCTCCTTTTAAGAAGAGTCTCTGTGATGTTATGGTTGAAGGTTGCATGCACATGATCAATACAGATTGCAATCTTGTCCTGCAAAGGTTGGACCAAGATATTTGAACTATTCAAGTTCCTCAACATTTACGTCGTTGAGAAAAATATTTGGTGCACAAAATAAAAGTGCTCAATATGACTTCATGCATACATCCGCTTGAAAAACCAGAATATTTTGAGCCAATCAGATGAGTCTTTGTGAAATCAGTGAACTAATGTTTTTGATCCGATTTAAGTGCATTTAACGTCCGATTTTTCTTCAACCAAGATGGTGCTAACATCATATTATGCTTTATTTCCTTTGCTAAATACAATTCTCAACTCACACACACATACTGTCATACACATGCTCATACTTACAAAAGGCAACACACACACACAAACGTTTACATCTACACTGTTGGATGCAAATTCATGCTGGTCAAAAGCACATGAACATATATTCATTTGAACACTCATATCATAGAAACTTTTAACAATGGAAACATTACTTTTATAAATAACTTTCAATCAAACATAATTTTTATAATTGAGTGAGGATGTTTTTTTATGATATTTCTGCCTGATAAATATTTCAGTGCTTGATTTGCTAATCATCATTCCTTATTATCTCAACTAGCGAATCATTTTATTTTCTGCAAAGATTATCAAATTATGAAAAACATGTTTTCTCAGCCATGTAGACCTCTATTTTTGAATATAAATAAAATTTAAATATCTATTTTGTGAACTTATGTTTTTTTTTCTAATTAATATGTATTATTTTCCATATAAAGTTACTCTGCCTCCCCCCTAACTTTCTCGTTAAATTTTCCCCACATGATTTTGGTGACCATCAGATTTGATCAACGTTCGGTCGATATAACCTCTGACCTTCTTCAGGTGTATCCTGCAAGGACCTATGGTGCAGTCGTTCGAGTACTTGGAAAAATCAATTGTAAAAAGTGATATTCTCCTGAAGGTTGAAGGTTCAATCCTCAATGTGGGTGACTGAAAAATACAATTGCGAATTACTTAAGACCTGTATCCAGTCATGGCTGACGGAACAAGAGCATGCTACCTTCGTAAAATGTTCTGCTCAAAATTCCAAAGTTCGACAAGATAAACCTGAAGAAAGTTGGAGGTTACATCGACCAAAACGTTGTGAAAATCACACTCAAGATGCGAATGGTAGTCCGATGAATCCAAATAATATAACCACTCCTCATCTAAAAAATTCAGAAATAATTTTCTTGTGATCAAATTTTGAGTTACGGCTTCGCAAACTGAAACAAAGGTTTCGTTTAGGTTGTTTTGTTTCATGGCATATCAAACTGTTTCAGGTTATTTAATGCATAATCCGGCCATTTTTGTAAAAAAATATGTGCTTCAAGTTTTCTTCATAGGTTTAAATATTTATTCATGGTGTTTGATTCATAGTTGTTTACAAAGGAAGAGAACTTATCAATTTCAAAAAAAAAAAATTTTTTTGACAAAAAAAATATTTGCTAACGATTATGAAATGAAGAAAAATTTAGTGCCTCAACCATGATTTTGTCATTTTCACCCACCTCCTCAAACTTAATCTTAGTGTATAGCAGTAATAAATCTATTTCTTCTAGCAGAAGTCAACCATAATAAGGTTGTTTGATCATCCTATACGGTAGAGTAATTTCTGCTTGATCTTTTTTTTTTTTTTGGACTACATTTGGAAACTCTTGGTATTAACCCTAATCCTCTCTCATAAGTGCATATTTTCTCCAGCAAATGGGTGGGGTGCAACCAAAAGCGTAACCAGACCTTAAAATTTAAAACTAATGTTATATTTATTATTTATACCTATTCTGGACAGGTATTCTACCAAAATTATGTCTTGGTTTTTACTAAGAGGTTACCACTTATCAAGGCCGAAAGACCACTCAAGGATAAAAAATTAATGAGTGTCAGGTAGCTGGTGATACAACACCGTAATGATTATTTATGGTTGAAATGGGGTAGAATTTGATCATTTAAAAGAACGGTTCAATAATTTGTTTACATTGGACTTGAAAATGATCATATTATAATCAGCTAGGAAACAGATGGGTAGTTTTAGAAAAGAAACTTTGGTCATGGAAGTTTCGTTTAGTTTTAAGCACAGATGTAGAGTAAGGGAAATGGTGGACAATGGTTGTAGCTAGGCAAGTGTTTGTTGTGAATGTTTTACAGGAACAAAGGAACCATAAATCAATGCTAAATAGAGAACCTGCCATGAAAATAATGATAGAGTAAAAATAAAATCGCAACATCTCTTCTGTTACAAAGAGGTAGAAAGGAGGAGAAAATGGTATCAGCCACTAGATTTCGAATCGTTTTTGTATCCTGTCAAGACAGAAAAGGTCAACGCAGAAAAGGGTACTCTGAGCAGTTCCTCTCCAAATGTGGCAACAGCACTCCATCTTCGGATTTATTTTGCTCTTATAAATGTAAAGGATTACACTGGGAGCAAAATACCTTCTGGAATGATAGAATGATCCAACCATTTTTCCAGCAACCTTGGCAATGGATTTGATTTATATAAATTTATATTTGTATTTATAAAAATCATTTGTTTATAAAAAAAGCCATTTTTTCCTTTTTTTCTTTAGCAATCCTTTTCTTAAAAAAGTTTGTAATTCACTTAAAGATTCGCTCCTTTAAAAAGATATGTTTTTGTTTTCATCTTGAAGTGAATTTTAATGTTTAGTGATTCCAATTTTGTAATTATCTTTTTTGATTGACTTTGGCAGAATTGTCTCCCTTAACGCCGTTTTTATTTTTTTGTGGGGAGGGGGGTCTGCTAAACCAGCATTGTACTCAAGTTTGTCTTAAGGTCAGTTATATAATAATGTAACATGTGTAATGCAGAAATGTAAATGTAATGTGAACAAACATCTTACTGAGCAACTTGTGCCTTAGAATGCTGTATTAATCTGACCCTTAAATCACAACAGACATCTCGGTGGCAATGTGTGCTTTCATTGAAGTGAATATAATGAAAAGAAAAGAGCATTGTAACAAAATAACCTCCATTAATAAACTGATTTGATATTGTGTTTATTGCGATGAGAATGTTCAGTATGAAATGAATTATGTAAGAAAACGAGAAATGAAAGGAAAAGGTAAAAAAAGGTAAAAAAAAAAAAACAACAAAAAAAAACAGGTCGTAAAGAAAAGTAGTTTTGTGCAGAAAGCAAAGTTAGAAACAAACAAACAAAAAAAATGTAAAACTCACCTGAACTAAATTATAAAACAAGTTCTGTTTGAAATGAAAATTTTGATGGAGCAACTGAGTTTCAATTGATCAGCAGGAGGTAAGTAAAAATGTAGGTTAATGCTGGCTAATCAATAGATTTCGGGTGGTAATCTGGACACATGTCAAGATCAGCGCTGATTAGTAGAAAAACTAGCTGGAAAATGAGAGGAAGTTGGACACAAAGCAGAAACGTTTAGCTTGGAAAAATATGCAGTATTTTATGTGAGGGACTTAGGGTTAATACTAAGAGCAGACAAAGGAGATTTTATAAAATTAGTAGACTGAAAAAACAAAACACCGATACAAAATTAAGGGTTGGGGGGAAATGAACAAAAATCATTGAAGCTCTTTTACTACTCCCTTACCCAAGGAAAAGGTAACGCTTGGGAGGATGATCTCATGATGACAGAACAAATGCTACAATACTACTCAAAAGAGGAGATAATTTCTGGGAGAATAATTTCACAATTACATAATGCATACTACCCCTCTCTCCCCCCTCTCCATCTTCCCCAGGAGGAGGTAATGTGTGGAAGGATGGTAACATGACCACAGAATATATGCTACATTATCCTCTCTTCCTCAAAGGAGGAGATAATGCTTGGAACGATGGTCCTATGACTTGAATTGAGCATCATAGTATATTAGCCTAAATAGTAAGCTGAATTTAGCACTAAAAGATAGTAGCATAGAAGTCATAGTATAGTTACAAGTGATGGTACGATTCCAATACAATTACAGATTCTGATTCTTTCAAAACCTACAAATATCAAGCTAAAGAGTTATGTTTTTTTTTGGGGGGGGGGGTTAGCATAAAAACCATTTAAAAATTTAAAATGTGCATATATTTTTGCAATTGTCAAAAAATACACTTGCATGTGCAAGGAGGGGGGGTGAGCTATAGATTTTAGTTTAACTGATAATTTAAATACAAATAATGTTTAGTATTTGATTATTAGTATCAGCAATGGAAAACTTAAAAAAAAAAAAGAAAAAAATTAAAAGAATCGTTTTTGACATTGGAAACTAAGGACAATTTTTTTAAATTCCGATTTTTCTGATTCCTGATTAACCGTTCCAACACTAATAGTTATAGCTTCAGTAAATATCTACTAGTAATAAATATATATTTTTACATTTCATTTTTTTTTATCTTATATATAAAAAATAATCATAGATAGCCGGTTATAGACTGGAATTCATTAACGCCATTTTATGTTTTGGAATTTTTTCCATAGCATGCTGCATAATCTGTGTATTAATAATGCTGGCATGATGTCAGAATTGATTAGATGCCAGCCAGCTAAGATTTGATTCGCAGTTTAATTCATGTCTGCAGATATAAAAATCATTTTTTACTTCGATGGAGTAGTTGGGGAAAAAATGATTGATTTCTTATATATATATATATATAGATATATATATTTTTTTAAAGGACGCAAAATCTTTATAACATTCATAAATCAAACATTTTTTGCAGGCGAAAATATGTTTGAATTTCACTCTCAGTTTAGTTTTTATCTTATTTTATTTTTTTTATTTAGTATTTTTTTTCTAAACAGCAGAGCATTACCAGCATCAACTAAGGGAAAAATCTATCAGGCATGTGTACACACTATGATGTAGGGAATCAAAATCTGGCAGGTGAGAGTTGAGGACCTGTGTTGCATGGGAAGAAATGATATGAGAATCATACAATGAGTGTGTAAGGTGAGTCTTAAACATAGGATCAGTTTGGATGGCCTCAGAGGAAGATTAAATCTGGACAATATAGGGAGATGTGTACAAAATAAATGACTGATGGTATTAGGATGTCGAAAGAATGATTTGGTAAACGTAGAATAGTTGAAGCAGCCGATTCTGTGCACAGGGGACGGCCAAGGAAAACAGGAAAAAGTTATGAAAATGGATCCGAGAGAAAATAAGAACCTACCTCATAGATAAACTAGGTTAGTGTGAAATTTTATTGCTTAAAGCCAACCGACACATGTCAACATGTAAAAACAGATGTTAAACCGAATGTGATGAGGGAACCATTTTTTCCCCTTATGCGATACTAGCCTCGGTGCCCAGTATTGCCCGGGTGTTTAGATGTGTGTGTTGAGCAAAAAAAGTCGTAGTAAGCAGACAGGCTCGAACCTGTACCATGGAGGAGGAAAAGAATGTGAAAAAAAGCCCCCCAAAAATGTGACGTCTTTGCTGTTGCATCCATTGCCAAACCGGAAGTGACAAATGTTTAAATTAAGGCTAGTAAATTGAAAAGAGGGGGTTGAATTTTTGAAAATATCGTCGAAAAAAACTGTAGAAAAATTTCCAGTTGAGAGTGAAGGAATTAAAGCCAATTTTTCGATATTTGTTGTTCAAAATGATACCGATCTCGTGAAAATCCGTTGCCTCTGTTGAAAGTTGTAGGCAGACATACAAACATACATACATTTAAACAGACAGGTGAGATTTATATTATAAATTAGCAGGGGTACCCAGCATTGCCTGGATGTTTCGAGGTGTGTGCGCTCTTAAATCAAAAAGAAACACGGGGAGGAGGGGAGTAAAAAAAAGTTTTGGTAGGTAGGTAGGTAGGTAGGATTGAACCGGAAGCCCTGAGGCGAAGTTGGAAAATAAAATGTGAAAAAAACATGACACGTTAACCGGTCGGATAGCAAGAAAGAGTAACTGAAAGATGTTTGAATTTATTCAAGTAGGAAGAGAATTGACAGGTGCCCGCACATAATGAGGTCAATAGAAGTTGCAGTTAATATTTTCTGTGGGATAGTTTTTAATGAGGTCATAATCCGGTTTGTTTGTTTTTACCCAACTTTAGGGGAAAACAGCTCCCCCATTTATTAGGTGAATGTCCAGATGAAAGCAATTGTCTGATATGATGGTGAAAACCCGACATTGACCAAACGTTTACATCGCTTTCTGGAGATCACCCAGCCGTGGGCCAGAGAACTGCCGATTTGAATCCAGTTTTGGTTTTTTATACTGAAAAGCGAAAGAAACATGCGAAAAAAAAATTCTGGAAAAAATAGCGTGTGAAAGTCGGGCAAATTAAATACATACGCAACCCCCATTCGTAACTCTTAGATATTATCATTTAGACGTGATATAAAAAGTTTTAAGAAGGAGTGAGCCGACTGAGAATCACGGCGAAAAAAGCCTTTGGCGGACATACACAAAAAGCGAACATACATACATACATACACATTTTCGTTTTTATATTTATAGACTAGTGGGGGGGGGTACCCGGTGTTGGCTGGGTGTTTGGAGGTGTGTGTGTCGGGAGGAGAGGGGTTAAAATAAAATAAAAAGTTTCGGTAGGTAAGTATGAGGATCGAACCTGAACCCTTGAGGCAAAGTTGGAAATTAAAGTGTGAAAAAAAAGTGTGACGTTATCCACTGGGCCACTGCAAAATGCTAACGGAAACACGTTTAGAACTGGCAGGTGCATGTTTTAATGAGGTCAACTTTGACTGCGTGGTAGTATTTTATTTTGTGCAGGGACGCTTTTATTTATTTTGATTTTCCCAAGATGTTGTGGGGGAAACCAGCTCCCCATAAGAAGGGGATTGTCCAAATTAAAGCAATTGTCTGATATAAGGAAAATTTCTACATTGATCAAATCTGATTGCTTTCGGACATTTCCGGTGATGACCGGAAAAATACCGCCAGAATTAGTGTCGCTTTTATCATACGAAAAAGCCTAATCCACATGCGGCGAGCGAAAAGTGTTGAATAGTTATCTTTTCGAAGTTGAGCAAATTAAATAGACAGGCGACCTCCGTTGTTAACTCATAGATATTATGATTTACATGTGATATAAAAAGTTTTAAGAAGTTGTGAGCCGACCGACCGCTTCTCAGAAAAAAGCCTTTTACAGACATACGCAAAAAGCGAACACACATACATACATACATTTTCGCTTTTATATTTATAGATTATTTCATGTCTCATCACTATTTTAATAAGGATGTGCGCAACTTGATTTAATTATTCTCATATGTAAGGAGTTAACTGTTATTGCAACAGTCAACTTATTAAAACAATGACTTTATTAAAGATTTATGAAGAAATCCAAACTTTAAATCTTCATTCTTACGTTGATGAATATTTCAGATGAGGATGGATTCTTTGGATAGTGACATAGAATTATAAGCTAGAAAACAAAATAGGTTTAAGGCCCCTAGAATTGTCTGCAATGACCCATGGCATAAAGTACTTGATAAAATTCAGTTGTAAAATTATACTCTTCTAGAGGTTGAAGGTTCAATCTTTAGTGCGGGCAACACTAAAAAAACGAAGCATGCATGGTCCCTCGTGAGTGCACAGTGAACGTCAAATCCTGGTGAAAAATGAACAAACGGTGCAGTTTTAGGCTGTAACATATATAAATTTGAGTTCTGCACCATGCAAAAAAAAAAAAAAAAAAATGACTAAGTTCATCATTTGCCCCCCCCTCCCATTTAGCCCCAAAACTCCCCAAGGCCTTAACATATTTAAATTTGAACCCAGCACCATGCAAAACTGCTAAATAGATATACACAGAAAATTTTGGACAAATATGGTAAAATAGTGCCAAAAATTAAGTGTTTTTATTAGCCCTAAAAGAAACCCTGGGGCACACCCAAGAGTTATCGCGAAGTATAGACAAACAAAATTATATAGAAATCAGTTACAACTTTTCAGAAAGTTTTATAAAACTCTAAGGCTACAATTTTTTTTTAATAAGCACAAAAGTGTCAATGTTAGCCATTTTTACCTGAAAGGCACCCCTGATGGGGGGGGGGGGCGCAGTTTTCCTAGAAAATCAATTCTGTTACTTTTTTTTACTCATATCATGTTCAATTTTTGTGCAAAATTCCAAAAAAATTCCAAGGCATGGTTATTGAGAAAAGTGCGGACAGATGAATGAACGAACAGACAAGGGTGAATTTACAGTTCCACCTTCTTTTTGTCAGGGGGGGGGGGAATAAATAAATAAACAAAAAATGCAATTACGAATTACTTGGAACTTCTACCTAGTCATGACTGAGAGAATGTGAGCATGCTACCCCCATGGATTAAATAAAGTGTTCCGTTTGAAATTCTGTGCAAATTGTCATGTTTGACAAGATACACCTGAAGAAGGTTGTAGATTACATCAACCGAAACATTGTGAAGTGTGACACAATATGAGAACAGGAGTCCAAAGAATTTTAAAAATAGAAAATCTTTGTTGTGTTCTAATTTTTTAATTGATTATATTACCATGCATATTTTGGGGGTACAGAAGGTGAGGGGTTAAACATACCTTTTTTAAATTCCATTTTCACCCCAAATAAGACACAGTGCCACTTTGATGTAGGGGCTACTATCGGAGATATAAGTTGCAGGGATACTATGTAGGGAGTTGAGCAACAAGATGTGTTCACATTACACTTGAACTTCTGCATGTCAGTACAGTTGGGAAGGTAGAAACCCGGAAGGGAGTTTTAAAGTCTGCCAGTTCTGGGGAAGAAACTATAAGAGTAGAAAGCTTTCTTACATCTAGGGATCTCTATGTGTAGGGGTGGGATTTTGCTGCTTGTCGAGGGTACAAGGGTTTGTAGTTTGTCGGAGCATCCACCAATAAAATACTTGTAGAACAGGCAGAGGGATGCAACATTTCATCGATGAGGCAGAGGCTGAAGCTTAGATGGCAGTTCAGGACCTATCAGGTTGACAACTCTCTTTTGAACCCTGTCCAGGAGCAAGAGACTCGTAGCAGATGCACCAGGCCAAATGTGATAACAATACTCCATACATGGGCGAATGGTGGCCTTGTAGAGGTACAGGATACTTTCAGGCATAAGTAACTTTCTAGCACAGTAGAGAGAGCCCACCTTCCTTGCAATTGCCCTGTAATGTATCATTAGCAATAGCTAATGATGGTTGAGAAGGTTTCTTGTGATTATTAAAGGAAACCAGCTTAGTCTTGGCAGCATTGAATGTGACCATCCATTTTTGTCCCCATTCCACTACAGATTGGAGGTCATCCTCTAGAGTTTCTGTCATTTCGTTAGATTCAGAAAACAAAGCAACTCACATGAGGTTAAGAATTTGAAATGAATCATTTTGTGCAGGTTTTACATAACAAATAAAAAAGTTGTCAAATTTTAAATTTTCATTTGACCAATTATATTTGTGTCGTATTATTAACATCATTCATTGTTTTGCATGCTTTTAACAATTCTCTTTCCTTTTGTTACAGCCTATATACATAATCCATTGCCCTGAGAAAGAGAATGCAGCCGCAGACACACTTTCTCAAGCGGTTTGCTCCTCAACTAACCCAACGGGCCTTTGAGACCTACAAGTTTCATTGTGTCATCCAGGTATAACACGAATGTCTCATTTTGTACGCCTGCGTAATTTTCCTTATTCCACCGATGATATTCGACAAACTATTGGGAACTGTGCAGTTTGTGCAGAATTAAAACCGAGATCTCACCAATTTCAAGCTTATCAAAGCGACTCAACCATTCGAACGCTTAAGTGTTGATTTTAAGGGCCCATTCCCATCTACCGGTCGAAATAAATATCTATTGACAATCATCGACGAATATTCACACTTCCCCTTTGACTTTCCTTGTCGAGATATGACCTCACAAACAATCATAAATTGTCATTGTAATAAATTGTAAATTTCAACTATTTTCACTGTTTGGCATGCCTTCCCTCATTCACTCATAGAGATCCATCATTCCTCTCAATGGAACTAACAGACTTTCTGCATAAGAAGGGAGTAGGAACAAGTCGCACAACCGCCTATAACCCACAGGGAAATGGCCAGGTGGAACGATTGAACGCAACCCTATGGAAAACAATATCGCTAGCATTGAGGTCAAAAAAGTTGCCAATTTCTCATTGGGAAACAGTTCTACATGATGCCTTACACTCCATCTGTTCCTTACTGTGTACTGCTATTAACACTACACCTCACAAGAGGATATTCCAGTTCAACCGTAAATCAACATTTGGCATATCTCTTCCCAGTTGGCTTCTAAATCCAGGTTCGGTCCTGATGAAATCCAACCTACGGTTATCTAAGTACGAGCCATTCGTTGACAAAGTCGAGTTGCTGGAATGCAACCCTCAATATGCCAGTGTTAGATTTCCAACTGGAAGAGAGGAAACAGTGTTGCTGCGACAACTTGCCCCAAAACCGCAAGATACACTGCCACACACTAATGACGGTACTATCTCACAGGAAGCTGAACCTCTACAACCAGATACCTCGTTAGAACCTTGCATATCTGAAGAATCCCGGGAAATTTAATCCACTGATATAGCGCCCAATAAAAATCCATCAGAACTTATTCGTAAGCAACAACATGTCCACCCCTACCAGCTGAGAAATAGAGATGTTTAAACTTGAACCTTTGTGTATTATTCCATAACCCGACTCTGAACATTTTCCACCCAGAGTGAACGTCATATTATTAACATGCATCTTTTTAACAATTCTCTTTCCTTTTTTGTTACAGCCTATATACCTGTACTTCTTGATGAAGAAAGCCTTGTTCACAGGTTATCATTTGCCTTTTGTGTTGTCCTCACTACAATTTGTTTGTGTGAGAGTCAACAGCATCAAGAAATATGTTTTGCTTTCGTTATAAGTCGTTACTGGCATTTTCAGATATCAGCTCAACTTGACGGTACGTGGCTCAAGAACAAGTTAGATCAGGTATGTAGAATTTGTATATAAAAAAAAGAAAATTTTTTTTTTTTTCAGTATAACATGCGAGACAGAGTTGTGTTCTTTGTGTGTGTGCGAGTTCATTCCTTATCAACTCCAAAATGGCTGAACAGATTTTCTTTAAAATGTACAAAACTTTAGTGTATAAGTCTGGGAGTGATATTAGTTAAGTTTTGTCTCAGAATACTCCGATAATTATCGATAATCAAAACCGTTATTTTAATTTATCTTTCATCGGTAAAGCCATTTTTTCCTGTCGTTGCTTAGCAACAGTGATAGAACAACGGACCGTGAAAATTCTACTGTGGGTAAGTTGATAATGTGTTTTTTTTTGTTTTATTTTGCATGACATGGTCTGTAAGTTCAAACCACATATGTAAATTTCTTAATGTTTTTTTCATTAACTGAAAAGAAGTTTATATAAAATAATTTTATAAAAGAAACAGTAGGTTCAATGCAGAATAACATATTTTGGACTAAGTTACTGCATGAAGACATTTGAAGATTCCTCCCAGGCGATTTCATGGATTTCGATGACAATAAAAATATAGGAGTGTGAAATATTCATTGATCATCATTCAATCCTGAGCAACATCGGGTCTCCCTGCTAGTATATATATATAAATGTATGTATGTATCCAGCACAATCACGTTGACACACCGGTTCTTGCTTGATTACTGAAGTTAAGTAACAATAAGCCTGGCCAATATCAGATGGATGACCATTTGGGTAGACTAGGCGCTGTATGTACTGCGCTGTCGTAGAAATTTTCAGGTTGATATCTAGGGGTGCATTAACTCACTGGGAGTCATGCACCCTCAGTCTTCGTTAAGACATGCATCTAGGAGAAGGTAACTCTGGTGTAAAAAAAGGCATTCTACTGTATACTCTGTCTTGTAGCAGTCACCTGCACCAACGGAGATTAGCAGTAATACCAAAAAGTGTGGTTGGTTCTACACAAAGCCTTCACCATTATAAACAAATCATCTGTGTGGATTTCCAAACAACTTAGTTGTTGTGGTGGAACCTCATATATCGAAATCGACAGGAGAGTTTATTTTTTTTATATGTATCCATATTTATATCTTTACTAGCAGGAAGATGCAATGTTGTTTGGAATCGAATGCTAATCACAACTATGCACTTTTCATTACGCTGAAACACAACACATTGCTTTGTATTGCCTCCTAATATAAAGAAAGCTGAAATGTTGGAAAACCATCTGAATTAGTGTCATAATATGGCTTACATTTCATTAAAATCAAATATGTTTAGTTTCAAGAGTGTTTTGTCCCCATGGCCACTTCGAGGTAAGGGCATGCATATATTTGGTAGGCAAAGGGGAACATACAAAGTCTTGATAACTTCCATTGTTTTCCTCAGAATAATTTATGCATATGATTTAAATTTATTAAAAATAGGATATATTTAAAATTTTAAAGTTAGGCTCCCATAGTCCTCTTAAAAGTGCACTCAAGGAGATTTAGGAACACTTCCATTGTCTTCTTCAGTAAATTGTGTATGAGAATACAATTTTTTGATTGTCTTCAAGTCTAACATAAACAAGTTCTTGATGAACCGTCCCCCTAAGTAATCCAATTTACAAAATTTCCACTACTTATGATTACGATGCTATAATCTCATTGACTAATGTTCACGCATTAACCCATATTCTCGAGAGGCCTCCTGGCCTTGATAAGTGATGACTCCTATGTAAAAAAAAAAAGAAAAAAGAAAAGGAAATCTTAGATTTTATGCAGAATTTTTAATCTTTCTTTTTATAGGGAACACACAAACATTACACAACCACACCAACAGTGAATTTTATATAGATTGTAAATTTGTTTGCATCACCATTTGAATGTGATGGCATCCAGCATTAAGGTGTGGAAACGTTAAATATGTATCTAATCTGGGAGAATATAAATCACCAACGAGGAAATACTGGAATCTACAAAACTAGTATTCATGACAGATATCCTAAAAAAAGAATCTCAGACGAGTAGAATACGTGAGAAGAATAGAATGTGAATGACGAGTAAGACAACATTTGTAAACTTATCGAAAAAAGATGAGACGTAAACGATGATTTGTAGCAAATAAATTTACCATTTTATTTTTAACGCGTGTTCTCATTTGTAATTTATGTGTTTTTTTTATCTGAACAATTTTGTATGTGATGGCGCTTTTGATCAAAATGTTTAGTGCTCATGAATAGGTTTTGAACGTCCTGTTGACAAGAGGCCACATTTACTTTCGCACCAGAATTTGATAGGACGAAAGATAAAATCTCTAAATTCAATCCTATTTGAGATGTCAATATGACAAGACATTATATTTCTCTCCTCACTTCTAGCGATTGCTTTGTTAGACGAAATGAACCTCATGAAATCAATTTCTTTAGTTCTTTAGTTAGATATGCATTGGAAGACTTGATCAATTTTGTATTCCTGTTTTATCTTTTGGCCAAGATCAGTGTAGTAAAAAAAAAAAAAAATTATACACACGCATGTACATAATTTTTATAAAAATGCTTGGGAAATTTATTAAGTAGGTTTAATTCCATGGTGTGAATGCGGTATTATGGTGAATGGCGCCAGCCAAGAGTATTCTTCAAAGTTCTATAGACCTTTTAGAAAGACCCTGCACCCAACCACCCAAATTTCTTAAGGGCGTCATGCATAAGTTTCTTGCCTGTAATTTTTGCATATTTTTGTTTAACAATAATTGTAATTTTTTTGGACAATAAACCAGACCACAGTGTAGTATCTGTTCTGATACTACACTTCATCTTTTCTGACCTCGATCAGTGGAGGAGAAATCCTTCTAGACTGAAGCAATTTTAATTTTTGTTCCTATCCAGAGTGCCCCTTTTTGAAGAGCTGGAGTTCCCCCACATTAAAAACCGACTTTGTCTCTCGTTGGGAGGCAAATAAATAGTTTCCGAACCATGTTTTGTATTGATGAAATTGTTTGAATTGATTTTAAAAATTTGTCATTTTAACTTAAGCTTGGTGACCATTTTTTTTTCAAACAAACAAAGCAGGACAGATACTGATAAACCACCCTACTACAAAAATGACAAGTCGACATCTCCCCTCTGTCGATTGAAAGATAGTGAACAGAGGAATATCAACACCAGCATTTGGCAAGATCATGTGAACGACAGAACCAAATCAAGAAATACAACCTTGGCCTAGTGAGCTTCATGAAACAGCCATTGTCATTTTGGTGGACTGTACATGATGCTTATCATCAGACAAGAAATGAAATGATAAGTGGTAGTACGAGAAGAGAAACAGCTGTTAAAAGCGAGACAGAAATAATTTTAGTCAAAATATTTTCGAGCGATAATCACACATTCAGAAAAACAAAAAACAATCAAAACGGTTAGAAAAATTGGAAATCTAGACAGCAGCACATTTTAAAATGCTGAAAGATGAAAAAGTCTCTATGAATTATTTACAAGGTTAGCCTTCTGCCTTTCTTTTCTACGAGACATAGATTGCAGGAAATTCTAACAAATCACTGGAGAAAGTGGAGAGATTGGTCCTGCCACGTGTGACTTCTTCAATCCACTGCAACCCATAATGAACTAACTTGAATCTACATCAATATTGAACGAGCGGTAAAGACCTGGCCTCAAAATCAGCAGAACATCCTATAAAACTTCTTGATGTTTTAAATATATCAAATTTGGCAGTTAAAAAACTTATATAGACTAGCAACAAAGTAAATGTTTACATGAATTTTTTTTTATGTAAATTCAATATTCATATTTTGTCAAAATGTTGAATTATGTTTTATATGCTGCAAAATAAGTATAAAATATATCTTCTTCAAATATGGTATGTTTAAAAAGATAAATATCATATAAAATGTATAAACAAGAGTAAATAATAAAATGTATAAACAAGAGTAAATAATAACAAGCAAAGAAAAAAGGAAAAGAATTAACAGATGTTTATGCCCATTTCATTTTGATATTTTTTTTCAATTACATAAAGTTGGGGTAATGGCAAAAGAAAAGCCCAAAAGGTACAGTGGGTAAAAGAAGAGATAATGTTAGGACAGGAAGGGGTATTGTAGGCGAAGTATAATCAGCAGCAGCAATTGTAATTTTCAAATATTTAATGATATACTCATAAGAATTGCTAGGCCAATGGAAAAAAAGACTACGTTTTTTATATATACAGAATCTTAATCCTAACAACATGTACACTTTAATAGCAAAGTGAAAGTATCGCTTGGCTTTTATGAAATATCTCCTCTGCAAATTCGTATGTTGCTTCTCAGAAACAAATTTATAATATATAAAGCTGAATGTGTGTGTGTGTGTGTGTCTGGTCACGAATAGGCTCCTATATGGTTGACTATTTTAAAAAACTGATTACATATAATGATAGAAGATGTATCGAGACACATGAATGGGTATGTTTGATCTGGCAGAACGGTGGTTCATAAGAATTGTGGGGGTCTGCGTTTGCGCCTGTATGGAAAATAGTATGGAAAAAAGTATGGAAATAAAAAATTAAAAAAAAAAAAAAAACGTTTACAAGTGTTTTTGATATAGATGTACAAAGAATACTTTGATAAGTATGTTTTAACTTAAATAGGGATGGTATAATAAAATTGTGGGGTCTGCGTTCGGACCTGGCCTCCATAGAATGGAAATAGGCACAAACTTTAATAAAGCCTTTTCATATCTATCTGCGTAAGTATACTTTGATAATTATGTTTCTGTTTGAAGAAATATGGTATAATAAAATTATGGGGTTTATCTATTTTATTTTTACTTTCATCATATTTTGCTTTGGTTTTGATACCCCCAAATTCAAAGCTATCTCTTTACAACCCTTCCTTTTCATAAACTATCATACTTTCATAAATCAGAGTCCATTTTCTGTAGGCTGCTTTTGAACCCAGTCAACGACGGGTACTTTTGCTAGTAGGATATATTGCATAATGCTGACAACTATTAACACGTAACGATAATCTGTAATGATTATATGGAAGAGATGGTCAATTTGAATTGAATAAAGAGGAAATGTGAAAGATGTTTTAAAAAGATAAAATATCTGATATCATCATATTTAGTGTAACGTCCAATTAAACATGTGGCCATCGTGTGGACGGTTTTAGAAATTGATTTCCAAAATCAACCAATCTGACAAGATTTTTATTTATCCCTCTTTCAAGTGCATCCTTATCACATTCTCCTATGTGACAGAATATGCATGAACAGGAATAATAAAGATAATAAGCAACTATACAGAAAGAAAAAAATCACAAAGACAATATAAATAAATCGCAACACCTTGACTTTGAACTTTAAACTCCAGATTAATAAGTACACAACTATAAAAAAATAAAAATACATGAAGGCTTGAATTCAAATACAAAAACTGGATCACTGCATGACACTCAACAGGCTCCATTTCACATGTGACTCAGTTCAAACAATTGGAAATTGGAAACTACAATTAATTCAGAGCAGTAATTTGTCGCATAACCCATAGAGATAAAGATCATTGCACGTGGGTTAGGAACATTAATTTTGAATGCCCCTCCTATAAAGAAAGAAAAAACAAAATCACACAAAAGACAATATGAATGAATAAATCACAAAATGTTAACTCTGAACTCCAAATAAAAAGTCTCACTTCAGACTAATAAGTTCACAACTATAAAAAAAATACACAAAGACTTGGATAAGAAAAATAAAAAATTTGAATCAACGGATTCATATAAAATAAAAACTAATTTAAAATGTTATACGCGAGGACAAAGCAATGTTTAAGTCAATAAACAGTGATAAAATCTAGCTATGTTGAATGAAAATTCAAAATTACACGTCCGAAGAAATTATTTTAAGATTCAGTGATCTTTTTTTCTTTTTTAAATCTTTTTAATACCTTAAGTAATTTTTAATACATTTTTATTTCTAAATTTTATTAACAGAACAAGAGAAGAGTGCAAATAAACTTAGTTCCTGCTGACCTGAAGGTTTTATTGATTTGGGACTAGCCTGCGTGCCCGGCGTTACCCATATTTGTAGGTGTGTGTTGAGCAAAAAAAAAAAAAAAAAAAAGTGGTAGTAGGCAGGAAGGCTCGAACCTGTACCATGAAGGAGGAAAAAGAAAGTGAAAAAAAAATGCGACACCCATCGCCAAACCAGAATTAACGTAGGTTTAAATTAAGGCTAGACAATTGAAAAGAGGGGATGAGTGACAAAAGGTCGTCCGAAGGGTTGAACTTCAAAATGATACTGATCTCGTTAAAATCCGTCGCCTCTGTCGAAAGTTTTTGCGAGACATACAAACATAAATTTAAACAGACAAGTGAGATTTATATTATAGACTAGCGGGGGGTACCCGGCGATGCCCGGGTGTTTTGAGGTAAATCAAAACTCTGAGGGTGTTAAATAATAAAAAAAAAATGTTTTGGTAGGCGAGTATGAGAATCGAACCCGTACCCTTGAGTTGGAAATTAATGTGTGAAAAAAAAAAAAAAAAATGTGCTGCGTTAACCATTGAGCCATGGCGACAGACAGCGTTAAGCAGATTTTAATTTATTTATTTAACTATAAAAACAGGCGTGCGCAATAAAAGTTAACTCTGCTGCTCCCATTTGACCTAATTAAGAAGGTCAAATAGAAGTCACGCAGCGTTTGGGTTTGTTTATCCAAATTTGACTGTTTCTTCCCCCAACAGATGTTGGGGAGGGGAAAGCAGCTCCCAATTGTCCAGATTGAATCTGATATACAAGATTGATCAAAGCTGACTGCTTCTGGACGTTTTTCCCGGCGCAATGCCGAAGACGTCGTTTGAGTTTAGTTTCACTTTATTTATACTAAAAAGTCCGTCAACACGCGAGAAGCCAAAATAGCAATAATTTTGTAAAAATCGACGTAAATAAATCTATACGCTACGCGCTTTTCTAATTCCTAGATATTATTATATAGGACCTATATAAACAGTTTTAAGTAACGAACCCAGGAGCGTGTGTGAGAAAAGCCTTTTGAAGACATACACGAAATGGTCACACACATTTTGCCTTTTATATATATAGATAAGGGAGGAGATGGATTATCAAGTCATTTCAAAGCACTCTTTAGTTTGGGTCAATATTATTTCCTATTAGTTAAATACAATGGTCAACAAAAGAATATGATTGGAGTTGATTAGTCTCATTAAAATGCCCATCTCATCCAAGAATGGCTCATAGAGTAAGTCTGAATGTTGACTGCCTGGCTCTCTTAAACTTTAATCATGTCTTGATGGGCAGATTCAAAAATTTTAATCATGTCTTGATGGGCACATTCAAAAATCGATACGAGATGGATTATTGCTGATCTCAGTTTTGCTTTGCTTTTAAGTGTTCTCTTTACAATTGCTGGCGAATCAATGCTTCTCCAAGAAATTTAAATTATTTCAAACAAAGAGAAAAGAAATAACTTTCAATGAAAGTTATTTCTTTTCTCTTTGTTTGAAATAAATTGCAAAATTTTAAAATATGTTTCATATGAAACTTTCATATGAAACATATTTTAAAATTTAGCAATGACGAAATTTGTTTAAATGACAGCCAATATTTTATGATACATCGATTGTTTTATTGAGAAACTTTTTGTCATAATTCTCTCTCTATATACACATACTAACAGGTTGACCCAACGTTGCCCAGGATTGAATGATGATTAATGACTGTTTCACACATATTTTTATTGTCATCAAAATCAATAAAATAGCCCATTTTTCAATCAAATCGATTGATTGCCTGCTCTAATTTGGGACGCATCACGATGCACCTGGTGGAAGCATCACATGCCTTTCACAGAGACTAAGTTCACAATGTATTGTAGTCTATATTGCACTGTAGAGAACCTACTGTTGATTTATCAAATTATTTTTATATATGATGGCTTGCATTAAAGTTTAAAATGCAAAAGTCAAGTATCATGCTTCAATTGTTCTATAAACAGAAACATTCATTTTGAATGCAGTTTTGTCATATCAAAGAACCCACCGTCGATTTTATATGCTTGGCTTTACTGTTTGTGCAGTGATAAAGGCTTGAATTTAAGTTTAAAATCAAAAAGGTCAAGTATCATGGTTCAGTTGTGCTTTAAACAGAAACATTCATTTTGAACACACTCCTATTATATCAATCTACTGTTGATTTTATGTTTGTTCTTTCAGCTTGTGTGGCAATAAAACTTTTCAAATGCACTTGTGATATTAGGCTGTGTAATATGTTAAATTTATTCAAAATCATTTTTCTTTCTTCCATCGGATTATTGATAATTATCAAAGGCATTCCGACACAAAACCTATCTAAGAATACTGCCAGGCACATAAGTACCTTTGTGTAAAATTAAAAAAAAAAAATCAACCCAGCCGTTTTCAAGTCCATAAGAAAGGACTCACAGACAAAGTTCCTGTAAAATGTTTTTGACTCCTAATGGGGGTATGTGACGAATAAATTTACCAATCATTTTTATAGCCACCAGCTGTGCTAAACAACCAATGAAAACCTTCCAAAGTTAGTATAAAAATTGTCGAATTTTGGATTCAATCAGTTTGCCGCTAAATACGTCACGGACCGCATTTGATTCTTGGCCGCCATCTTGGTTACTGCCAATTACAGTCAGGATCTGATCTGAACTACGCCGCCATCTTTGTTTAACATAATGTAACAACACTGAACAGTTTCTTTTATATAATAGAAGTTATGAAAATATATATGGCAATACACAGCATTTTCCAGGTTTCATCCAGGGTAGCTTACTCTTGCTTCATTAGCCCTAAGTGCTGAATAATAATCAGTTCTAAGTGACAGTCTTCTAGAGATTGAAGGTTCAATATCAAGTGCGAGTGAATAAGAATAGAATCAGATATTATGTAATACTTCTGCCCAGTCATGGCTGACAGAACAAGAGCAAGCTACTCCCATGGATTAAAGAAAAGGTTGTTTGAAATTCTGTACAGATTCCCAAGATTTTTTTTTTTTTTTTTTACAAGGGAGTGACTTTCGGGCCTTGATAAGTGGTAACTTTCTTGAGTAGTAAGAGAATCTTTGGTTTACTTTCGATAGCCTCTCACTTCCCTTATTTTGTCCTTTCACATTCCAAGAGTGATGTTTCTAACAAAGAAGGAAAAATTGCTGTCTTTTGCTAATTATCATACAATTGTCTTTAAAATTACAGTAAAATAGTGAAACTTTTTTTATTAAAAATAAAAAAACACACAGAAATGCAAAAAGTAAAAACTATTGATATAATTTGCAGTTATATTATAAATAAATTTAAAAGGGGGGTTTCTTGCTTTTAATTTGAAAAGTTCATTCAAATATTTAAACATTTTAAAAATATATTACGCAACAAATTTAAATGGTTTTATATAACAGTGTATACGCTTCAAACTTAAATCCAGATTTCCAAGAGGCATAAAAGCTATTTCATCCTTTTTCAACCAACAAAATATTAAATTGACTTTTTGAAGAAACTGACATGAATTCTTTAGATTTAATTTCATAATTCTTTTTTGAAATTGAATTTTCAATTTTTTTTTATACTTATATGCTACTGCATTTTTGATTAATCACAAAAAAATAGTTCAACGTGTATTTAAAGTAAATGGGAGAAATACACCCACAAACATGAAGTTGTCTAATTTTAACTAAAAAAAAAAAAAAAAAAAAAAAAAAAAAATAGAGCTATCATTATATAAAAATTGCTTTTCAGGCTCCATCATACCGCGAGTGGTTGCTAAGACATGATATAAAAAAAAAATTGTTAAAAAGTTTATTAGCAAACCCTCATAAAAATGTTAAATGCAACTATTTTTTTTGGTGATAAAAAGATTTCAAATGTAGAGCAATGGCAGGTTGATTACAGTTTGCTGAAGGTGACCTTCAAGATAACAACTGTGACACCTTAAGATATTTAATTTGTTAATATAAGCGTAGTAAGTGGACAAGATGCTGACAGAGGCACGTTCTGTATCCATGATGCATAAAAATAAAAAAGCAGTACAAGTCCCTACACTTGCATCTGTAGGATGCACATCAATTTTCGTGGGTTGGTTGTGGACAATTTTTGCTCAAGAAAAGCAAACCTGGCTTTTCAGGATAAGCAATATTTCTGAGATGTTCAGTTTTTTTTTTTTTTTTACTTAGATTCATTGAACTACTGTTCTTTTCTTCACAACATTTCGGTCAATGTAACCTCCGACCTTCTTCAGGTGTATCTCGTCAAACTTGGGAATTTGGACAGAATTTTGAATGGAAGCCTTTATTTACTTCACAGGGAGGAGGGGTAGCATACTGTTGTTCTGTCAAGCAAGTCCTAAGTAATTCACATTATTTGGATTCATCAGACTACTCTTCTTATCTTGAGTGCCATTTTCACAACGTTTCGGTTGATGTAACCTCTGGCCTTCTTCAGGTGTATCTTGTCGAACTCTTTAATATTTCTGCCAAACTCGGGAATTTGATGAATCCAAATAATATGAATAATGAATCTTCATCTCAGAAATTCAGTTTAACGCCCGACGGTTTTACATACTGGCATACGTTGGAAGGCCTTTAGAAAGTAACGTCCAAACTAAAACTAGAGTAATAAGTAGATCTTGTGTTTACTTTTGGCAGCCTCATAATTCTCACGTTCCTTATTTTATCCTTTAGTCCTCACATTCCATGAGTAATGTTTAAGACAAAGGAGGAAGAATTGCTGATTCTTAGGTCAGTATCTATCCATATAGCACTTATATTTGGCTAGTTTTTAACTTTGAAATGGTAATTTTTTAGCACATCAAGTGGTTTCATGCCTTGTCTGGAATGATTTCCATAAACACAAGTGAAGCATGCATGGTCCCCATGAGTGCACAGTGAACGAGGCATGAAAAAATGACTAAGTTCAGCATTTTCGTATGAAAAATGATCACATGATCAGATAATTCATATTATCGACAAAGTTGCAGAAAGGAAACTGAACTTTGTGACCTCCACATGTCACTCAAATTTGCAAATTTAACTAACAACTTACTAACATCCATTTGCACATTTTTTTTTTACAAAGTGGTCACCACTTATCAAGGCCCAGAAGCCACCCGGGGATAAGGGTTATTGCGTGTACAGTACATTAGTGTTGAGATTTGATAAAGTGTCTTACTTAAGGGGGCAGTTTATCAGGAACTTTTTTATGTTGGACTTGAAGACATCCAGGTTGCAGTCACTTAGAGCAACTTGTTTATGTTGGACTTGAAGACATCCAAGTTGCAGTCACTTGGAGCAACAAGGTGGATTAAATCCTTACACACTATTTAGCAAAAAAAATCTTATCGTTTATTATTGTTATGGTGATCCTCCTCCCATGTCTACCTTGGGATCGTTAATAAAATTTACAATTCATTTTTTTTAATCCAACCACATTTGTTACTAATAAATGTCAATCAAATTTCAGTCTTTTTTTTATCAGTCTGTTTAAGCGTAGTGAGAACACTACAGATAGTCTCATCACTAAAAGGAGTTATTATGAGCTTCACAATCACCGAATCTTACCCCCCCTCCTTAGATTTTTATAAATGAGGTTATCCAAAAGATACTTTCCATCCAAACCCTCAAGCTATTCCTTAAATAAAACAGGCCATCACGGTCGCAGTTGTGTGTTTGCAATGCAGAGGTGGATATTGGCAGTATATCATTGGACACTGATAAAACAAAGATGACCCTGAATTTTTATTCTGACTGCTTACATTTCAATAGATGTAACTCTATAGGCATATCCTACAGCAATATTTTTTTTATGTTTATGTAAAATCAAAACTTGTTAAAAGTTTTTTGAATTCATCTTTTTATTTTTGCCAACAGCTTGAGAAAAAAAAAAAAATACAAACATTTTTTGAAGAAAAAAAACAAACCCAAAAAACATTTACATAAATCACTGCTAAAGGAAAATGACTAATATGATTTGATATTTTTTTTTTTTTTTTTTTTTTATTATTATGCCATAAAATGATAGTGGACTGGTATTTTTAAAAAGAGAGAAAGATTTAGTAATTCTACAGCTAAACCGAGCCATTGAGTAGGAAAATTTAAAAACTAATATATATATATATATATATATATATATATATATATGATCGCTTCTTTTTTGCTAAAACTGATTTTGTTTCATTAAGAAGTTTTATGTTTGCAATAGTTTAAGTAAATCACTGTTGGAGGAGAAATATAATTTGTCATTGCTATTTTATGTTTTGTTTTTATATTAGAAGGTCACAAAATATGACAAATGGGTATATTTTTAGAATGAGAGAAATAATGAGTATTTCTACAGATTAATGGAGCCATTAAATCCTTTAACTAAAGTTCAATTCTACATTGAAATAAACAATTTTATTTTTGTTGGTCAGAAGGCCACACTCAAATTTTGAAAATAGCATTTTGTCAATCTGTCATTTTGTGTGAGAGACAGCTAGGTAGTTCTGACACTATCACATTTCCACTGCCCGTACAAAGATGAAGAACAGTTGGACATTAGAGGGTGGTGGTGCTTTCACTAAATTTAAAAGTTCTTAAGATTATTTAAATACCTGTCACCTATTGGGCATTTTAGATCAACAAAATCCTCGGCTCAAATAATTATAGACTAATCTCTGTTTTCCCCTATAATTTAATCTCTGTTAATCTTTTTATTATCTTATATTTCTTTATTTAATTCTGAAATATATGAAAGCAAACACTTATCTTAAATCAAAAATTTTCATTATATCAAAAATAAACATTTTTTTAAACAGAAATAATCGTACAAAATTTATTTTGGTAGCTTCAATTAACTACCAAGTGATGGTCTTCAAGGTTTATTGGAATTTAGAAAATGCTGTTGGTTCAGAAGTCAATGTTTACAGTGTATAACTAAAAAGGCAAACTTTGAATGAATGGAGAATTCTTCAAAGTGTAATGTCCTCTTGTGGTAAATGAACATTAATAATATTGGAAGAATAATTATTAGATGAAAGCAGCCTAAACACTGGGGGAAACTCGCATTATTTCATTCAAAAACTGTGCAACTTTTACTATTCGTGCAAGATTTTTTTCAACAGCTAACACATAAAATCATCTAAATATGATTCATAGCACATTAGAGATTTAGCTAGATTTTTCTTTTAATTGTACCCCCTCCCCCTCAGATTTAGACAATGCAAAAACAAATGGAAACACAATTTGCTAATAAGGCAGACAATCATTTAGTAATTCTCTAAAATTCTCATTTGATTTTTTTTGGATTATTTGCATTTTTCAGACTACTCTTCTCATCTTGAGTGTCATTTTCGCAATGTTCGATGTAACCTCTGACCTTCTTCAGGTGTATCTTGTTGAACTTGGGCCATTGGGAGGGAAAATCTAAAACTGCTACATATATACACACACATTTATATGATCGTTTTTTTTTTTTTTGTTTTGTTTTTTTTCTGCAAAAACAGATTTTGTTTGTTTTATTAAGGAGTTTTACGTTTGCACCGAAAATGCTAACTAGAATTAAAAAAAAAATGCTAACTAGAATAAAAAAAATGCTAACTAGAATTAAAAAATGCTAACTAGAATAATAAAAAAATGCTAACTAGAATAATAAAAAAATGCTAACTAGAATTAAAAAATGCTAACTAGAATTTAAAAAAAAATGCTAACTAGAATTTAAAAAAAATGCTAACTAGAATAAAATAAATGCTAACTAGAATAAAATAAATGCTAACTAGAATTAAAAAATGCTAACTAGAATAATAAAAAAATGCTAACTAGAATAAAAAAAAAATGCTGTGATGACACAAGAGAAACAATTGTACATTTATAAAATTTATAAAACATCAAATTTTGTTAATATCAAAATTTTATCAAAATAACTACAAAAAAAGATTTCACGGGTTAAAACTGAATAGAATTCACTATATTTAGCAATTTTCACACTTTAGGCTGGTTTGTGATACCTACTTATTGTCTTTGTTTGGATTCGAACTTAAAACCTTAACTAATCTATACATTTTAATCAATGTTGTTGTTGTCTCAGACAAAGAGCAAAGTTTTGAAACTTAAGCCTATTTATTCAGTGTTCCATATTGGGTTGATGTTTGAGCATGTCAGCTGCTAATGTCATCTTTACTTTTCAGTGATGCTGAATACTATTGCAATGAACTTATGCAAATGTGCTCCAACATCTTCCATATCGGGTAGGCAGCTGATGGAAGTCTTTTTTTTTTAATACAGTTGAATTTTTGTTCAGATTTTTTTTCATACTGATAGAGTTATTTTTACTCCAGTGCTAACGGCGACTCTGTTTTAATCATTTAATAATGCCAAACTTTTGTCTTTTCTTTATTACGTTAGAGTGTAGAGAATGATGACAGCAAAAATGATAATAATCATTACAAACCAGCCTAGAGTTTATTGTAAAAAAATTAGTAAATATAGTGAAATTCCTTCAATTTATGATGCATTTATTTTTAGGGAATGAGAGTAATTTTGATAAGATTTGAATGTAAACAAAATTTTTGTTTGGGAAACCAACACTACATAAAAAGAGGAGCGGGGGGGGGGGGTTCGGGTAAAACAGCATACAATGCTAGAGGGTGAGAATGATAGATAGGAACTTGATACAAAATGACTCTTGATAATTACAACTAATTAAAACAATTGAAATAGACATTTTTTCAAACATATCTCAATCCCAAAACTAAGCATTTTAGCATATATTTTATTTGATTACAAGATATATGAATAAAGCCTTAGAGAACCAAATGTTGATTAACTTAGGTTTAGTATACAAATAGTTTAAAAATATTTGCTTGCTATCGAAATACACAAGATTCTAGAAGATGGAAATTAATGAACTTGATTAAAAAAAATATGATTAAAATATATATGATTAAAAAAAATATTTAAAAAATATGATAAAAAAAATATATATGATTAAAAAAATATGATTAAAAAATATATATGATTAAAAAATATATGATTAAAAATGATTTTAAAAAATGATATTAAAAAAATATTATTAAAAAAAATAATTAAAAAAAATAATTAAAAAAAAATAATTAAAAAAAAATATTAAAAAAAAATTAAAAAAAAATAATTAAAAAAAATAATTAAAAAAAATAATTTAAAAAAAATAATTAAAAAGAATAATTTAAAAAAAATAATTTAAAAAAAATAATTAAAAAAAATATTAAAAAAAAATAATTTAAAAAAATATGATAAAAAAAAAGATTGTAAAAGAACACAGATTATGTTCATGGTATTCATGATAAGGTTCAAAAAAATAACGTTGAGCAAAAACTTATTAACTTGTCTGACATTAGATTTAACCTTTCGCAACATCCTCTCGACATCAGCTTTCGGGTTAATAATCTATTTTCTCACATGTGCAACTTATTTCCAATTATTATATCACATGCGATGTCAAAAATAGAAAATATGTTTCAAATTTACGACTTGTATATTATGATAAAAAGAAAGAAAAATAGAATGTGGGTTAAAAATAGGGTTGCAGTTTTGTTTTGCAGTATGTCAACCTTTTTTAACATCATTTCTAGCTAAAATCATTGGTTAGTCAAAAGTATTGGAAATTTTTGGTACCTAACCCAAAGAAAACCATGGCTCTGTACAATTGAACCAGAACTTGTCTGCATTGTTAAGAAACAATTGTTGTTGAGAAAATGTTTTAATCCAAATATATTAAAATAATTGTACGCAAAATCTAACAAGAACTATGCTTTTTTTTTTTTTTTTACAAAGGAATCACTACTTATCAAGGCCCAGAGGCAATTTGAGGATAAGGGTTAAAGAGTGTACAATAATCAATTGGACAATATAGTAATCGTTAGTAAATGGAAATTTGGCAAATTTGTTAACTTAAAGAGAACAGCTCATCAAGAACTTGTTTACGTTGGACTTGAAGGCAAGTAGTCAGCTGGAAAGCAGGCAAACAGAAGACAGTTCCACAGGCGTGCAGTTCTAAGAAAGAAACTTTGTTCATGGAATCTACGTTTAAGTTTAGGCACAGATAAAGAGTAAGGGAAATTATTGATAGTGTTTACAGCTAGACGAGTGTTTCTTGTGAAAGTTGGGCAAGGGGGGACCATAGATTGAAGCTCAGTCGAACACTTTCCATGAAAATAACGATAAAGCAGAGACAGACACGCAACATCTCTTCTGTGAGAAAGAGGTTGTTGGGAAGAGAAAAGGACATCTCCTACGAGGCTACGAAGTCTATTTTGAACTCTATCAAGGCAGGATAAGTCCTTTCTAGCAGCTCCTACCCAGATGTGGCAACAGTACTCCATCCTTGGATGTACCTGGCTCTTATATAGGTAGAGAATTGCATCAGCAGTGAGATATCTATAGGATTGATAAAAGGATCCCACCATTTTTCCAGCGACCTTGGCAACGGATTTGATGTATGTGTTCCTTTTAAGATCAGAAGTAAAAGTCAAGCCCAGAAGCTTGTCAAAACATGAAGCCTCCCCAAGTTGAGAACCATTCATTTCAATTGATGCCAGATGGGGATCAGAGCATTGATGACGTAAAGATAGAAGCTTGGTTTTAGATACATTAAAAGTAACCAGCTATCTTTTTCCTCATTGTACCACATGCTCAAGATCAGAGGAGAGAGAATCAAAGAGAACTTGGTCGTTTACGGTCTTTGATGTGTTACCATAGATGATAGTGTCGCCAGCATAAATGTATACAAATGATGTAAGGATGTGATTTAGGAGATCATTAATCAGGAAGAGAGTCGGGCCTAGGATGGACCCCTGAGGGACTCCAGCACTCATACTGTGAGCTTCTGATTTCTATGCTGTAACACAAAATAATTGTAGAAATATTTTAATTGTTTTTTCTTTTTACCCCAAACTAGGCACAATGTCAGAGAATGGATTGAGAGAGAGAGAGAGAGAGGGGGGGGGTAAATTATATTGTAGACACGTTAACCAGAAGTCAGGATCAGCTGATCGGATTGCGTGTGAGTCACGTGATCAGGTTAGTTGAATTGAAGAGATTTGGTTTGGACTTAGAAGGTGACAAACAGCTTTACAGACATCTCCTCCCCTTCACTGGGGGGGGGGCGCTGACGTGCGTAGAAATGAGACCTAGAGAAACCACGCAAGCCAGAGATTCACTTTCCATCCTTCTGCAAGACATCTGGAAAGTGAAATAAACTATAAAACCAAATCATTGTTTTGGAGTGTTTGAATCTTCGTCCAAACAGGTACCAGTCTCCCTTCAAGACACGAGATGTTTCCAGATAGACCAACATCCAACACCAAGAAGGTATGCCTGAAAATACATGTACCACACACACACAACGGCATATGAACATATTATTGAATAGACTGACCAACGTTAACCCCGATTAGATATAACACACACGCCGGTCCCTGTTATTAGATACAAATACACAACAACAATGCCACTTTGAAGTAGGGGGCTACTATGTGGGACATAAGTTGCAGGGACATTATCAAGAGAGATGAGTAGCCAGATGTCTGCTCACATTAGACTTGAACTTCTGCATGTCAGTACAGTGGGAAAAGCAGAATCTTGAAAGTGAGTTCCAAAGTCTAGCAGTTCTGAGGGAGAAACTATTGGAGTAGAAGGCTTTCTTACACCTAAGGATCTCTGCTGTGTGGGGGTGGGATTTAGCTGCTTGTCGGGTTTGTCAGAGGTATTTACGTCGAGGGTGTACAAGTGCTCATAGTTCAGAGCATTCACAATTAAAATACTTGTAGAACAAGCAGAGGGATGCAACATTCATCGATAAGACAGAGGCTGAAGCTTAGATGACAGTTCAGGACCTATTAGGTTGGCGACTCTCTTTTGAACCCTGTCCAGGAGTGAGAGACTAGTAGCAGATGCACCATCCCAAATGTGACAACAATACTCCATACATGGGCGAATGGTGGCCTTAAAGAGGTACAGGATACTTTCGGGTGTTAGTAGCTTTCTAGCACGGTAGAGAGAGCCCACCTTCTTCACAGCGGCCTTAGCAATGCTCTCAATATATCTGTTCCAACTCGTGTTCCTTGTGAACATTAGGCCGAGGAGTTTAAAGGAAGTACTTTTGGGTAATCTGTTCTTGGCCAGTGCTATTGGCGATAGAGAAGGTTTCTTGTAATTATTGAAGGAAACAAGCTTAGTCTTGGCAGCATTGAATTTGACCATCCATTTTTGTCTCCATTCCACTACAGATTGGAAGTTTTTCTCTAGTGTTTCTGGCATTTCTTTAGATATGTGTTCATTTGTTTTCCCCTTGTGCCTATTGTGGTGTCATCAACAAATATACCTCAAAGACAATTTTGTCAGGGAGATCATTTATGTTTTGAATAAATTATTTTTATTTAACTCGCTAAAACAACTTCTTTTGTTTTAATCCGTTCTATGATCCAAGTTTTATATCAACTAGCTTTCATCTTGGAAATATGCTTTCGTGTCAGCTAATAAAATACTAATTTACAGTGTTTTCTTTCCCTCCGCCATTTCATATGGTAATCAACGTTCTTGTAAAGGCCTTTTCACTGTTGATTGCAGTGTATTGCTAGTCTTATACAGTTCTAGGAGGCCCACCTTCCCAGGCTTTGCCTTCTCTTTTTGAGGAAGGGGTAGTTTATTGCTAATCACCTGAGGCGACAGGACTGCCCAAGCATTTTCTGTGGGTTTAAGTGGTCCTCCTTGAAAGTCCTAACTTTTCACCCCCCTCTTCCTAGCCCTGCTGTCACATTTCTCACAGTGGGAGAGAAATATACACTTGTATCGCAATACTAAATTGTTTTAACATCAACACGTTCAGCATGTCATAATCTAAAGAAAAAATGAAAAGACACTTTTTTCAGCTACTGCATATCATCTTTCCGATGAAATTTCATGCAGTGAGAATGAAAATGTTTACCAAAAAATAACATATGTAGCAGTCACACGATTAAAATCTATTTCCTGTTGTACTAACATGTCTTGTGCATGCGCCGTTATGCTCAAACTTGCATCGCAAGGCTGTCGGCATTTTAGGACACTGTGTGCATATTCACTTTTTCAGACATTTCCACTAAAATTTGATTAGTTCCAGCCAAGATCCAGACAGAAGATGTTACATTCCCTGGTTTATCCCTTACCGTCGGCTTAGACAGAAGACTAACCTAACCCAAAGACGAAAGCCGAGATCAACAGATCTGAACTTTCTATAATAGCTACGGTCCAAACCAATTCTATCTTATGCTCCAAACAAAAGTTGCTGTTCAGTTTACTGAAACAGTTAAACAAAATTAATTCGATTGGAGAGAAGATTTTTGTTTTTTTTAAATAGAATCTAGTGACTATAAAAAGAGAAAGGAGTTCAGAGTTCTACTATGTTCGGCAATGCCATTGCGAGAAGAGTAATATGACGTCTGGTCACAGTGATAATTCTGAAGGAAGTATTTATAAAAGGTGCCAAACAAACTTTGGCAGAAGTAGCAAAAATATTTGCATGCACAACATAGGCACCAAGTGTACATATCATCCGTGTATTGCTATACGAGTCTGCACATACTTGTGCTAGTCTCCCAGATGATAGAAATCCATCACAGTAATGTCACAGTATTACCTATTGGGTGGATTCTTATCAATATTTTATTTATTTTTGAACTTTTGAGCCATTATTGATTCTCCGAAGATGGTGTGTTTTCGTCGGCCATGTTGATTACTGGTTTTACTTACAAACCTGAACACTTATTGTTTTTCAAATTGAATAAAAGCTTTAGATTCCATTAAAACACACAAAACTTATCCAGGTAGGTAGAAGAGTAACTTATCTTGCTTTTGATAACATTTATTTGTTATATACTTATTTCTTTACCCTTTTTTTTTTTTTTTCATTTGTTGGCTTCTCTGCTAAATCCCCAATAACTGATTTTCTTATATATGGGCGAATGGTGGTATTTCTGGTACTTGTTCACTTTTGCTACCGTGCTGAAATAATAACGTTATGATTTTGAAAGCCATTCTTAACATGGGGAGACGAGAGTGTTTTGTAACTATTCTGTGCTTTCACCTAACAATTTAATAAAAAAGATATGAAGCTTGAATTTAACCTGAAAAAAACTTTTAAAAAATAGCACAGTGGCAAAAGTGCACAGGTACCAATAAAAGATAAAATTTTATGGTCGCCACAACACCCCCGCCTCTCCCCCTTTTATGTAAACGGAATTTTTGTTAAATATTAAATGGTTCTTCTGCTGTTAATGTTGGCACGTTATTTACGGAAAAACGGTTAATTAAACTGCAGAAGCACCTGCTAAAAACTATACAAGTTCTTTAATTGCATACCCCCCCCTAAAAAGAACGAAAAACAAAAATGTTTTTGTAAACCGCTCGTGAAAATTTACTGACATTATTTTTACTATTAAATGAGGTGAATACTATTTTTATTTTATGAAAAGTATTTAGCCTAATTACTATCCAGTGAGGTGAAAACTTTATTTTATGAAAAATATTTCTAATTTAAAGTGCCCGCCATGTATTCATGCGCTTTGTGAAACGTCACGTGACTACGCGCACACGTACGTATATTTCAGTTAGAATCGCTACAGCGCAGGGTTAACGAAGGCGGTGAAATGGTTAAAAATAGTGCCAGGTCAACAGGTTAATAACTATGCAAACGGTAAATTTGCGATATCAGATTCGTTGTTAGCGACACTGAAAACCCCTAAAAAAAATTATTGGTCGGTGTTCTGTTGTAGTTAAGTAAACATTTACCATTTTTTTTAATATTGAATTGTTAATGAAACACGCTCCCTCATGTTAAGAATGGTTTTCTTAACATTATTTCAGCACGATAACAAAAATGCATAAAGACTGAATATATTTATGATTAAAAGAAAAAAAAATGTCTGAACGTTGTAAATAAACCAAAGAAAGAAAAACAAATGTATCCAGGATTTAATTTAAGAACCATATAAGCTTCTTTTTTATTATTTGCTGACCTAAAATATTGCGGAGGGGATTAAAAAGAATAAAAGCCCCATTTTACAACCAGCGAATCTAAAATAAAAATAAGTGTTTGTATAGGTCATTCCCATTCCAGATTCCGGTAAGGATTTAAAGCGCAACAGTCGAAAAGCGACCATAGAAACAATAGTACTTTTACAGTTTACGGATCGTGCTATTTGGTTATGGTGACGATTAGGTACTGAATATCACTTCCGGTTTCTGCTTCACAGACAGCTACACGGTGACAAGAAAAAAAGGGTTCCTTCTGAATATCTTCGTTTTAGATAATGTGAAATATTTTAATCGAATTCAGTATAAACTGGTACTGTAACAATTCAACTATTTTTACAGTATCTTTCAGTGGTACTTGTGCACTTTTGTCACCACGCAATTTAAAAAATATTTTTTTAGGTTAAATTCAAACTTCATGATATCTTATTATTATTAAATTGTTAGGTGGAAGCATAGAATAGTTACAAAACACCCTCCTCATGTTAAGAATGGCTTTCAAAATAACATTTCAGCGCGGTGGCAAGAGTGCACAGTCACTGCACAAAGTACTCTTTTATTTATTAAATTGTTAGGTGAATGAATAGTACAGAATAGTAAAAAAAAAAAAAAAAAAAAAAAAAAAAATCCCCTCCAAGTTTTAGTTAAGAATGGTTTTCTACCTTAACAAGGGGGCAAGTTTTTTTTTTTTTTTTTTTTTTTTAATTTAACAATCAAAAGATACCGTAAAAATTAAATTAAAAACGCTTGAATTATCACTGAACAACATTTTCCGTTTTATTGTCATCTGCAAAGAAAGCAATTACCGGAAGTGAAATTCAGTGTCTAATCGTAACCATAAACCTGCTATTATTTTATTTTTTAGGTGCTAGTGCACCTACTGATCCGCGCTATTTTTTAAATTGTATTTCCACGTTTAATTAAAGTTTTATGACATTTTTTTTTATTCAAAGGTTAAAGTATAGAATTGGCACAAAACACCACCCCCATGTTAAGAATGGCTTTTTAAATAATAACATTATTTCAGCACGGATCAATAGGTGCACTGCACTAGTACCATTTTTTATTTATTTTTAAAAATTTTATTTACTTTTCTAAAAAAAATTATTTTTTATTCATTTAATTCCATTTTCATCTCAAACAAGGCACAATGCCACTTTGATGTAAGGGGGCTACTATTGAGGACAAAAGTTGCAGGTATATTATGTAGGGAGTTGAGCAGCAAGATGTCTGGTCAGATTACACTTGAGCTTCTGCGTGTCAGTACAGTTGGGAAAGCAGGAACCCGGAAGGGAATTCCAAAGTCTAGCAGTTGTGTGGAAGAAACTATTAGAGTAGAAGGCTTTCTTACATCTGGGGATCTCTGTGTAGGAGGGGTGGGATTTTGCTGCTTGTTGGGTGTATTTATGTCGAGGAGGCACAAGGGCATGTAGTTCGGAGCATCCACCATTAAAATACTTATAGAACAGGCAGAGGGATGCAACATTTCGTCGATAGGACAGAGGTTGAAGCTTAGGTGACAGTTCAGTACCTATCAGGTTGGCGACTCTTTTGAACCCTAAATATTATTAGTAACGTTATTGGGTTTGTATTACTGTATAGTTTCGAAAAGGTTGTCAAAAAACAAATATATAACAAACAAATGTTATCAAAAGCAAGATAAGTTACTTTTCTACCAAACTGGATATATTTTTCGTGTTTTTATTCAATGTAGCTCGAAAAACATATATTGTTTACCGATGTATTGGAAAATTCAAAATGGCGCCCAACTCTCTCTTTAACACGGTAAGTTCGGGAAAAGGTGTTATACATAATAAACTAGACAAGATACTATTAAAAACCACCGAATATATGTCAACAACCTATGTCACAGTAATATATATTGAGGGAGTTTCTAACAGTATTTTGTCTAGTTTTATATTTATAGCATCTTTTCCCAAACTTACCGTATTAAAGAGAGAGTCAGGCGCCATTTTGAATTTTCCAATACATCGGTAAACAGTATGTTTTTCGAGCTGAATAAAGATGTTACATTAAATAAAAACACTGAAAACATATCCAGTTAGGTAGAAAAGTAACTTATCTTGCCTTTGATAACATTTGTTATATATTTGTTTTTTGACAATTTTTTCGAATCTATGTGTACACTGTACAGCTGTACACAAACCCAAGATTTATTTATATTTAGTGTTGCTTTTTATTTTGCGATTATTTTTTTTAGAATTATGTTTTTTTTTTTTATTATTGTAGTACTTGTTTTCAGCTAAAAATCAAAATGAATGATGCATTTTAACAGTCTCTATCTACCTGTCTCCCTGCGAGGGCAGAGTTAGACACACGGCTGGGTTTTATGTGGGAAAATTCCAGTGAAAAAAGTCAACCTCGATTGGAACAAGAATAAAAATTGCCTTCACCGATCGAGGACAAAAAAAAAATGAAGTGTAACATCAAGAACAAATACAAAATAAAAATAAGTGCGTACATTAAAATACCGCAATTATATATAACGCAACAATTTGAAAACAAAAGGGCACTTATGCAGAATACGGGCCAGGGTGAAATAACTTATTTAGAAATCCATTTTGAACATGGAGAAGGGGGGCGTTTTATAAGTATTCTGTACTTTCACCTAACAATTTAATAAGCAAAAGATACCGTAAAAATTGAATTTAACTAGAAAGAAAAAAAGTACGGTTCGTATTATCTAAATACCGAACCGTTTGTTCTTTTTTTTTTTTGCAGGAACCCAGGTTTCATTTTGTGTTTTTTTTTTTTCGGTTTTCGCTATTATCACATTTACCGAGTTATTGGAAGCTATGGGACCTGATCTCTATAAACACTAAATACTGAATTAAATATTTTGTAGCTTTGTCGTGCAATTTCATAGACCTATCATGGTCCCTTCCAAAATAGATGATATATTTTTATATAAGCAAAGGGAAAAAGTGATATCAATAATGAACGGGCGAGGTATAAATATTTGTTACTTGTTTATTAGAATGATCAAACGTTAAACAGGAATGATCGCTGGGTCAAATGATTATAAATGTGTCCCTACTCACCTGTCGTCGGAGCAAAAAAAGAGGGAAACATTCTTCGTCGTGAACAGGATTCTTTTGCTGTCGGAGTTTTTTTTTGGGTTGCTTATGAAAAATATTATTGCATCCAAAAGAATGCGGACGACAAAATCCACGTTTTTATTTTTTTGCCAGGTGGAAGACGAAGATTTTCAGAAAACTGTACAAGTTTCTTGTTTTTTCTTCCAATGAAACAAAAATAAAAACATATCGAACTACTAAAAAAAGAGAGACGTGGAAAAAAAATTGAAAATGTTTTCGTCGGTCGGAATAAAGATATAAATAAATAAATAAAAAATAAGCGATTTAGTTGTGTTTGTTTTCTTTTGAATATTTTGTGAGTAAATAAAATAATTTAAAAATCCAATCGGAATGAAAACAAAAACGTGAGAAGGAAAAATAGCGGATTTTACAAGTTTTACAAGACAAGGTTAAAAAAATAAAACCCTTAAAAGTTTTCTTTTTTTGGTCAGACTTTTTCCCCCCCACAGGAAAAAAATAAAACACATAGACACGTCTAAACAAAATAGAACATATTAGGAAGCCTAAAAAAAAAAAAAAAGAAAAATATTTGTTATGTTACGTAGATATATTTACATTATTATAAATATTAAAGGTGAAAAATAAAATATATACATATATATCTATATTTTTCTCCGTCCGTCTCCCCTCCAAAAACCCCGACAAAAAAAATAAGGGGAGGGGGGGGATGAAGACCGAGCGTAAACTTCCGGTTATTCCAACAATCACACTCCACCCACAAGATAAACACAAATAAAACGACAATTATATCTCATTTATTTTAAAATATTGTGACAAAATAGTCATGAATAAAAATAAATAAGAAACTATATTTACAAAAAAAATAGACATAAATAAATATTGAGATGTTTAGTAAATGATGCGCTTCTATATTTACTAACCGGTGGGAGGTTGCCGGGTAGAGCTTACGTCATAGCCACTTGTTTATTATTATTATTATCATAACGAGCGCTTCTCAGCCATATTGAGTCGAAGTGACTGGATATACGGACAAATATATATATATCTCCTCGACTTTCAATTTTTGGATAAGATAAAGACCACTGTCTGCTACCCATATCTTTCCGGGGGATTATTTTCTTTTTTTTTTTAAATTATATACTTTGATGAGCGTACTTTAGAACGATGGAGAGAGGACTTTTGCTAACGGGAGTGCTCCTAATGGCGCACCTGCTCAGCGCAACTAGCACAGCCATCGCAGACTCAGGTAAGACCTGCGACAATAAAAATCCGTATTTTAATAAAAATAAATAAATAAATATATTTAGCATCTATCTTTGTATATTTATCTTGTATCGATCAAGCAGTGGTTTCGTTTTTTAATTATTAAATTTTATTAAATATCTTTATCTTTTTATATATATATTTTTTTTTTTTTTTAATAAATAACTATACACCTACACAGGTATCTCTTTCCCGTCTCCCGTTTTTAAGTAACCTTTAAAAGGAGGGGGGATAATTAACAATGGGAGAGGGATGAATGATTGAATGCCCCTATTTATTATTGTTAATAAAATATTCCAAATTTAGATAAATGCTGTTTTTCTTAACAATCATATTTTTTATTTAAAAAAAAAAAGCGCAGATTTAAATTTTATTTATTTATTTATCCTCTGCTTTTAATTGAAATAAATGATCTTGATTTTAAATGGTCTAGCCGTCCAGAAGAGCCAAGTGGGGATTTAATGATTGATTCGATCCGTTGATTCGAGTAACATATTTGGAAGCAACAAAAATGTACCATTGTAAACTATTCAAACCTTAAATATAAATGGTTTTAGAAGTCATATTTGTATTGTAGTGTTTCGTCCCCACCAAATTGATTGATTTTTTTTTCACTTTCAATTTTAATATCTTACTCTGATCGAGAGAACGCATGATATATTGATCAAATTATGAAACCTGCCTTTTTTGTCATTTTATGAATTACATTCGTTTGCAAGAGAACACTATTTTCTGGTTTTATGCGTGTCCCGAGAACGATTTCTACCATAACCCTACAGTCCATCCCAAACAAAATCACCCTATTAAAGACGAGAGTGATTCTATAAAATTATCCTTTTTTTTCTTTTAAAATAAATTCAAATTGAAGTAATTCAGGAGTAAAATAAACCACATCTTGTTTTATGACCCCCCCCAATCTATGTAATAAGTTATTTCCCCTGAGGATGAAACATGAACGTTTCTGCGTAGCTTACTTGCCATACCTATGACCTGCGCTTTAATCTACAAAATCAATAGTTTTTTTTTTTTTTGGTAATACTGTTTTTTTTTTATTCTGCCTGTAAAACTAATCCATTCATTCTTTTCTTTTTTTTTACCCCCCCCTCTCCGAGAAAATAAGGATTTAAAGAAAGAAGAATCACACTTTGGATTTATTTTCCTTGAAACTAATCCCCCCCCTGGCCCCTCTCTCTCTTTATATATATATATATATATATATATATATATATATATATATATATATATATGTTTGTATTTCTGATTTTTCCATGTTCATCCCCTTCTTTATTCACTTAAAAAAAAACAAAAAAAAAACGCACACACTAATGGTTTTACAGATGAGAGACGGTTCTTATTTTTCTAAATAAATAATTTAGTCCACGATCCTTGATTTTGTGTGATAGGCCTATGTTGAATGATTTTCATCTTTTAAACACATTTGTTTTCTCCGTTTCTTCATTTTCCCCGCCGTAGCTACTACTATTTAGTAGTTAGTTGCGACCATTGATGAAGCAACAACACACTTCCGTTCCTTAATCTACGTCTTTTATTGATTACATCTTTAACATATACTTTATTTTTTTACGTTTAGAAACTAAATGGAATCACTTTTGATGGTCGAAAAATTGTTCAATTCTTAACGAATTTGCCGGTTATTAGGAAAGTGCTTGACTCTCGCCATGAAACCCGCATCATCAATCTCCGTGAATTTGATGAAGGCAACCTTCTTCCTCATCGATTGACACCCATTTTCACAAAAAATATAAAAATTAACAGGTGTTAGGAAATCATAAATTACTTCACAATTGAACAAATGATTTATGTGAATCATACGTTATATATTTATTTATTTCGAAAGTTTTATGCAGTTTCTTGTCTAAATAATAAACAAAATAAGTACCTGTGATAAAAAAAGGTCTGTGACCCAAATTACTATCCTTAAGTGTCGGAAATAGGAATTAAGTTCGCAGGTGTCTGTGAATTAAGAAATAAAACCGAAAAAGCACCTGATCACTATTTAAAATCGTGTTTCCGGATTAGGATTAAGGGTCTCTTAAGATTTGTGCTAACCCTTCCCTTCGCCCCCTCCTTATTTTTTCGCCATTAACATGTACGAATAGACAATAATCATCAAGTGGTTTTAAGGTTTTCATTCTCAGGTGTGAGTATCTTTTGATTCTCGCTCGGGGTTAAATCCTACTTGTATTTAACATGAGTAGTTTTATTTTTATTTATATATTTTTTTTAATTTTTTAATTTTTGTAATAGGACAATTAAAAAAAAACTGCGAACACGGATTTGGAATTTTGTCATAAAAATGTACTGGCTGTACTGCACTGCACAGAAAAATATATACTTTTTATGTTTCATACAACAAAGTCAGACATGGCGTCAGTTTAGAGGGAAATTACCCACCTCCCTCACCCAAGGAAGTTATTACAGTTACAATGCCTCCCCACGGGACAGAGTTAGACACCAAGGTCGTTTTTTAACGTGGAGAAAAGGTACAAAAATTAAAAATTGTCTCAGTCAGGAAGGATTGCTCTCTCACTGGAAGAGAACAAGAAATGGAAGTGCACTAGGGGGTTAAGAAAATAGCCTAGGTCAGACCCGTCGACATTCCTTAAGAGGCGTCTCATGGGAACTGTAGTACCCTCCCTTCTCGGTCTAGTAAGGAATGGGCACTTGAAAGATTAGAGTTATTGTGTAGTCAGTCCCGAGTATAGACAGAGAATCCAAAGTGAGTCCCGGAAATAACTTGAGCAGTTTATGATTTAAAAGCCGCAAAGACAGATGACGTGAAAAATGAGGTTATGATTAAAAATGTAGTAGACCCCCCCACTCCCCCTAAAAATTAATTTTAAAAAACTTTTTCAAAAAAAAAAAAAAAAAAATGGTTTTCCGTAAACTGTTCCGGACATTTCCAGGACTGTCTCAAGATTCTTCGTCAATACTTAAAACTGACCCAGTGCGAATTAAAATCAATATTACTATTATTGACATAAATTATTTAAAAATAAATATTTCAAAGAAGTTTTAAGAAATTTAAGGTAAAACTTGTTGAAAAAAAAAGCCCCTCTTTTGGGGTTGTCTTAAAAATGTAATGGAAATTTAAATTTCGTTCTGTTTTAATCTTTTTTTTAAATTGCGCATGCGCTAACAAAATAGAAAATAATCGATAAAATAATTAAATTTTTTTTTTACAAAAATGTAAAACAAAAGCACGACCACCGATACGTGCACAATTTGCAAATAGAAGAATTTTTATACTATAATAAAAATTTTGGAGCAAGACGATTTGGTCAATGTGGCCTGATTGTCCAACTGAAGACTTATCTTTAAAGAGTTGCTAGCCGTGGTATTACCCCTTCTCCCAAGCTCCCACTGTTAAGAACGGCTTTCGGAATAAACACCCTTTGCAGGTAACTAGGCTACATTGGGCGAAGATTTAAATAGGAGGTTTTAATATGGTGTATTTGCCCAAAACGGTCAAATGTCCGAGTGCCAAACACTTTGTTCTTTTAAGGAGAAAAGTCTAATGTGCCGCTGTCGCTGTGCAAACTATGTGTTCACTGTTCATTGTGTTACCAATGATAAAAATAAAATAAATAAAGAAAGAAAAAGATGCTGTTTCGGTATGAGTGAAAGGAAGGGGGCATTTGAGAAATCTAAATTTACTGGAAAATTATATTTTTGTCAAGCATTTCTTAAGTAAAATGTGGAATTAGATCTATGGGGGGGGGTTTAAAACGTATCAAAATTTAAATTTCCATTCCATTTTTAAAACAATCCCAAAAACAGAGCGCTTTCGACAAGTTTTATCGAATTTAATTTGCCATGTGACTGAGATTCCTGTAATGGTTGAACAACGCGGATTATTTAACTTCGTCACTATTTACGGAAAATTAAATTGCTTTAAATTTTTCTATTAATTTTTAACGCAAATAGATCACAGATTAATTTATTTTATATATATATTTTTTTACTTATTTTCTCAACTGAAACTAATTTATATCAGTGATAATTATTAGCATGAAATCCTTGTAATAGCTATTCATTTCAAGGAGGTAATGCCTAGGAGGATCGCACCCCAAAACCGAGCAAAAGATCTGCAGTGGAATTCAACGTAAATATTTATTTACGTAGTTGCTTGTCTCCCATTTGTAGCATTTCCATAATAAAATCAGATTTAAAAAATCTACACCTGTCACTGGTAACGCCATTTGAGTATGTAGGTATTTTTTTTTATTAACCTGACACCTGCTTTCTTTCATACGTCTCCTCCTCCTTCAAACCATCTGCCGCCAGTTTTTGTCTGTTTTAATACTTGACCACCACCACCACCACCACCAACCGGGGTCAAATAAACTTGACACACTCTCATTCTAGGGTCTGATTCGTTGAAGGGGTGGGGTGGGGGAGTAGGAACCTTGGTACTTCTACAGTTTATCTCCGAAAATAGAGACTCCGTTTTATTTCGAGCACCTGTCGATTAGAATCAGGAAGGAATCAGTATTTTAAACTATGGCCTAAGTAGGAAATAAATAAATAATAAAATAAAAGTAGATATTAATTACTTTCGGAAGAACTATGAAAAAAAGTAAATAAAGTGAAAGAGAACATATATCCGTAATTGTTTAATTGGAAATGTTTCGATTTAATTAATGAGAACGGGAAAGTTTTTCATGAAACGTATATACTTTTTTTTTTTATTATTATTAAAAGCAGAAAATGAAAATGACATATTCAGAACTGTCTAAACTGGGCGAGCGCCATTTGAAAACCAAAATATTTATTGTATGATATTATATCAA
The DNA here is from genome assembly GCF_053919585.1 of Euprymna scolopes. Classification (NCBI taxonomy): domain Eukaryota; kingdom Metazoa; phylum Mollusca; class Cephalopoda; order Sepiida; family Sepiolidae; genus Euprymna; species Euprymna scolopes. The sequence goes on along the minus strand of NC_136526.1, from coordinate 23,342,476 downwards.
AATATAATAATAGTAAAGACATTTATTGAAAAGTCTGCGTAAGAAAATAAGGTGCTTCTACACTTTATTACCGAAATTGGAGGCGCCATTTTATTTCAAGCACCTGCTCTGCTCTCCAAATCCAGGAGAGACTGGCCGAAGCATGAAATAAATAAAAAATTAAACTGGAGAACGATTGCAGTTAAAACAAAAAATGAATAATAATAATAAAAAAAAAAAAAACCACTTCCCCGTTAAGAAAAGAAAAAACAGTCATTTAAGTTAATTTATTGTTGACTTTTCAAAGTTGCTTTAATTTAAAAAAAAAAAAATCTTTAAAATTATTTGTTCGAAAAAAAACAACAACAACCTATTTTATAAATGTTGCTTTCATTACAAAATTGTTTTATTAAAATTATATTTTTTTTTACGCAAACTTTTCAATAAATGTTTTTCCAATTATATTTTGATAAATTTTTATACAATAAATGTTTTGGTTTTGTTCAAATGGCGCTCGCCCAGTTTAAACCATTGTCATTTCATTTTCTGTTTTTAATAATAAAAAAAAAATGTTCCATGAAAAACTTTCCCCGTTCTTAAATCGAAACATTTCCAATTAAACAATTACGGATATATGTTCTCTTTCACTTTATTTGCTTTTTTTTTTTTTTTTTATAGTTCTTTCCGGAAATTTAATATTTTATTTATTTCATGCTTCGGCCATAGTTTAATATAAAGTTCTCCCCTTAATTTGGAAAGCAGGTGCGTGAAATAAAATGGCGTCTCCAATTTCGGCAATAAAGTGTAGAAGCACCGAAAATAAAATTTTAATAAAACAATTTTGTAAGTTTTTGTTATTTATTTCCTACTTCGGTCATAGTTTAAAATACTGATTTTAACAACAGGTGCTCCAACTGCTCCATGCTCCACAAAAAATGGCGTCTCTATTTTCGGCGATAAACTGTAGAAGTATCGGAACTTTTTTGTTTGAATGATGATATATCGTTTGATTCGATCCTAGTAGACCGTCATCCTGAGCATAACCTCCTCCCCCAAAAGGAAGGGTTGGTTTATTGTCGATCACTGGGAATACTGACAGATTCGTTCTCGGCTAATTTCCTATAGTTTCCCTGTCAACAATCACCAATAATAGTTATTAATAATGTTTAACGAAAACATAAAAGTATTTTTAAGGCCCAAACAGATTTTTTTTCTATTCTTAATTTTTCAGGATGTTTACACGTAATCACCTAAAAAGGTAGAATCTAATTTTTGTCTGTGATCTAGCTGAGGGTTAAAAAAAAATGCTTGTGGTAACAATTATGATTGACTCTTCTCCAACCAGGCCGGTTTTGTAACAGTCGGATACTTTGTTAGATCAGTTATTAACGGTGACCCCGACTCCCAATTGAGATCTGCTATTCCACAGTATCTTGCAGCAGAACCGATGTCTCAAAAATTGATAAAATGCATCATGGCCGTCATATTTGAAATCAGAAATAATTGCGAATCTGCTCTCAACATCCCACTAATAAAAAAATTCCCAAGTCCTATTTATTTTTCAAAGAATTGGTTTTCAACAATTTGTTCATTTATTCAATAAAGTCAAACTTTTTTATAATTGGATTTTTTTATTACTATGAGTTAAGTATAGTATCTGTTTTGATGTTGCAGTCTTTTCTGTCTTCAGTGAGTGAAGGAGAAATTCTTGTACTTTACGCGGAACGTGGACCCTGCCTAAACTTTTTTTTTAATGGCTGCTCCCTGAAATGCGCAAAAGGTTTTCTTTCATTTTCTTCGTATATATCTCGTACACTCTTTTTTTTTTTTTTTAATTGCGCGTGTATTTATTTTATTTTATTTTATGAAATTTTTTTTATTTCTTTGATTAAATTTGATTCATACTTTTATTTCATACTTGTTTTTATTTTATGAATTTTTTATTATTGTATTTTCCCCACCAAATATTTTTTGTTACATTTATTTTTTCATATTCAAATAATGCTTTTGGCCCACTTTTTTTTTTTTTTTTGCCTCAAATAGTACCTTCAAAAAACTTTCGTGATTAAATAAACCAATAAAAACTTTGTGCATGCGCTTTCAAGGAGCAGCCATTAAAAAAAAATCCTTTTACGCAGGGTCCACATCTCCTGTGAAGTACCGAAATTCTTTTAAATTGAGGAATTTTTAAATCCCTTTTTGTTCCAATCCAGAGTACCCCCCCTCCCGTATTTTTTTTTTTATTTTCGTCTTTTGTTCAATTCTTTCAACACATGATTATCGAATAAACACTAGTCAACCAGATTATTAAAAAAATTTTTTTAAGTTAATGCTCAAATATTTGCAAGAATGCTCACTTTCTAATGCAACGTTCTAGTAAATCGATCACCCATTTAAGAACCATTCGACGTTTTTAGGCCAAATTTGGATAATTTAGCCTTTTTTAAAAGCAATTTGGCCTTCAAAAAGTCTTTTTTGGTCTTTTTTTAGAATTTGGCTTCAAATTTACCTCACAATATGCTAAACCCCAAAATTAATTGGACAGAACAAGTTGTGTTTATGTAGACGTGCCATATTCATTCAGAAATATTAAAAAATAAAAATTCATAAACTTTGCTGGAGATGCTGTAAATGTAAAAAAAAAAAAAAAAAAAAAAAAAGACATCTTCAAAAAGTTGATTTTTAGGGTATTCGGGTTTGTATGCCATATTGTTTTCACTGGTCGCCATGTTTGTTTGTTTTCATACACGAAAAAAAACATGGCGACCAGTGAAAACAATATGGAATACAGCCTCGAATAGCCCTAAAATCAACTTTTTAAAGGTAAGTCTGTAGTTGTTACTCTAGCGCACATACATTGCTCTTAGATTGTAAATGTTGGATAACATAACCTGAAGAATGTGTAAAAAGCGTAAGAAAAAGTTAAAAGCCTAAATTCGCGAAATGTGGCCTAAAACGTCGAGTGGTTCTAAAAGGGGTGATCGATTTACTAGAACGTTTGCATTAAAAACGGAGCACCTTTACAAATATTTATAAAAAATTTTTTTTTGATAATCTGGTAGACTAGTGTCCATTCGATAATAATTCACTGAAAGAATTGAACAAAAGACGAAAATAAAAGAAATACAGAGGGGGGGGGTACCGTTTCTATACGTGTACCAAATGACTCTGTGTCTAAATCTGGCCATGTAACGAGCCAACTAAATAGAAACAAATAATCCAAACTTTTTTTTTTTTTAATTGGAATATTTTTACTCATTGTGAAAAAAAATTGGTGCTTGTTAAGAGAGTCGACAAATCGAATATTTTAAAATATGTGGTTTTTAGTAAAAGCAGTACTTACTTGTCATGCTGAAAATATATAATATATCCAAAGATTACGAAAATTCGTCAAGTAGAAAATCATTTATAGTTAAAAGTAATTTTTATGGAAAATTGAGGTGAAATTTCACTAAATGTAAATACCTTGAAGATTGTGAATACAGGGGACATACTTATCTCTCTTTTCGCCATTTTAATGGCTGACGTTTTGTTTTAGACTATAGTGATAGACTTCTTTTTATTTTACTAAAAACACAATAGCAGTTATTCTATCCCATGAATTCTTGTATTCTTTTGGATATATTACTATTTTTGACATGACGAGTAAGTACTGTTGATTTTTTGCTTAAAACTACATAATTAAAAAATTCGATCTGTTGACTTTATCTTAACAAGTAGCAAAAAGTTAACCAAATATATATTACAAAGTAACAAATAATATATTCAAATTGTTTTCTTTTCTTTTTCTTTTTTTTTTATTTGTATTTTAACAAAACTAAAAAGTATGACATTACTTCAAAATGATGATGGTGATTTATTTTTGATTAACACTGTTCCGCACTTTTTGAATTCAGATATGGCAGCCATAATGAAGTGGAAACCTTCTGTTTGACCTGAAAATGACAAATGCTAAATAAACAACGTTAATTAAAAAGGAATTGATTCCGTATACAGTCTGTGTATATACAAACCAACCATTTTATTTATATATAAGAAGCATAAATGAAAACTGTAAACCAAAATTTACATGTAAAATTTATTTTTTGACAGAATACCTCCAATAAATAAAGACAGTTTATATGTCCCTATTCTGCAGAGTTAAAAAAAAAATGCAAAATTCTTCTCTTCAGAGGAAAGAACAAATTATATAAATAGCAGAGTTAAAATTTTGCTGTTTTTAGCATTTTATGAAACTGCATTGCATGATGATGGTAATAGAATGCAAAGTACTTTGTAGAATGTTTGTCAAACTGAATAAAGAAAGAGGAGAGAGAAAAAATCTAAATATCACCTTTATTAATGTTAACCTATAATCATTTTTAATTACAACCAACTTTATTATACTTCATTTGATTTTGTTAGAATTATCAATATGAGATTCTAATTTTCTTTATTTTCTTACTTCTGTGCTTCCCTTATTTCTCCTACAAATAACTTTTGAGAAATTCCTTGTGCATAAATGATTTAGTCCCTTTCCTCCCCTCCCCTCCTTTTTCATCTTTATCCTAACCCAGTCTCCAGTGGCTACTCCTTTCCCCCACACATCTTGACCGTTGCTCTTAACCTTATTCCTGAAAGGTGACAAGCCCCATTTCACATCCTTGCCTCTGACTTTGATTTGATATTCACAATTCCCCCCCCCCCCGATGGCTGATATAATCTCATTCTTTAACGGTTTTTGGATTATTCACCTAGACCACATATCACCACATTTCACCATTGTCTATTGAAACTATTTTAAACTCCAAAAGCAAAGATAATCTTCCTTCCCTTTTTGATTTCTACAAAAGTCTATATTACACCTTGGAATTACCCATCCTGTTTTTTGTTTTTCTTTTTGTTTATTCAGCTTGACAAAACATTCTACAAACTTTTTAGCTCTACTATTTATATAATTTGCTAACTCTTTTCTTTCCTCTGAAGAAAAGAATTTTGCATTCTGTGAAATTCTGCAGAATAAGGATATATTAACCGTCTTTATTTATTGGAGGTATTCTGTTGAAAAATAAATTTACATGTAAATTTTGGTTTACAGTTTTCATTTCTGCTTCTTGCATTAAGTTCTACTTCTTACTGTCATAATATCGAGCTTTGTTATTTGGTTGGGATGAATATAAACATTTATACTTATATTGGACTGAAGTTTACATTTGTCTAGTAAACTTCTGGTAATTGCATAAGCTATATGTAAGAGATTCCAATCTCCACACACGACTTTTGAAACTTGTTGGATATTTGCAACCAAAATTATTGGATACTCTTGCTTATTCTTTTTCATTTCTCCTATAAACTTTTTAATTTCTTTCAAAAAACTTTTTTTCTCGACTGTTTTATAAATGAGTTAACCAGCAAAAATAGATGTTTGTATATTTTGGCAGCAAGTCATTATTCAATCACGTCTGATTGAACACGACAGAATTATTCTTTTTTTCTGATTTTTTTTCTGGATATTTTTTAATATTAGTGTTAAATGAGATATATGCTAACAGTATTTAATAACTAACAAGAAACTAAATAAACTATAAAATAAGAAAATCGAAATTAAAAATAACTCTCCCTTAACCATCCGGCACCCACCTTTATAATTAAATTATAAATTTAATAAATAAAACTTTCTTAGCCGATCAGCTGCATTTCTCTAAATGTATAACATTTATTGTTTTGATCAACCTTGAATGTATGAAGAAATTTTTCTTCAATAAAATTTTAGAATCCAAATCCACGACAGAGCTAACATCTATCTTGTCTAAGCCTCCCCACTTTCCCTTCTGTCATGCTTGAGGTAGCTATCTCAACTCGCCTAGTAATGTAAGCACGCTAACCATACACCACATACAATTTTCACACTGTTGTCTCCATATCAAAAACAAATATATAAACTTATTAATTAACAAACATTTTATGATTTCATGTCTATGTAAACTTCCATCTTTAAAAATGTCTCCATTGTGAATTTATGCTTGAAAAGCACATAAATTCATTATTATTTTGTTTAGAAATTAACATAAATTCATTGTTTTTTGTTTATAAATTAACATAAATTAATTATTTTTTGTTTATAAATTAACATGAATTCATTATTTTTTTTATAAATTAACATGAATTCATTATTTTTTTTATAAATTAATATGAATTCATTGTTATTTTTTATAAATTAATATGAATTCATTATTTTTTGTTTATAAATGAATATAAATTCATTGTATTTTTATAAATTAATATGAATTCATTGTTTTTTTTGTTTATAAATTAACACGAATTCATTATTTTTTTATAAATTAATATGAATTCATTATTTTTTTTTATAAATTAATATCAATTCATTTTTTTTTTTATAAATTAATATGAATTCATTATTTTTTTTATAAATTAATATGAATTCATTATTTTTTTTATAAATTAGCATGAATTCATTATTTTTTGTTTATTAATTAATATGAATTCATTATTTTTTATAAATTAATACAAATTCATTTTTTTTTATAAATTAATATGAATTCATTATTTTTTTAAATAAATTAATATGAATTCATTATTTTTTTAAATAAATTAATATGAATTCATTGTTTTTTTTATAAATTAATATGAATTCATTGTTTTTTTTATAAATTAATATGAATTCATTGTTATTTTTTATAAATTAATATGAATTCATTGTTATTTTTTATAAATTAATATGAATTCATTATTTTTTGTTTATAAATTAATATAAATTCATTGTTTTTTTATAAATTAATATGAATTCATTGTTTTTTTTTTATAAATTAACACGAATTCATTATTTTTTTTATAAATTAATATGAATTCATTGTTTTGTTTATAAACTAACATGAATTCATTGTTTTTTTATAAATTACCATGAATTCATTGTTTTTTTTTAAATTAACATGAATTCATTATTTTTTGTTTATTAATTAATATGAATTCATTATTATTTTTTATAAATTAATACAAGTTCATTATTGTTTTTATAAATTAATATGAATTCATTATTTTTTTTATAAATTAATATAAATTCATTATTTTTTTTTATAAATTAACATGAATTCATTATTTTTGTTTATAAATTAATATGAATTCATTGTTTTTTATAAATTAATATGAATTCATTGTTTTTTTATAAATTAATATGAATTCATTGTTTTTTTATAAATTAATATGAATTCATTGTTTTTTTTTATAAATTAATATGAATTCATTGTTTTTTTGTTTATAAATTAATATGAATTCATTGTTATTTTTTATTAATTAATATGAATTCATTATTTTTGTGTATAAATTAATACAAATTCATTGTTTACAAAAAACAATGAATTTGTATTAATTTATAAACAAAAATAATGAATTCATATTAATTAATAAAAAATAACAATGAATTCATATTAATTTATAAACAAAAAAACAATGAATTCATATTAATTTATAAAAAAAATTAATATGAATTCATTATTTTTTTGTTTATTAATTAATATGAATTCATTATTTTTTTATAAATTAATATGAATTCATTATTTTTTTTATAAATTAATATGAATTCATTATTTTTTTTAATAAATTAATATGAATTCATTATTTTTTTTAATAAATTAATATGAATTCATTGTTTTTTTTGTTTATAAATTAATATGAATTCATTGTTTTTTTATAAATTAACATGAATTCATTATTTTTTGTTTATTAATTAATATGAATTCATTATAATTTTTTATAAATTAATACAAATTCATTATTTTTTTTGTTTATCATCTAACATTTCTCTTGCTCTTTCACATTCGATTAAATTTAAAAAAATTTTCATTAAAAATGTTTCCTTAAAACCGTCTCCGCCACCCCTAAATCTCCTCTCAAATTAAATCCAAAAAAAAGAATTTCCAAAAGGCATTTCATTAATAGAACAAAATGTGTAGAATTCATGCAAATTTAGAAGTGTGAAGATTTGAGTAGCCATGTTTTGTTAAAAAAAATTTATTTTTCAGCCAAAGAAAAAAAATGTCGTTGTGAAATTATTTGCAGTTATTTAAATGTTTTCATGTAGATTTCCTGATTTGCAAAAATAATTTTACAGAAAAATGGCAGAACTTTTGTCTGTCTTGTGTTTTTGGCAACAGTTGATTTTTTTTTTTTTTTACTCATGTTCACCCGTTACGAAGCATATCGCCACTTGGACGTAAGGGGCTACTATTTGAGGTCATGTCTAGGAAAGATTATCAAGATATTTGTTTATGTTACATTTAAACTTCTGCATATCAGTACAGCCAGGGAAGCAGGCAGCAGGAAGGGAATTCCAAAGTCTAGCTGTTCGAAGGAAGAAACTATTTTAATAGAAAGCTGACATTTAGGGAGGTAGTTTGGAGGTAGAATTCTCAGATAGAGTGCTATTGGTTATGAATATAGGCGGCTGGAGAAGCGTCTTGTAATTGTTAAAGGAGAGCAGCTTAGTTTTGCTAGCATTAAATGTTACCATCCATTTGCGGCCACATTCCACTATAGTGTGGAGGTCATTTTCTAACGATTCTGCCTTGGTCTTAGATTTATGTACATCTATTCTTCCCTCATGCATATTATAGATTAAATTTAGAGCACAATTATCAAAAAGAAAATGTTTTAAAATTATTTACTTCAATGATGGAGAGGACCACTTTTCGATTATTATACCTTCATAAAAATTAGAGGAACAATGTGTAGTATCTGTTCTGATACTACACTTTTATGTCCTCGGTCAGTAAAGGAAAAAATTTCAAGATTGAGGCAACTTTTATTTTTGTCTTGAATCCAGAGTTCCTCTTTTTGGAAAGTTGGATTTTCACACATTAAAAACTGACCTTGTGTCTAACTCTGTCATCATGGTAAGGAAAGTAAAATGGGGACACTTACAGTATGTTCCATGTAACTGAAACATAAAGTCCCTATTTACTTCCGTTTTGATTAAGGCAGCTACACACAAGAATGGTTTCTATTAGGGAAAAGGGGTGGTGTATCCAGTTTGATTGAGATAAAAATAAAAAAAATCTTTTGAAGATCCTCCCAGAATAGTATTACCTAAATGCTAATATAAGTTGTGTGTCTGCATTAATAACTTTATAACATTAAATGAGTTAATTCTATATATGTTCAAGCGAATGTATGCTTAAGCAACAGTTCACTGAAGTATTAGTAGTTTCTAAATTTTTCAAGCTATTTTCCCATGACCATCGGCTGAAGTAGAGCATTTAAGAAAAAACATCACACATTCTACAAAGCATTTCATATCCGTAGTTTTTATTTTTCTGTCGACAGTCCTTTGAGAATTTCTGTTAAAAACCAACAACCTGAAAACCTACTTGCAATATTTTGTTTACAATGTTACTCGCTCTTGCAAGACTGTGTCCCCCCTTCCCACCCCTTCTAAAAACTTCTAAATAGTTTCATGTATACTTTTTGATCTTGTTAGTATTTGCACACCTGAGCTAATTTTGACTAGGACAAATGTCAGCTTTTGTAACATGACCTGTGAATCAGGATCTTTTTATATTTTTTTAAGTTTCTGAAGCTCTCATTCTAATATATACCAGAATACTTGTCCCAGGATAGATAAAATTAATTCTTCACGGAACAGAACAATTTTGCACCACTAAGATTAAATCAAGATATAAATGATACTAAACCTTATACTTAGAATCCTTATTGTAATTTTCATTAAAATCCATTACATGATTTTTATTCTAGAAAATTTAAAAAAAAATTAACGATTTAACTTTGAGGAGTTTAAAAAAAATTCAAGTTTAAAACATTTTGCATGATTGGTGTTCAATAACTAGGGATCAAATTCAACGTAAACATTTTTCGAAATAAAAATCAGCATTATGACGTTTCCAAATTTTTTTAGATGAGCATTGATTATTTATATGATTTGAATTCACTATTGTTCTCATTTTGAGTGTTAACATGTAATAATAAACAGTAATAAATAATAATATGTAATAATAAACAGTAATAAATAATAATATGTAATAATAAATAGTAATGAATAATAATATGTAATAATAAATAGTAATAAATAATATGTAATAATAAATAATAATAAATAATATGTAATAATAAATAGTAATAAATAATATGTAATAATAAATAGTGATAAATAATATGTAATAATAAATAGTGATAAATAATATTTAATAATAAATAGTGATAAATAATATGTAATAATAAATAGTAATAAATAATATGTAATAATAAATAGTGATAAATAATATGTAATAATAAATAGTAATAAATAATATGTAATAATAAATAGTGATAAATAATATGTAATAATAAATAGTAATAAATAATAATATGTAATAATAAATAGTAATAAATAATATGTAATAATTAATAGTGATAAATAATATGTAATAAAAAATAGTAATAAATAATATGTAATAATAATATGTAATAATAAATAGTGATAAATAATAATATGTAATAATGAATAGTAATAAATAAATAATATGTAATAATAAAAAGTAATAAATAATATGTAATAATTAATAGTGATAAATAATATGTAATAATAAAAAGTAATAAATAATATGTAATAATTAATAGTGATAAATAATATGTAATAAAAAATAGTAATAAATAATATGTAATAATAATATGTAATAATTAATAGTGATAAATAATATGTAATAAAAAATAGTAATAAATAATATGTAATAATAATATGTAATAATAAATAGTAATAAATAATAATATGTAATAATAAATAGTGATAAATAATATGTAATAATAAATAGTGATAAATAATATGTAATAATAAATAGTTATAAATAATAATATGTAATAATAAATAGTGATAAATAATAATATGTAATAATAAATAGTTATAAATAATAATATGTAATAATAAATAGTGATAAATAATAATATGTAATAATAAATAGTGATAAATAATAATATGTAATAATAAATAGTGATAAATAATAATATGTAATAATAAATAGTGATAAATAATAATATGTAATAATAAATAGTGATAAATAATAATATGTAATAATAAATAGTAATAAATAATAAGATGTAATAATAAATAGTAATAAATAATATGTAATAATAAATAGTAATAAATAATATGTAATAATAAATAGTGATAAATAATATGTAATAATAAATAGTGATAAATAATATGTAATAATAAATAGTGTAAAAAATAATATGTAATAATAAATAGTGATAAATAATATGTAATAATAAATAGTGATAAATAATATTTAATAATAAATAGTAATAAATAATATGTAATAATAAATAGTAATAAATAATATGTAATAATAAATAGTAATAAATAATATGTAATAATAAATAGTGATAAATAATATGTAATAATAAATAGTGATAAATAATATGTAATAATAAATAGTGTAAAAAATAATATGTAATAATAAATAGTTATAAATAATATGTAATAATAAATAGTGATAAATAATATTTAATAATAAATAGTAATAAATAATATGTAATAATAAATAGTGATAAATAATATGTAATAATAGTGATAAATAATATGTAATAATAAATAGTGATAAATAATATTTAATAATAAATAGTGATAAATAATATGTAATAATAAATAGTAATAAATAATATGTAAAAATAAATAGTGATAAATAATATGTAATAATAAATAGTTATAAATATGTAATAATAAATAGTAATAAATATATAATAATAAATAGTAATAAAAAATATGTAATAATAAATAATGATAAATAATATGTAATAATAAATAGTGATAAATAATATGTAATAATAAATAGTGATAAATAATATGTAAAAATAAATAGTGATAAATAATATGTAAAAATAAATAGTAATAAATATGTAATAATAAATAGTAATAAATATATAATAATAAATAGTAATAAATATATAATAATAAATAGTAATAAAAATATGTAATAATAAATAATTATAAATAAAATGTAATAATAAATAGTGATAAATAAAATGTAATAATAAATAGTTATAAATAAAATGTAATAATAAATAGTGATAAATAATATTTAATAGAAATAGTGATAAATAATATTTAATAGAAATAGTGATAAATAATATGTAATAATAAATAGTTATAAATAATAATATGTAATAATAAATAGTGATAAATAATAATATGTAATAATAAATAGTGATAAATAATATGTAATAATAAATAGTTATAAATAATAATATGTAATAATAAATAGTGATAAATAATAATATGTAATAATAAATATCGATAAATAATAATATGTAATAATAAATAGTGATAAATAATAATATGCAATAATAAATAGAAATAAATAATATGTAATAATAAATAGTGATAAATAATATGTAATAATAAATAGTGATAAATAATAATATGTAATAATAAATAGTAATAAATAACATGTAATAATAAATACTGATAAAGATTATGTAATAATAAATAGTGATAAATAATAATATGTAATAATAAATAGTGATAAATAATATGTAATAATAAATAGTGATAAATAATATGTAATAATAAATAGTAATAAATAATAATATGTAATAATAAATAGTGATAAATAATATGTAATAATAAATAGTGATAAATAATATGTAATAATAAATAGTGATAAATAATATGTAATAATAAATAGTGATAAATAATATGTAATAATAAATAGTGATAAATAATAATATGTAATAATAAATAGTGATAAATAATAATATGTAATAATAAATAGTGATAAATAATATGTAATAATAAATAGTGATAAATAATATGTAATAATAATTAGTAATAAATAATAATATGTAATAATAATTAGTAATAAATAATAATATGTAATAATAAATAGCGATAAATAATAATATGTAATAATAAATAGCGATAAATAATAATATGTAATAATAAATAGCGATAAATAATAATATGTAATAATAAATAGCGATAAATAATAATATGTAATAATAAAGAGCGATAAATAATATGTAATAATAAATAGTGATAAATAGTAATATGTAATAATAAATAGTAATAAATAATATGTAATAATAAATAGTTATAAATAATAATATGTAATAATAAATTGTGATAAATAATAATATGTAATAATAAATAGTAATAAATAATATGTAATAATAAATAGTGATAAATAATAATATGTAATAATAAATAGTAATAAATAATATCTAATAATAAATAGTAATAAATAATATGTAATAATAAATAGTGATAAATAATAATATGTAATAATAAATAGTGATAAATAATAATATGTAATAATAAATAGTAATAAATAATATGTAATAATAAATAGTGATAAATAATAATATGTAATAATAAATAGTAATAAATAATATCTAATAATAAATAGTAATAAATAATATGTAATAATAAATAGTGATAAATAATAATATGTAATAATAAATAGTAATAAATAATATTTAATAATAAATAGTAATAAATAATATGTAATAATAAAGAGCGATAAATAATAATATATAATAATAAATAGTGATAATAATATGTAATAATAAATAGTAATAAATAATATGTAATAATAAATAGTAATAAATAATATATAATAATAAATAGTGATAAATAATAATATGTAATAATAAATAGTAATAAATAATATCTAATAATAAATAGTAATAAATAATATGTAATAATAAATAGTAATAAATAATAATATGTAATAATAAAGAGCGATAAATAATATATAATAATAAATAGTGATAAATAATAATATGTAATAATAAATAGTGATAAATAATATGTAATAATAAATAGTAATAAATAATATGTAATAATAAATAGTGATAAATAATAATATGTAATAATAAATAGTGATAAATAATAATATGTAATAATAAATAGTGATAAATAATAATATGTAATAATAAATAGTGATAAATAATATGTAATAATAAATAGTAATAAATAATAATATTTAATAATAAATAGTGATAAATAATATGTAATAATAAATAGCGAAAAATTGTAAAATGTAATAATAAATAGTGATAAATAATATGTAATAATAAATAGTGATAAATAATAATATGTAATAATAAATAGTGATAAATAATATGTAATAATAAGTATTAATAAATAAATAATATGTAATAATAAATAGTGATGTATAATGATAAGTAGTAAGATTATATATCTAGAAAATAAAGACTCCTGAAATTCATTCTAGAATTGTCTGCAAAGATCATAGCATAATGGATAAAGTACTTAGTAGAATTCAGTTATGAGTTACACTCTCCTGGAGTTATATACTCAGATAGAATTGTGATTTACTTAGGATGTGTACCTAGTAATGGCTGATGGAACAAGAGCATGCTACCCCTGTGGATTAAATAAAGGGTTGTATTCAAAATTATATCCAGACTAATAAGTTTGACAAGATACACTCAATGAGAATAGTGAGAAGAATCCAAATAATATGAAAAATTAGTTAGTCAGAATCAAATATTGATTTATCAGATTAAAAGCTATTGATAACAAACTTTGAGAACTAGATCTTCTTTGTTTTATTTGAAATATGTATACACACCGTTAGATTACTTGTGTTAGCTTTAATTTGATGCCTTACAATGTTACTTAATGCAGCCATATTCATTTCTCGACAAAATAGGAAAATTTCCTTGTTTTTTTTATTTGTTTTACAAGGGAGTCACCACTTAATAAGACCTGAAAGCCACTTGAGACTAAGGGTTTATGAGGTAATCAGTGAGACAACAGCATAATGATCAGTAGTAGTAGAAATAGGGTAGAGTTTAATTATTTAAGAGGACAGCTCAACAAGAACTTGTTTATATTGGACTTGAAAATGGCCATCTTGCAGTCAGCTGGAAAGCAACTCCACTGTATAGTTCCACAAGTAGTTTTAGAAGAGAAACATTGTTCATGGAATTTGGATTGAGATTTTGGTACACATAGTGGGGGAAATTAAGAAATTTTAGCGTGGTTGTAGCTAGACAAGTGTTTGCTGTGAATATTTTGCAGTGGGGAGGATACCTAGATTTAAGCTCAGGCGAGCACTTACCATGAACAGAATGAGATTATGTTTTGGAAAGCAGATTGGTTTTGTGAATGCAAACTTTTATAAAATGATTTCTTTTGTTTTTTAAGATTAATGAGATTATTCCCCTAAAATGCGTGAAAAAGTACCTGTGTACATTGTTCATTTGCATTTAAGTAAAGTGGTTGATTATAATTGAAGATAACCCAAAGCCTTCCTTTTCACTAACTACTACTGCAACATATAGTGGGGGAAGTTGCTCCTTTTCTGTGGGATTACTCTGCATCCCTCATCTTATAATGCTGACTTTAGCAAGGGGGCATTGAGTACTTTTTTTTTTTTTTTTTTTCACTCAATTTTTTGGTATGACTCTATTGAGGATTGAACCTTGGTCTCCTGGCCCATTACCAAACACTCTTACCATTATTTGTACTGTAGTAAATACATCTGTTGACTCTTGTGAATGGGGCCTACAGAAAGCCAATGGTCAACCAACCTTTAGATGATTCAAATTTCAATGGTCAAGTCCTACATAAAACATTGGCTGTCACAATGAGAAACAGGCTGACACTCAGGCTAATCTTTAAAGTTAAACTGATTAAATATTGAAACCAGCAGAAAGCAGAAAGCCAAAAGTTGACTAACCTTAACTTCTGCTACATTCAATTGTTGAAATGAGTTTTGATGATTTGTATTATTCTGACTACTGTTCATATCGGCCAATGTACCCTGTAACTTTCTTCAGCTATATCTTGCTGAACTCTGGAATCGATGTTGAATTTTAGGGCTCTTTATTTAATCCATGAGAGAAGCTTGCTCTCATTGCCTGATGTAATGGCTAAAGTGCTAAGTTATACTCAATTCTGAGTGTTTTGAAAGTTGAATCCTTGATGTGGGTGATACTAAGAATGCAATCTACAAATTACTAAAAACTTCTACGCAATTAGAGCAAACTGCCACCATAGATTAAATAATGGCTCGATTTAAAATCTTGTGCAGATTCCTAACTTTGTTGTCCTGAATAACTTTCTATAACCGCTTGTTTAGGATACTCCCAGTATTTCTATAACAGCTTGTTTAGGATACTCCCAGTATTTCTATAACAGCTTGTTTAGGATACTCCCAGTATTTCTATAACAGCTTGTTTAGGATACTCCCAGTATTTCTATAACATCTTGTTTAGGATACTCCCAGTATTTCTATAACAGCTTGTTTAGGATACTCCCAGTATTTCTATAACAGCTTGTTTAGGATACTCCCAGTATTTCTATAACAGCTTGTTTAGGATACTCCCAGTATTTCTATAACAGCTTGTTTAGGATACTCCCAGTATTTCTATAACATCTTGTTTAGGATACTCCCAGTATTTCTATAACCGCTTATTTAGGATACTCCCAGTATTTCTATAACCGCTTATTTAGGATACTCCCAGTATTTCTATAACCGCTTATTTAGGATACTCCCAGTATTTCTATAACAGCTTGTTTAGGATACTCCCAGTATTTCTATAACAGCTTGTTTAGGATACTCCCAGTATTTCTATAACAGCTTGTTTAGGATACTCCCAGTATTTCTATAACAGCTTGTTTAGGATACTCCCAGTATTTCTATAACATCTTGTTTAGGATACTCCCAGTATTTCTATAACCGCTTATTTAGGATACTCCCAGTATTTCTATAACCGCTTATTTAGGATACTCCCAGTATTTCTATAACCGCTTATTTAGGATACTCCCAGTATTTCTATAACAGCTTGTTTAGGATACTCCCAGTATTTCTATAACAGCTTGTTTAGGATACTCCCAGTATTTCTATAACAGCTTGTTTAGGATACTCCCAGTATTTCTATAACAGCTTGTTTAGGATACTCCCAGTATTTCTATAACATCTTGTTTAGGATACTCCCAGTATTTCTATAACCGCTTATTTAGGATACTCCCAGTATTTCTATAACAGCTTGTTTAGGATACTCCCAGTATTTCTATAACAGCTTGTTTAGGATACTCCCAGTATTTCTATAACAGCTTGTTTAGGATACTCCCAGTATTTCTATAACAGCTTGTTTAGGATACTCCCAGTATTTCTATAACAGCTTGTTTAGGATACTCCCAGTATTTCTATAACAGCTTGTTTAGGATACTCCCAGTATTTCTATAACAGCTTGTTTAGGATACTCCCAGTATTTCTATAACAGCTTGTTTAGGATACTCCCAGTATTTCTATAACAGCTTATTTAGGATACTCCCAGTATTTCTATAACAGCTTGTTTAGGATACTCCCAGTATTTCTATAACAGCTTGTTTAGGATACTCCCAGTATTTCTATAACAGCTTGTTTAGGATACTCCCAGTGCTGACACAGCACATGAATCCATCAACTGGCATGGATGCCTGTTATACCATGAGCAGTGAGCAATTCTCCCTTTCTATCAGCTCTATGTGTGTGTGTGTGTGTGTGTGTGTGTGTGTGTGTGTGTGTGTGTGTGTGTGTGTGTGTGTGTGTGTGTGTGTGTGAAAAAACTCAGCACACAAATTTCTTTCGATTAAGGAGAAACACATGCTGACACAAGTTGATTTTTCATAATAAATCCTGACACGTCATCTTTGCTACAATACCTCACCTCTATGGACCTATATAGGGCTTATAAAATGAGAAAGCACATCTGGTATTATGTAAGTATAGAGGGGGGTAGCCATTAATGTTTTTAATTAATACAAAATTGTAATAAAGCTGTCTAAGGACTGTAAATTCACTTTCAAATAATGCAAACATCATGAATCCTTGTTCAACAATTGAGGAGCGGATGATTCATATTTCGAATTAACAAAACTTTCTCTTTTACATCAGATGTTTTGGAGTCACCTATTTTATAAACTGCATACATTCGTTTTTTTTATATATATTTAGTATAGTTAGTTTATTACTATTAGACTAAGCTTATTCAAGACAAGTTCTTAAAATCGACTTAATCTGAAGAAGCTTAGATTAAAAAAGTCTTTGAAGTAATTGTGTGTTTTAATGAGTCAGTTTGGATACTGTATAATCTGTTATGATATTTGCCACGATAGGATTAACATATCTTTAAATCCCTATATTTATGAACCAGTAGTCTAAGCACACACAAAACATGCCTCAAAATTACAGCTAAAAAAACGGTATAACATTCTTGTACAAACAGGTTCAAACAAAAAACCCTAACAATAAGTCATGTGACTTGTCTATAATAACATTTGGACTAAAATCTCTTTACCTGCCAAAAGCAATTTTCAGATAAAAAAGAATTTAACACCAACATGACGACCCCATCAAGTAGAAGTCACAGAAGTCAGTCAAAAAAGAGGACACAACAAAGATTGCATGGCGTTCTCTGCTTGTAGTGGTTCCTCTCAGCTTCAGTCAATTCAAATAGTTTTACTATTCTGCCCTTAGCTGTCAATGCAAACAATATTTGAAAATTTATGTTAATGGTATGAGTGATGGGTTGGGAGGATAGTGCAAGTTAGATATAGGACTAGCCCAAGTTAGGATGAAAGTGGTATGTCATTTTAATTCCATACTATTAGCTGCTGAACCACAAGGGTTCCATCTTCAAACATCATAGACCATCATTCATGGCTAACAAGTGGTCCTATTGTGAGGAGGGTTTCACCCGCTGTACAAGTGTAGTCAAGATATTCCACAACTCCAGCTAACAGGGAGAGATAGAACTGGAAAGTGTAATCGGTGTTTACATTGTAATTTCAACTATCCAACATCATCTACCTCTGTTGGTCACAATCTTTGGTGTCCGAAACGATCATATTTGTATTAAAGTCTGCAATGTACTGACACAGTAATTTATATATAGATGTTATTTACGTGTTGCAACAACGATAAAATAAAGAACTGTGATGCTAACAAATAGGTTTTCATGGAAAGAAATAATGGATTTATTCAACTTTTAAATAATTTTCCAACAACAACAATTTCAGAAAAAACTATGAAAGCTAAAGATGATTAGGTCTTTTCTTAATAGATAATTTGTTTTTTTTTTTATATGACCTGAAAGATAACAAACAATAGATAATATTCTTAATGTTTTTTTTTTATATGACCTGAAAGATAACAAACAATAGATAATATTCTTAATTCGGTCAGTGAGTAGAATTATGGAAATTAGTATTAAACTTAAAATTATGGAAATTAAACTTTAAAAAATTGTGGCAACCTGCGTGGGGGAGGTGTTGCCCGGTTGTAAAAGCCCCTTAAATATAATAAATTTTGACAGTGGAGTCAAAAAGAATATGACAATGAGGGAGAGGGGGGGGAGGCGTTGTCTGGTCATAAAAAAAATTGTGAGAGGCGGGGGGGGGAGGGGGGGAATGCAAAAAAAAAAAAAAAAATTTGGATGCCATCAGTCATAAGCTAAAAACCTAAAACAAAATTTTGTAATTTTGTAATAAAAAGAAAAAGAAAATGACGGTTGTTTGGCACCAACTTGCATAACTGAAGTTAGTAACCGAACACTTTTTACTGATGAGACCGTGATTACGTAGATGCTACAAAATCACAAATTATAGTTATTTCAAACAAAATAAGATTTCAAGGATCAGTGCATGCGCGGTTTATATTATAAACTTTGTTTCATTAAAAAGTCGACAAAATATTGCACTCTGCTTCTTCTTTATTCGTCAGCTTCATTTTGTTTTTTTGCATTGGTTTTAGCGTCCAAAATTGTCAAATGAATTAAAGAAGTTTTAAACTGTTAAAAAAATATGAAAATGAAAGTAAGTTTTTTGTTTTAATTAAAGAATCATAATTGGATTTGAATTTTTGTTTCTTTTAAATTTGACTCTCAGTTGATTTAAACTGCTGATAAAAAATTGAAATAAGGAAATTGTTTTTTGTTTTAATATAATTAGCTGCCAAAATTACAAAACAACCCTGTTTAAACGCAAAAACAACAACAAAAAAGACCATTGGTAAGTGTGCATGAACCTGAAAACTAATGGTTATGAGAAAACCTCCTAATCCACTCGGCCTTAGCACTCATTGTCACGTTGAAAATTCTTGTATTTAAAATAATTCAGAGAACAATGGTTGATGCATGTGCAGTTATTGAAATCGTTTAGAAAAAGACGATTTTAGGTGACTCTCACTTGATATAAAACGCAATTTTAACACAAAATGATTGACCATTATTTTATTTATTTTTTTTTCAATTGTTACCTATTATTTCTTCTAGAGATCGCTCTTTCTGACGACGCTGAATTGGTGTGTATACAATGTGTATGAGAAGTTTTTAGCAGACACACACACAAACACACACACACACACACACACACACACACAATTATCTCCCTTTATATAATAGAAGATGTAGAGTGAGCAATAGTATGAATTAGATAGATGAGGGGCTTTTCATGTTTGTGGACCGTGACTCATAATAAGAAGTAATAATAAACAGGAGTTTGTAAAAAGGAGTTTGTAAAAACGAAATTGATTAAATACAAAGTTATTAATTATGAAAGTTTGTATGTTTAGATTCTTTATTTTTGTGTTTGTGCGTAAATTAATTTTTTATTTGTACAATGGAACAAAAATTATTAGTCAGTGTACAAAGTGTGTGAGTGAGTATTGCATTGGATGTAAGGGACTTAGTAGCACTTTTCATCATTCCCTTCTCCCAGCTGGTGTATCTTAAGAAAATATATTTTTAACTAAGTTAGAGATGTTGCACTTTTAGATAAAAGTATTGAATGAAGTCCCCATCTGTGGGTCCCAGTGTCACATATTCACTAAATTATATAACAAGCTATTTAGAATTTTTTTATGGACATCACTACAGACAAGGATTGAATTCATTTGATGCAAGGAGCTAAAATTTAAAAAAAAAAAAAAAAGCAAAAAAACTAGCCAACAATTGTTAAATGGATAGATTGGAAAAACAGCAATTTTTCCTCTTTTGTAAGAAACATGGAATGTGAGAACTAAAGGATAAATTAAGGAAAGTGAAAGTTACAAAATCAAACCCAAGATTCTATGCTGATGATGGCAATTCAAATAAAGTGTTTGCATCATTTAACCAAAATGAAAAAAAATGTATGAATAATTTTTTTAAATAATTGAAATCACAAAATTCAGTATTTTTTTTTTTCAATTATAAAAACATATAAAACTATATTCTTAAAAGGTGATTTTAATAGGGTAGAAACCAAAGGAGTGTGTGTGTATATATATATATATATATATATATATATATATATATATATAGCAAACATCTAAATGACTACTTTAAATACAGTTCCTGATTTCAAAAAAAAGGAAAACCAAAAGGTAATTATATATATATTTTAAATCAAATTTATTATGTAAATTCAAAAATATATATATTTTTTCTACTCATTTCTATCTCTAACCTATACCAATTTCCTTATTAATTTTCTTATAAATTTTATATCCAAACCTTTTACTTCAATTTTTCAGATTCATCTGCCTTACTTTTAATGCTAGGTTTATTTTTGGTGTCTTTTCAATTCAATAGAAATCCTCCTAAATTTGCTGATGAGGAGACCGTGCTTACCAAAAAAACTATGTATAATTATTCTACGTGACTTCATGTATACCACAAATAAAAAGCACGGATTTCCGAAACGATCGTACAGATAATTGACTTTGTTGTTGTTCCTTCTTATGAAACTGATTTTTAATTTAATTAAATTTTGATTTTTAAATTTTAAAAATTTTAAAACTTTTAAATTATAAATCACATTACTTAATATATATATATATATATATATATAATGTGGCTAAAAATCAAATTCTTAAGGAGTAATTCTAGGGCTTGAAAAATCAGTGTATACAATACAAAAATATTTCAGACCTATAAACTCCTTACGAATAATCCTCGAAAAACATCAGAAGGGTTTCCAAACAACGGTTCAGAGTAGAAACTAAAAAGAAAAAAATAAGTTACTTTCATGTTAATGTCCTGTGCTGAAATTGGTATTGTTTCTACTTGAAATGTTTACAGAACTGAAGATTTGTGAAATAATGACTAAGCAATACAGTTTACAATATTTCAATCATGTTCAATTCGACAACTCTCTTGATGGACTGTAATGAAATCCAAAATCATCTTCAAATGCCATAAAATCTATGTAGAAACAACAATCGAGCTGAAATTTTTATGAATGGTCGGACTAAAGATGTAAAAATTTGAAATCAAAAAGAGGATCTTCAGAACAAACCCTTAAATATGTAAAGTAAATCTCTTGATTTGCTTTGACTCCTATAAAATAATTAATTTTGCTTTATAAATTTTTTTTTTGCTTGGGAATCTCCACTTATCAAGGCTTGAAGGCCACTTGAGGATAAAGGTTAATGAATGTAATTTGGTAATGTAATCGTTAATGGTAAATTGGATAGAATTTGATTATTTATGGGGACGGCTCAACAAGAACTTGTTTACATTGGATTTGAAAGTTAGCATGTTGTATACAATTGGAAGCAGGCCAACGGAACAGTCAGGTAATTCTGGGCAAGAAGCTTTGTTTATGGAATCTGCATTTAGATCTAGGCACAGATGGAAAGTGGGGGAAATCGTATATAATAGTTGTAGTCGAGTTTTTTTTTTTTTTTGACAGTTTGACAACGATGGACCGTAAATTGGAGTTCAGTTGAGCACTTGCCATGAAAATAACGATAGAATAGGTAGGCTCATAACCTCTCTTCTGCGGGAAAGAGGTTGCAGGAAAAAAAAAGGGCATCTCCTATGTTTCAAAGCCAGTTTTGAACTCTATCAAGACTGAATAGGACACACCGAGCAATTCCTTCCCAGATGTAGCAACAGTAGTCCATTTTAGGGCATACCTGTCTTCGATACAGATAGAGGATTGCATCGGCACTAGAGTGTTTGTGATCCAACCATTTTCCCAGCAATCTTGGCAATTGATTTGATGTATGTGTTCCATTCCATTCACAAAACAAGAGCCATTCATTTCAATTATGGCATGATGAGGGTCAGAGCGTTTATGATGAAAAAGAGAAAAGTTGGTTTCAATGTATTAAAATTATAACCAGTCATCATTTTTGTTTGCAACATGTTAAGAACAATACAATATAACTTGATTTGATTTCTTCATGAAAAATACTTTGACTGAATTGGGATTACTTTCATACAAACAAAAAGGGGACTGTGTATTTGTCAGATACAAAAAACAAATGAAAACAGCAATTAATAACACAATGCTGGCTAGGTGATATTGTCTTAAATATGCTTTGAAAGAAAAGGAAAAAATATTTTTGATATACTCCTTGTACAAAGAAAGCAAATTTGGTTGTTTTGAAGATTTAATTAAGTCAAGTGCCCATGTACTTGTATTTGTTAATCTCGTTAAATTTAATTAAAACAATTTCTTTTTTTTTGTATCTTATTTAGACATTATATCAGCCAATTTTCAGAGGATTCTTGCCACAGCTAATTTGAACTGTTGCTTTATGCATATGGTCTTTTGTCTGAATTTACAACTTTTATGACATAAATCATTTACTAGTGATACCTACCTGATGCCCAGAAATTTAAAAAAAGAAAATACTGACGGAAATTAGTTTGTGTAGCTTTTATTGTGTAATCAAATTACTTTGTGTAAATTTGAATCTTTTCAATGTTGTCTTTAATTGATTAATAATAATGAATAAAATGTTGTCTTTAATCTATATATATATATATAAAAATGTAACTCTTGGTCCGTTCGTAATTAATAGTCTAAATAACTAAATAAATGATTGCTTCAACATTTTGGTATATGTTTACTGTACCCATGCATGTTTTTATATATCTCTTTTTAATTAGAACATTATACTTAATTTTGCTCCATTAAATAGGTGGTTTTCTTTGTACTGATAGGCCATTTTATCACCGCTTGCCGTCACGTGACCAGTGTTTCCAAATTAGTGGTTTTCCCGCTAGATCTGGAGATTTCGTTTGCAATCTAGCGGGGAATTCTAGAAAATCTGGAGATATTTCACACCCACGAACACGCAATTTTAGATTAAAAAATAAAGAAAAGCGCTTGAAAATACTTTAAAACATAAAATAAACTCATTCATGTAAGTAAAAAAAAAAGTAGCATTTATTGCCTTTGGTAACAATTATTTATTGATTATTTGTTTTGTTTTTCACGTTTTTTTTTTGGCTAACCATTCTTAAATCTCGCTATAAAATCGATTTTTCCAAGTACATTTTAGGGGGGTGGGTGGCATTCCAACCTCCGTAGTTTAGTTTAAAATACGATCTAAGCAACCCCCCTTAGTCAAAAATTTTAAAAACATAAAAAAAGAAACGGCTGCAAAAAAAAAAAAAAACTTATACCAAACACAGTAGAATTTAATTATCTACAAACCTAAATACTGTTAACATGCTAAAACAAAGTTTTTTTTTTTGTTTTTTTTATTTTTCTAATTTCCAAATATGTTGTTCAAAGTGGATTTTACACACAGAATAAAAAAAAAAAATAATAAACTAATGTCTGCTTATTGCTTAAGGAGTAAGGAGGCTTAATTTCTCAAAAGTTGTAAACAAATGACTAGGTGTATCAGAATTTTTGTATGAATTTTTGACACCCCGAACACGAAACTGCGAATAAAATATAAAAAACTCGTAATTTCTCTTTTAAAAGTGGGTTGTTTATTTTCTTTATGGATTATATTTCCAAAATAAACTATTAAAGTTGTATAAAAAGTAATAGAAATATTATTTTTTTATTTTTTAAAAAACAGTAACAAAATTAATTGAATCAAAATTTTTCTTTTGATTCAATTTTTACGATATTTTCAGGGTCAATGTGAAATTTTATGCTCTTTCCAATAAACCGAATATAATATTTTAGACAAACGTTTTTTTTTAATTCGAGCCCCCCCATTTTCAAATGTCTATTAAAAAGTAAATAATTAATTTACTCACCAAAGTGTTATATATCACAAATTGAAGATAAAAGATCAATAAATAATATATTCAAATTTAAAACAAAAATAGTAGTGTTTTTAGAAATTTACCTGTAAAGTCCGAAGTTTAAAACCTTTTTTTTTTTTTTTAAAAAAAACACATTTTTTTTTTTTTTTTTTTTTTTTTTAAAACACGTTTTTTTTTTGTTGTTTTTTTTTTAAATGAAACCTTGGTCCTTGCTCCTTTAATTGAAAAAAAATTAGGGCTTGAATTACATTTTGCGAGGAGTCATAAGCTTCGAAAGATAGCGGGTGGAATTCAATATTTTTCACAAAATTTCTGACACACCTAACAAATGACTTATCTACCACTAACCCTAAGTTCGAGTTGCACTCCCAAAGTTAGAGTTAGTGATAGTCATAGATTTTTTATACAATTTTCCAAGAGTGAAGTCCCCAATGGTTAAACGACATGCAACCAGTTAATTGTTGGAAAGACAACTTTTAATAAAAGAAATTAAATAAAAATAACTTAAACAGTTTCAGCACGTATAAAAGATACTTGAATTTTACTGCATTTGGTATCAGGTATTTTCGTTATTGTTTACAATTTCTCGAATATTAATTATTTTACACAAATGATTGTGTTGTTCCTGCTTACCCCAAGAGCCGTCATTCATGATTTTTACTATTTTTAGACGTTTATTTTATTTGTCAGCATGAACCAACTTTTTAAGATGCAGCATATGCTAACACTTCAGCGAAGTTTACTGTATTTATTTTTTTTAGCAAACATTAATAACAGAAAGTTTTCCACTTTATTTATATTTTTGCATAATTAATTATGGAAGTATGTTTTCTGTTTTTCTTAACATCTGTTGAAAAAAAATAATTTGTACAGTCTCTTGAAAAAAAAAAATCAAACTTTTCTCTACTTTCACCTATTTACAATGTTCATATAAAGCATTCATCTGTTCTTTTTATAATAAAAATTCCGTTTTCAAAAAGAAACGTTTACTGCCAAATTTCTTTAAAAAAAAAAATGTGCAAGTTTTCCTGAAAAAAACCCAAAAGACTTTCACCTAACAAGTTATGGTAAAAAATTAATTTTTTTTTTTTTTTTGGGGGGGGGGGGGGTAATAACAACTTTTATTGATTAAAAAAATTTGCAAAAAATAATAAAAGTAAATAAACGAAACAAACTGAGCCACAGCAACGCATGGCCGGGTACAGCTAGTTGATTAATAATAATGAATAAAATGTGTAATTAGTGTGGAAACTGTTGATCTTTGAAAATATATTTTTTTATATCTTATTAAATATCGTTTGTATATATTAATGGCCTGGCAAGGCCACATGGGAGACAATCAAGCAAAAAAAAAACACCCTAAGTGAAATTCATCTCAAAGCAGCAAAATTAAAGCTGGCTTGCCAGGACACTATAGAAATGTAGGCAAATTTGGGTATATTTTATTGGTTTGAAAATATAAATTCTTTTTTACCAATTGTCATAACATTTTAAGCATAGAATAGTATTATAATCTTCAAAAAGCCTGCAAATTTTCATATAGTTTTGTCTCATAGAATTAAAGATATGAGCATTTCAATATCCAATTTGGCTACTAATATAAATATATCCATATATATACCACCTTTTTTGGCAATTTTATAAGTTTGAAATTTCAGCGACTATTGATCAGAATTAACAAATGAAGGCTCGTTGGAAAGATAATGACCTGGATTGTGTAGTCGCATATTAAAGGGATCATCCCTCTTCTGGAGTTTATTTTTAGCACATTTTTACGGCCATAAAATGTTTCAATCATAGTCATTTATTTTCCTATTTTTGCATATGAATTACAAAATATTTGATATTTCTCCAGACCTCTGGCCTTGGTGGAGGGGAAAACTAAAACTTGCTGATGATATGAATTAACAGCAAAAGGAAACTTGATTCCAATTTCTCATTTGTTATATCTCACTCCTTTAGTTTTCATACATCCTCAAAGAAATTAGCAAAATGATATTCATGACAGACTATGAATTTTGTTGGTTAACCTATAAATTTAAAATTATGCAAGAAGTCATATTTTATGAAAATTGGTTCTGCAAAATTTTAATTCTTTTTAACTCGTACATTTTTCCATCATCAACTTTTCTACAAATATTTATTGTATAATTTCATCAGCAGCCCTGCCATTTAACAGTGTCAGCGAGCATGGCTCTCCAAGGCATGATAGTTTTCAATTTATGTGCTGTCTATGAATATTATTTTGTCAACTAATTTCCTCTGAGAATAAGAGCCATTCTTTGAAACTCCAGGGAATAAGAAAATTTTAATTTGTGTATTCCTTGTCAAATATGTTGTAAATTCTAATTTACAGAGTTTATACTGAATTCCTTATATATCAATGCTTTATCTCGAATATTGAGCTTTTTCATCCGGTTAGCATTTTCCTGTAAATATTAATATTTATACTTGCTATATTTGAAAAATCTTTGAAGTTCAAATGTATTGAACTAAAAAACGATGCTTTTTTCAAAAGAGCTCAATAAATAGAGCTTTTATAAGTGAAATTTTATAAACATTTAAAAAACTATGTGTAGATTATTCTACGGTTCAACAATGGTGATTGTCTCATCAAAAAACTGACGAATCCAAATCAAATGCTGATTTTGTAGAATTAAAATTTATAATTAAAAAAAAATCAAGAAATAAATTCACATATTGATGTAACAAATATGAGTATATCCGGGTTCCTCCTCACAAGAACACGATTGGCTGGTGTAAACCATAAATACCGACTGGTAGAACCACTAGAGAGACACATTCAAAGGTATATCGAAAGCCTCTTTCTTAAGATATACCAGCTCCAACCATGAACCTCCATTTAGTAAAGCAACTTATTAGATTATCACTTAAATACTGTAGCGATGACCACTCAGCTACTTCAAACAAATATATCCATTTTGCAGGGCACACACATATATCTCTACTCATATATAAAAGTCACTGTGTGTGTGTGTGTGTGTGTGAAACGGCTGAGGCTATCTTTTGCAAATTTCACACAAAGGTGATTTATATTTCTGGCAGTGTTCTTGGATATCCTTGTACAAAAATTAATCCGATACATATTGAAAATCGAAAAAAATCTGATTTTAAAAAGAGTCTTTCTTCTCTTATAGATAAAAAAAAAAAGAATTTTTACAGGGTAATATATATTACGTTACATATATTACGTTACACCAGTGTAACCTTGGCTGGTGTAACATAAAATATTCCCCTGTAAAAATTCTTCTTTTTTGTTTATAAGAGAAGAAAAATTATTTCTAAGATCGTCAAGCCCAAATCTCAGCTGACATGATATTGTAAACAAACACAGACGGAATTTGCTGAGCAACTTCATTATTATTTTTTAATTTTTTTGTCAATTAGGCAAATTATTCCTCGTAATATATAATAATCAATAATCAATAGAGGTTTGATTTTATAATATTACATGCACAATCTACATGAATTAAAATATTTTTAAGCATATTGTACGACCGGGCAACACTGAGCGTCCAGCTAGTATATATATATATATATATATATATATATATATATATATATATATATATATATATATATATATATATATATGTGTGTGTGTGTATTGAGTTTCTTTATCTGGCTGGGATTGTTTTATAAATGTTGATACTAATATTTATATGGACTTTAATTTTTACAGTGTTATACAATCTATAATCTTAAAGTATTTCAAAATTTTAGTTTATATATATATATATATATATATATATATATACCTACTTCATTTAATCACATAAATTAATATACGAAAGTATAAATTTATGCGTAAACTTTAAGTACTTACTTTAACAGTGTTCAATACAGAGGTAGTGCTAGGTAGTAAGTTATAAAATATATATATATATGGCAATTAAGCTACACAGAATATTCCGCATTTCATTCATGCTAGGATTTATCAGGCTTATGCCTAGCATGGATGAAATGCGGAATATTCTGTGTAGCTTAATTGCCATATATAGTTTAGAACTTATATATATAAAATTAGTCCACCATTGTAACGTTGCATCTTGGACATAGTTGTTGTAAACCCTGCTCTGTGTCACAAGAACTAATCCTAGGTTCAAATGACAAAAAAATAAAAAGTAAGAACTAATCCTAGGTTCAAATGACAAAAAGCTCATGCACAGATCGTATTTCCAGGGTAGCAAAATGCTAACTTCTGCAGATTGACCACAAAAAACTCTGTATGAACCTTGATTTTAATTGGATGCGCAATATCAGCACATCTTTCACATAAGTTTTAAATGAGAATTTATTGGAGAGTCGACAGAGAAACCAGTGTTTCGTTCATAATATCTAGTCTGTATCAATTGAATAACTTCAGTATGTTGGATTCATACTTTGGTAATTGAGCATTCTAGTCAATTTGTCTTTAAAAAAAAAAACTATAAAAAAACTATGTAATCTCTCTCTCTCTCTCTCTCTCTCTCTCTCTCTCTCTCTCTCTAACTGGTAGTCAAAATGTTGTCCGGTTGTTGGCTTAGAAAGGCGGATGCTAAAAATTCAATTTCTGTTATCTTGACATAGTTTAATTTTGAATAATGAGTTTTAAAACGATTTGAGAACTGACATTGATAAGGACTATAAATTGAAAATGCTGATTCCAAATTTGCTGTTTAGCTCTCCAATCAAGTGTTTATCTGTTATGATGTGAAACACACGCATTCAACAAAATTGCTTTCGTATACATTATGCATTATATTTTTTGTATTATTGACCAATCATTTTGTTGACTGTAATTGTTTATTGTGGTGAAAGTTTAATTTGAATGCAATTAAGATATCATTTAAATCTGACATTGTGGACGAAATGAGACTTCTCATTAGAGAGTTCTTTTTCTGCTGATCAAGAACAATTCTTTTTTTCTTTTTGAATTTATTGAATTTATTTCTCATTATTTGATCGTTAAATTACATCTTTGGACATCGTGGCTCTCGTCTTCTAAATTTACTTTCTTTCTCTTAATCTGAAATGTAAATGAATAATTGTGAATTTTTATCATACCAATATTGCTATATCTGTTACTTAAACCAATAAGAATAAATCATATAAGATGCTCTCTTTCTTATATATAAAGTGTGTGTGTGTAAACAAAAAAATTGTTTGAAAATAAAATTAAATAAATTACAATGTTTATCGATCCTCCCCCAAAAGTCAAACAAGAATAATAATAATGATAATAATAGTAATAATAATGATAATAATAATGATAATAATAATAATAATAATAATAGTAATAATAATGATAATGATAATAATAATAATAGTAATAATAATGATAATGATAATAATAATAATGATAATAATAATGATGATAATAATGATGATAATAATAATGATGATAATAATGATAATAATAATGATAATAATAATGATGATAATAATAATAATAATAATGATAATAATAATAATAATAATAATAATAATAGTAATAATGAAAAATCATGAACTTTTCCTTGTAAAAAGAAAAAAATTATTTTTTTATATAAAAAAGTGTGTGTGTGTGTGTGTATGTATATATATATATATATATATATATATATATATATATACAGGGTGACCCAAAAAGATGCGTACCCATAAAAATTTCAATTGTGACTTTAATTAAACAGCTATTTATTTCAAATTGCAACCACACCTTATTCAGTTTATGGAAGACCATTCACCAGAGTTTCAGCTATTTCTGTCAATTTTTAGTAAACTTATGGCTTTCCTAAGATGTGTTCTAAATGTCCACCATTTCGTTGCAAGCAAACCTGTATTCGTCTGGCAAAGTTATCAATCACTTTTACACACTCCTCTTTCGGGATGGCTCTTATTTTTTCTGTGATGGCAGTTTTCAGTTCCTCAATTGTTTGTGGATTTTCCTTGTATACATTGTCTTTGAGGAAACCCCACAGAAAAAAATCTGAGGGGTTAAGATCTGGTGAGCGCAGGGCCCATTCCACATCGCATCTTCTGCTTATGAGTCTCTATTCGAACCTCTGCCTCAACCTTTCAGAACCCCTCTCCGGCGTCTCAGCGACGCCCAGTACTTGTTCAGAACAGCCATGTAGCGCTCCTTGTTGACTGTCTGAGATCGGCCGTCATTATCTTCGAACCAATAAGGCCCGATGATCCCGTGCTTGCTCATGGTCACCCAGACAGTACATTTAACGGAATGAAGGGGCCTCTGAAGCACTTCGTCTGGAACCTCCGAACCCCAAAAAACATTGTTTTTGCTATTGACGTGCCCGGAAAGCAAAAAATGGGCTTCATCTGAGAACCAGACTTTCTCAAGAAAGTTTCCGTCATTTTCAAGCACATTACAGAACCATTCACACATTGTTAATCGCTTTTCCTTGTCAGAATCAGTTAGTTGTTGCTTTACTTGAATCTTGTATGTGTATAGGTGCAGATCAGACGTAAGAACACGTCGCATTGACTCCCTTGTCATTCCGAGTTCTTGGCTGCGTCTACGCACCGATTTCTTAGGGCTGCGTCCTACTGAGTTCCTCACTGCAGCAATGTTTTCTTCTGTCCTTGCACTCTTTTTCCTGCCTGAATAAGTTCCTCCTGTGGCTTTAGAACATAAGTCCACTAAAGTCCCATGCTCTCTGAACTTCGTAACCCACCTAACAACTGTTGATTTTGATGGAAAGTTGCGACAATGAAAACTTTTTTGAAACTGAATCTGTACATTCTGGTATGATTTGGTCGAAAAATATTGTTCCACGGAGAATGTTTTCTGCTGAATTGTCCAACACATTTTTGGGGCAACTAAAGCTGCAAACGATCATCCATAGGTTCACCTATCACATCCTGCAACAGAAAAAAACATTCGTTAAAAAAGGGATTTTTTATCGAATAAAACATGGGTACGCATCTTTTTGGGTCACCCTGTATATATATATATATATATATATATATATTTTTTTTTTTTTTTTTTAAACTCATTCCTAATTTTCTGTTTATTTTATTTATCAACATAAAATTAATAACTTAATTTTCCTTTATTTTGTTTTTAAATATTTCCAGGAATATCTTACTTACGACTAAAAAGTTTTATTTTAGGGGAGGAGTTTTATTTATAGGGGAGGGGTTAAAGTCCCTCCCCTATTTTTTACTGATGAGAAGATTGCTTTAAAGGACAAAACTTTTGTCAAATTATTGTCAATACCTATTGACATTTTCAATTAAGTGAATATTGTTTCCAAAACGATCGTACAATCGAGTTGATTTTGTTTGTTTTTCCGTTTGAAACTGATTTTTAATTCACAATTATGAATCGTTTCACCCCCCCTCTGTCTCTCTCTGTCTCTCTCTCATATATATATATATATATATATATATATATATATATATATATATATCTTAAAATTCATACTAATCAATGATGCATTTTCTACTAATGTTTATCCCCTAATGAAAAGAGCTTATTATCTTTGAAATTTCATGGATTTAGACATTTTTATCATTATTCCTTGTTTTATTTTTTGAGTGCTCAATAAATATTGTAATTTATTTAATTTTATTTTCAGCATTTTAATTGTTCTAATTAAGCTTTCTATTATCTCGATAGGTTTTAATATAAAGATAATTATCTTTGTAATTTTAAGCATACATATACGAGTTAGAAAAGTATTTCATCCAAGGCATGAAAATTGTTAAACAAAATGTTTTTACTAATTACCTTGGATTTATTTTATGTAATGTACAATCTGTTACACTTAAAAAAAAATCATTGAAAATTTTCTATCTATATCATTAATTGCTATATGAAAGATAATGTTTTTAAATTGCAACAAAATGTACATTACATAAAATAAATCCAAGGTAATCTTTTGATTCAATCTAAATTAAATTTTTATACCTTACTTTGTAAAATTTATAAAAGTGCACTCTGAAGATAAATAAATTTCAAAATGAATTTTGTACTTTTATTTTTAAAGCCTATAGTAAAAACATTTTGTTTAACAATTTTCATGCCTTGGATGAAATGCTTTTCTTATCTTTTTAAGATTATATTTTAAAACTCTCCTCTCTATTTCAGTTTGTATTTCTCCTCCACCACAACTCATTTTTTGCAACTCCCTCTTTGTAATACAGGTCTGAATAATGAGAAAATCTGAATATTTTTAACAAAAACTTTAAAATAACTTTTTTAGATTAATTTTTTTTAAACTTCTTTCAGAATGGAAAACCTTTAAAATTTAATAAGGAACATATTTCATATAGGTTTCATTAAGAAATATTCAGTACATAACGAGAAAAATAGAGATGAAAATTTCCAAAGGACTGTATAACTGGTTACAGTCAATAGTAGTCCTCACCAGTGAAAGTCTTTGTTATTGTTATTCTATTATTATTATTTAAAACATTTTGTGTCCTGCTCTTTCGCGCAAGGACTAATAAACCCTAACCCTAACCCTTAACCCTAACCCTAGGCGAGAGAGCAAAGATCTGAACACAGCTATTTTATGTCTAATTTGTATAACTGTTTAAAAAAATTAATGTTTGTTATTTATTTGTAATTTTATTGTCTTATTCTTCTTATATTACTAGTTTTTGTGAATATTAACAGTTATTAGTTTTCAAATGAAAGAAAAACTATAATTTGCTAAAACTGTTCTTGTAAGTTATATATTTTAAAAGAATATTTAGAGCTGTTGGATGGCAGTTTATTGCTCATGTATGAAATAAATATCAATGTCTGAATTGAATAAAACATCTTCCAATGTTTGTTTTTGATTTCAGAACCCAACTCCCATGACCCCGTTCTGGAATCGAGACAGACAGTTCGTAATGGAGAACACTTGTTCTTGGGAACCTTATATGAAGATGAAAGGGAAGTAAAGCTCCAACCTAACATTACTGCTACGGATGAGGATGAAGGCAAAGCAGGTCTGATCTGTGGTTATAAAATAATCGGACCTCACTCGCGTGAAGTGCCATTTGAGGTGAAACTCTTGAATAATAAAACTGGTGCTGCAAAGATGGTTGTCAAAGATGGCCTCAGTTTGAATTTTGAGAAACGGCAGAAATACAAGTTTTGTATTGTTGCATTTGACTGCGGAGATGTACGCCATTACTCAAACAAGTGAGTGTTTTTTTTTTTTTCGTTCTTTTAAAATATTTCTTTTCTTCCATTTTTTTAAATTATTGATATATCTGTGGCAGATTAGCAATTGAGATGCGAGATGAGCAAGCATAAGAACAAAGTTACTATCTTATATCAGCTACAATTTTTCTTTTCTTGCTTGTTTAGTTCAATCTTTCCTTTTCACTTTTTTTTCTGCAAGAGGGAGTCGCTGAAGTTACTTATTTAAAATTAAGTATACATATTAACCCATTGAGGCATCTGCTAAATAAAAAAAAACATTGGACACTGATTCAACATTTTTCAACCAATGAAAATGATTCCTGCTCATTTTCTGATATAGAATTAACTAGCCTATATAAAATAAAAAAAAAAATCTAATCTAAATAGAGAACTGGACAAACAAAATCAGTTCTTCTGGTAGACACCACTGATAGGTTTAGATTTTTGATGGAATCAACAACAGCACTAAAAGAAATGTGAGTGCCAATCTGAGAATCCCTTGATCATGGTCACTCTTTTCATTATATATTTAATCGATATAGTGTTGTGTATACACAATGGCAGCTTAGCTTTAGAATGGCATCTCTCACAACTTAATTTTTAAAACTTCTTTGCCTTTATATATTACAAGAACCCAAGTTTACCCAGCTGGGCAAACTTGGGTTCTTGTACGTTGAATAAAACGTTGTTTAGTAAATCGGTATTTTTTGCAGTTTTCGCATTTCCATACACCAAACATGGATATAAATATCATTAAAACATCCGCTGGTTCATAAGCTTCATTTTGGTACCTTACTTGCCTGGGTGGGTTGTCAGTAGGCTGAGATAAACCGTCTCTCTCACACACACATAAATCAAACATACAAAGGGAGATAATAACTTCCGGTGAATACTCAACAACTGATAGCAAGTACAATTAAAACCAAATTTTTAATGATTTTTTTCTACTTCTTTACAAATTTTTTGTTGAAAATAAATATTTAGATTTCTTTTTAAAAATAATAAATCAAACAAGCAAACAAATGTTTTCTTTATTTTTTTATATTAAAGTGCTCATTGTTTGGCACATTCTGTCATTTTCCATAAACCATCTAGATGATTCTGACAGTAACATGGTCCTTATTAGTGTTGGAACGATTAATTGGAATCGGGAATCGGAAAAATCAGAACTTTTTTTAAGTATCGAAATCAGAAATTTGTGCCAATTTTCTGATGCCAAAAATGGTGCTTTTAATTGTTTTTTCATGTGATTTTGTTTAAATGGAAGATTTTTTGCTGTTAATTTAATGTAATGTTGAAATAGTAAATATTCTTTTTAAATTATCAGTAAAACTAAAATCTGTGGCGGATTTTTATGTTTGAAAAATATATGCACATTTTACACGTGGTTTTATGGTAATCCGAGAAAAATACCAACTCCATATTTAAAGATTTATAAAGAATCGGAATTTTACTTGTATTCGAATCGGAAATTTAATGCAAAATAATTGTATCAGAATTGGGAAAAATGTTGAAATCGTCCCATCACTAGTCCTTATACTGCATATTTTTATATTTTTATTTGTGATATAGGATGTATACCTGTGTTTTCGACTTTTTTCCTTTTTTTTATCTCCCCCCACCATAAAAATGTTTTAATTGAAAATTATGCGAGTGTTATCTATAAAAAAAAAAGCACAAAAAAGTAAACTGTGTGTGTGTGAAGAGATACAGCTAGGTGCACACATCCGGTGTTCCTGAAACATGCAAAGCTTAAAATAACACATTAAACTTTGTGTGGGTTATTTATGATTATCATCCGGGTAATTAAACTGTATATCATGTTTCTGTGGTCGTCACTACAATGTGTCCAGAGTAGGAGGTGGGGGGGGCATGAGGGAGGGGGGAGTATAAAAATGTTTTTACTTCTCTTTTTCTGCAACTCTGAAATGTATTCAAATTTTGTGTTTGAACTTTCAATTTAGAAATTTCTACATGCCATTAATTAAAACACAAACATATTTTTTGTCATAACTTTCCAAAACTATAATTTACTGGGTTGCTAAATTTTGCAAAACTAACAATAAACAATCGACTTAATATTGTATTTTGAAATGTTCAAGTTCATTTTGGGGCAAGAAATCAGAGTAAAAATTATGTATTGTGTGAGATTTGAACTCACTAATTATGTCCAATAAGTATGAGCTCTATGGGCAGGTACAAAACTATGATGCTATTATATATATATATATATATATATATATATATATATATATATATATATATAATAGCATCGTAAGTTTGTACCTTACAGCCATATTAAGTGCTATCTAGTTAATTCTTTTTAAAATGGTGTCCATTTTAAAAATCTTTCAAAGCAGATAAATTAATTTTTGAACAAAATTAAATTGAAATACATTTTTTGTTGCTAAGAACATTGATGTTCTACAAAATAAATGAAAAAAACCTGATGAACATGAATCAAATATTGATTTTGTCGGAAGAAAACTATTAACCTGCAAAATATACTTGCTTACTTTCGATTACAATTGGATTAATTTTGTTTTGTAAAAAAAAAAAAAAATTTTTTCGTTAATTTAAATAATTCAAGAATTTTTTTTTTTAATGATAAGAAAAAACTTGGTTCTAGGCTTGAAAGTTTATCACTCTAATTTGTTGAGAAACTTTAGTTTGGATCCTCTTGGATTTCCCAGAAATCCATGGAAATTATCATCTGTGCATTTCTGGGACGAACAACATTAAAAACCTATTCACATCATTACATGTCTGTGCACATCAAGCCATGGGTCAGTAGTCCCGGCCATCTATATACAGGGGAAGGGGGCTACAATCATATTTCAACTATTTCCCTTTCTCATAATATTTCTCGGTACTAGGTTTGAGGCCTTTGGGCATATAATCAAGGGGTTTTCTTCTGGCATCATCAGATCTTTGTATACCATGTTTTTTTGTTTTTTTTTAATCTGCTTTATACTGAATTTATCATTTTAAGAGACTTGAAGAGGTGTTTACTGTGATGATTCTAAATTTTAACTCTGCAATTAGATTAGTGTTCACTTAATTTGATGAAACAGATTATGAGGATGATTTTTTTTTTTTTTTTGCTAAGCCCTAAATCCTTAACCGGTCACTAGGTCTGAACCAACTATCGATTAAAAAAAAAAAAAGATGCTATAGAGAACTGATGGGTCTTTATTTAAGTATTATTTATATAATAAAGTTGGTTTGTTTGTCTATTTTAGTAATTGATAGTGTTCGTCTTATAAATTGAAGACCTAAATCTGTTCTGTTTTATTTGGATTATTCAGACTACGGTTTTCATCTTGGATATTATTTTCATAACGTTTCAGCTGATGTAATCTCTGACCTTCTCTTTGTTGAGTTTCTAAATCTGTATGAAATTTCAAACAAAACTCTTTATTTAATCAATTTGTTGCACCAGCCATGACCGGTAGAAATCTTAAGTAATTCGCAATTATAATCAACCTTCAATGATTATTACTTAGCACTTATATCCGTTATGCCAGAAGTCCTTGCAGACAATTCTAGTATTACAGGCCTCTACAGACAAACTTATCTTTAGTTGACCTTTGACAACTAAATATTTTCGTTTACTAGTCAAAGTTACTAGCCAAACCCACATGATTTTTAGAATATGACATCTTCATTCTGTGACGGATGTACATCATGAAGATTTTTCTGTACTTTTTTTAATAAGTGTAATTCTAAATATACAACAAATTTATGTTGATACTTGAAAGTATAAACATTCGAATTTCTTCAGATGTTTTTTAAACAGCCTCCGTTAAAAAAAAAGACTATATTGTTCTATTAAACTTTTATTATTTAAATAATTTAACTTTGTTCATTTTATTAGAAAAAGTTGAAAAGATACTTTTTCACTCAGTAGTGAGCTTTAGAATATTGTCAATGAAAGAAATACAATCGCCAAAAGATAAGCTTTTCATTATTTCTAATCGCCATTTTGAAAAATCACTTGCAAATGTGACTGTTTCACTCGCAATGTAAAGCCCTGCATTAATTTTAAGAAGTCTTAACCTATTTTTATTTTAGTTGAATAATCTTACTACTTATTATATATTACAAAATATTACCATATAGATTTTTTTAGTTTATTTTGAAACCTAAATCTGTTTAGATAAAAAGATCTGATCTCCTTTTGAATATTTTCTTAAAGAGCAATTTTACATCCAATCAATTTTACTGATTTCTATGTTTAGATCAATCGATATTTTATTCTGGAAAAAAATAATTTTATGCGCCAATGTTTCTCTGCTGAATACAGACTTCAAAAGGGTTAAAATCTTTTTAATGTATTCACTAGTGGGACTTCTGGAAATTCCACAGGGGATTGATTCATATGTAATAAATTGATGTTGGCATTCTGTAGATATTCAGCGTAAGTGGAAACGCTCTGATATTATTGTAGCTTTTTTGTTAAAACTGCAAAATATTTATCTAAGCTTAGCCAGGTCGTAAAATATGCTTAAATATATTTTAATTATTGCAGATTTCGTGTATATTATTATAGAGTTAATGTTCTATTGATTTTTGTATGTTATAAAGTTGTGATTTCAAAAATAAAAAATATATCTATATGACTTGGGTTCATCAGCTTAAATCGAAACCCAAACTTATGAATATAATGCAGTGATGATGAAGTTAATGCAGTGATGATGAAGTTAATGCAGTGATGATGAAGTTAATGCAGTGATGATGAAGTTGATGCAGGATTGAGGTGATTACTTACTGACTAAATAGTTTTCTAACGAATGATAAAAAATAATTAATTCTTTTTTTTTTTGTATAGTTTTAAAGATTAAAAACTTCCAAGACTATATATGTATGTATATAACTTTAGTTCACTCAGCTATAATCGAAACTGAAACCAAGACTCATGGAGAATTCTTGATAAAATTATTTTAAAAAAATAGATTATTGGAGTGCCATTAGCTTTAATTGAAACCAAAACTTATGAAAAATTCTTGGTAAAATTATTTATTCCAAGAAATGGAAGTACATAACAATTAAACGACCCGGATGTAAGCGTGACACAGAAAATAACACACACGCTATCGTATTAATATATAGATTATTTATTTTGAATAAATATGATTTAATAATTTCATTTATTTAAATGTTGTAATGTGCTGATAAGTTTGATGGCAGCTTTGGAACTGGCCTTCATTATTGTCCCTTGACTTAGACCCCAAAGGTTCTGATGATCCTGGCTAGTTATTTGCAGCCTGGGTTTTCTGGTTGAGTCTTGCTGCCATCCATAAGTGCAGTTACTTTGGTCGATTAAGAGTTTTGTTTTTTTCACCTCCTCTCTAATTAAAGTGATGCTATGAACTCAACACTGCAAGCTGAATAGTCAATTGCAACAACTCCACCAGTATTTCTCATTTTAACACTTCAATGTTCATACTATGTTTTAAAATGTTATTTTATGTTCACATTATGTTTTAAAGCTGATGAAGATAGTTAAAATGTAACATTACAGTATAAGCACTAAGTGACCCCACCTTGTTATTCAGTATGAAAGCGTTTATTAATTATTAGAACACTCCTAAAATACAAGTCTGAGCATAACATTAAAATAGTGCAGCTCCTGCCTTTCCTTGGCCACCTCGTTTGTTTCCTCCTTATACAAATCCCCACACCCGTGGCCATCCCACTCTTATTTAATGTTTTATCATTGACAAATCATGAATCTCCCCCACCCCTCTCTTTCTCTCAATCTTGTTTGAAATTTTGTACAATTACCAATTAGATGGAGGTTAGTTTCTTCCTGATCTATACATCTGTTTTTAAGGTCAAATATTGCACAAGGCCAGTTTAATGTGAGGTTTTGTGAATTATACAGTGAGAGCAAGAAACAACCTAACTCCTTTGTACCTACTATGTTGCATTTATGTTACCAAATTAATGAACTTTTTTTACCTTCTTATGCAAGAATATTTTCTGCTATTATAGGATTTTGTTTGTTGCTTCCTCTCTGCAGCTAAGCAATATATCAAGCTGTGATGACTGGCTTTGATTTGTGGCTTTCATACATGAAACATTTTCAAAGCTTTTGAAATTGCAATTTAATAAGAGTTTCAAAGATCTGTCTCGCCCACCCTCTCTTCTTCCTAAATCCACTTCCCCCTTTTACTTCCTCACTCTGTTTTCCCTTTCCTCTTCCTCACCGCTTTCTTGATTGGCCGAAGTATTACACATCTTTGTGCAACTTTTTCTCCCTTTTTCTTATTCCCTCTCTTTTCTCCCTTTCCCCTTTCTTTCTACTATCTCTCTTTCTTTCTACTATCTCTCTTTCTCTCTACTTCCCCTCTTTCTCTCTCTACTTCCCCCTCTCTATCTCTCCTGTTTCTTTCTCCGTAATCTTTCATACATACTGATTCTAAACACTGTTCCTATTGTAATAATATTATCAACAAATGTAAAAGAGGTAGAAGATGCTGAGGTTGTGAATGATTTCATCACTTGTGCGTGGGATTGACCAAACAATCTGCTGCATTCCTCTATCACTGCCTATCTGGCACCACAAAAAAATCTTTTGAACGGAGCCAAATCAGCATTCACAAAGTTTTAATGGCAACCTCTTCTCTCT
The DNA here is from genome assembly GCF_053919585.1 of Euprymna scolopes. Lineage (NCBI taxonomy): Eukaryota > Metazoa > Mollusca > Cephalopoda > Sepiida > Sepiolidae > Euprymna > Euprymna scolopes. The sequence goes on along the minus strand of NC_136526.1, from coordinate 23,301,716 downwards.
GCAGACAACTTTGAAATGTGCCGAAAAAAAAATTCCTCAAATCATTTGAATTCCAACTACTGATATTTTTTTTTTCTGAAAACATATATGGTAGCACCTAATAGTTTGCAAATTGATAAAATGTCTCTTATTACCAGAAAAATATCTGATGGTGTAAAATAAATTATATATACCCCCCCTACATTTATCTGAATGTAATTTTTTGATTCTGAATTTTAAAATATCTAACAGATACCATAATACTTATTATAGTTAAATTCAAATTTTGATATATCTGTCTTTTTTTTTTTTTTTTTTTTTTTAACATCGTTCATTTCTGTATTACGTTTAAGTTATTTTAAACCCCACTTTTCTCATGTTAAATAATAATTTCAAAATAATAACGTTAATATTTCGGCGTCCCAATTGTTCTTGAAACGACACTAAAGACCGAAAGTATAGCTGGAAACTTCAATGCAGCAATGCATTTTGATGTTGCTGGTAATTGTTTTGTTATCATGACTTGGATCGGTAGAGAACATGAGTTGTGCAGTGGCACATCTCCAAATTTGCTTGTTGAATATTGTGTCACTTTTAGATAGAAAGCTCCTCTCGCTCTTGGGATTTGTAAACAACTGGCCAACTACTAGATGGTTTGCAACAAAAAAGAAAACCAGTTTTCATCAAATGGAAATGGAACCATGTCGTCTTTTCTAGGGCGACAATTTTATCGTTTCACGTCTGGATTGCTGAGAACATATACTACATTTTTATCCCAAACCAATTAACAAAAAAAAATGTTTTCTGGTAAATGAAAAAAAAAAAGAAAAGACTTTAATCGCTTATTATATTATCTTTTAATGAGGGATGCATCATAAGTCTAATTACCTCCTCCTTCAGGAAAGGAGGTAATGTGATCTGTTCTGGTATCATGAGGCCATCTTTCTTGGGACTACATCCTCTTTTTTGAGGAGACTGATGCATAGTGTAGTATCTGTTTCAATGCTACAATACTCACGGTCCCGGATATGACCTTAAACTATATCCAATGGTGAGGCCCCAGCTTGCGGGTTTTGGGGAGTGTGGAGCCACCCCTTTATTGCCATTGCTCCCAGGTTCACTCTGACCCGGAGTGGTAGTACTTGTTAGGGTCCCAACTATGGGTTAAATAGAAACTGACTTGAAAAAAACAACAAATATATTCTATTATAAACTTTTTCTTCAAAATCAATAAATTCGGCATTAAATAACCTAAAAAGGGTTGATATGCCGTAAAACAAAATCAACGAATGACAATACTTACAGGCATTGCTTTCCCATTTATGGAGGTGATTCTCTTATGTTATTTCATTGTTTCATGATTATCTTATTCTTTTAGGGAGAAAGGTAAGTAACTATCCGTTATGTTGTCATAATATCATCCTCCCAAGCATTTACTCCTCTTTGGGGGGGGGGCTGTTACACTGTAGAATGTTTGTTTAGCATGATATCATCATCTTCGACTAACAAAATATACGTCGGAGTGAGCATATTTATTTATTTTTTTGTTAGACATTTTTATAAGATCACATTACTAAAAATTTATATATACCTATGTAATTATAAAGTTGTGAACCTTGCTTGCTTACATCTTGTCTTCTACAATTGAGTGATTCCATCTTTTAAAAAAGAGATGACAGTATATATACTATACTTTGGGGTAATTGCACCAAATCCGGGGGAAATTACGCTAACTAAAAAAAAGTGCTCTTTATATGCGTGGTTGCTAAGAGAGCGCTTTTAGCTAGTTGGCACAATTATTCCAGACTTGATGCAATTACCCCAATACAGTGTGTGTGTGTGTGTGTATGTATATATATATATATATATATATATATATATATATATATATATATATATAATATTATTTACTATAATAATTAAATATATACAGATACTAGTGTTTCATCCTTTTGGGAATCTTCAGTGCTCGACCAACTCACAGTGTAAAAGAAAGTGACTCTTCAAATGCCTCTCAGTTTTATGCGACTGCTGATTGCTGACTTTTTGAGTAAAATAATTATTTTATTCAGAGGAAGAATACTAAAAAACATTACATTTACTCCTTGGTTTGCAAATTTGAATGTGATTGTATCATCCTCCACACATGGGCAACACTGAATAACTCGGCTATCTAATATTTATCATTTTTTTTCTTTAAAAAATAATTTTGTATCCTTATCAGCAAAAATATTGGGAATCTTAGATTCAAACCCGGCAACACAAGCCATCTCTCTCTCTCTCTCTCTCTCTCTCTCTCTCTCTCTCTCTCTTTCTCTCTCTCTCTCTCTCTCTCTCTCTCTATATATATATATATATATATATATATATATATGGGTGTAGTTCAGATGCTAAGAAATGAAGGTGGAGAGTTGTATATTTTGGTTTCGAGTCTAGCTGATGGCACCCAAGTCATATATATATATATATATATATATATATATATTTGTTTTTATCTTGCTACTATATATTAGGTTCAATACAATAATCGATACAGAATTGTCTCTATAATAATATGTATTCTGCATGAATAAACATGATTTATATTATAACTGGGCAATGCCAGACGGCCTGCTAGTATATAAGTGTTTTTAATGTAATATTTTTTAATGAATTTGAAGATTGTCAAAATTTTGAGGAATCAAATTCATATAGTTGCTGTAACATAAATTTGAATAAAATGTTTCCGCAGCTGTGACCTCTGTGAAAATATGAAGTATCTTAAACAGAACATGACCTTTGTTTTTAATAATATAGACTTCCAGATCATGACGCCCATTTTATTTTTCGATTTATCAGCCATTGCGATCTAATTAACAAATTTGTGTGAATTACTTTTTCTCCTTTGCATAATTTTATGCTGAGCTGATATGATGATACACCGACTCGTAATTATTGTTATTAATTATATTAATCTGCACCTGTTTTCGTTTTGCCTGTTTAATTAACTTCTGCTTATGCAGGTAGAATTTATGAAATTAATAAACTTTCAGTCGCTAATCTTAGCCTCTTTATTGACATGGCACATTTTATATATGACCTTAAACTATATCCGATAATGAGGCCACGAATTGAGACTAACTTGGAGTCATTCTTAACCTGTTATTAAGTGTGACTATTACTCTCAGGAGAAGGATTAGTAATTAAACACAGAAAAAAGAAAAAAATGTTCTGTTAAAAAAATGCCAAAGCAAGCAGTACTGAAAAACACTGGTGGGGCAAACCAGCTTTATTATTAGGGGACAATCTTGTTGTGTATGAAAATAGTAAAGAATGGACCCGTTGGCATCCCCCTACAGGGATTAATTCTAAATCAATTAAACAACTGGCAATGAACTACCATCCCTTGAAGGAGAATGTAGTGCTTCGGAGGTTTAACTGAAGACCTAGCCAGATTTTATTTTGACAAAGGGAAGTAGGTATTAATAAATTGTCATCAAATAAGTCTCTCTTTGTCAGTCCAACACTGAATATCCAGAACACCAGCGTACAAAGGGGAAATTCTTGGCCATCACTGAAAATCATCTTCACCGATATAGTTTCTTCTTTGGGAATTTTTTAAATGAAGTTTATAAATTTGTATTATTTGCACTATTGTTCTGTTATGTTATTCTCACAATGTAGTACAACAGATATAAGTGCTAAGCAATGATTAGTTTTAAGTGATAATATTCTGGAGGTTGAAGATTCAATCCTCAGTGCAGGCTATACTAAGAATTACAAATTATTATCATGGCTAGTGAAACAAGAACAATCTACTCTGAATTATATAAAAGGTGCCGTTCAAAATTCTGTCCAGATTCCCGAGTTCAACAAGAAGCACCTGAAGAAGGTTGGAGAGAGCATGAATTGAAACGTTCTGAGATGAGAACAGTCTAAATAGTACCAGACAGTATTCGTGTATTTTGCATGCTCGACCAACTCACAGTGTAAAAGAAAGTGACTCTTCAAATACCTCTCAGTTTTATGCAACTGCTGATTGCTGACTTTTTGAGTAAAATAATTATTTTATTCAGAGGAAGAATACTAAAAAACACTACATTTACTCCTTGGTTTGCAAATTTGAATGTGATTGTATCACCCTCCACACATGGGCAACACTGAATAACTCGGCTATCTAATATTTATCATTTTTTTTCTTTAAAAAAATAATTTTGTATCCTTCTTATCAGCAAAATAGGCTAAATATGCTAAGATATCTTTTGAAGGATATCATCTTATCAGTAGGAATGGCTTTTTAAAAATTTTTATTTTTGTTTTTCCCATTCTTATTTAATGTTTTATCATTAACAAGTCATGAATCTCCTTCACTTCTTTATTTATTTATTTATTTTTTAACCTGGACTGTTGTTGCAGATTCATTGCTTTATCTTTATATTGCTTTAGAATTATACTTAACATTTCAAAAGTTCAAAATAGATTGATTTTGATTAAAAATAACAAAAAACAAAGCATAAGTTGTCTCCCCCTGCAATCATCACTACTTGAATCATGCAAATAATCATTACTTACAACATTTATTATACTTTCTGGAAAAAACTGATGAGGTGACTTTTAGATATTTGTGACGTGTCAATCAAGAGAAAAGTCAATCAGGGACATGTATGCATGTATTGACATGAAACCTGGCCAGTGATTGTTAAGGACATGCGTTGCATGTGATGATGAATGTGTAATGCAAGTTTTAAAAGCTTTTACTTATTCATGGCTGACAAAACAAGAATAAGCTACCCACATGGATTAAATAAAGTTTTGTGAGAAATTCTCTTCCAATTCCTGAGTTTGACAAGATGCACTTGAATAAGGTTGAAGTTTACAGAGACTGAAACGCTATAAGAATACAATTCAAGATGAGAATGTTAGTCTCAATAATCCAAATCCACATCTAAAAAATTGAGACATTTTAGATGTTTAACAAAAAAAATTTGCCATTTGTAGCCATCTGGAGAACAAAGAGTTTTTTCACAAATTCTGGTTATATCAGTTTTCTGCACTCATGCAAAATTTTGTGAAATAAGACGAACAGTGATAAAAAAAAAACTTTCCCAATTAACATGGGAACTGAAAAATGATTCTCACAGAAAAATTTCCCAAACAATATCAAAATCTTTCCATTATTTGATATTAATCTTTGTTAAAATAAATTGGATTCTTTCGATTTTTTTTTTTCAATTAAGAATAAATAAAAAAAAAAAATAAAAACGGTATTAAAATAACTTGTCTTTATAATCGAAATGCTATTATCATAAAGTTACTTTGTCAGGTTTTCAAAGTTAGAGCCAAATAACAATTTGACGTATCAATACTTGATTTTTACTAGCCTATTTTTTCCTTCAACTACATTATCAGCATGAATACATTTTATCTTAAAATGAAAAAAATAGTTATTTCAGCTAAAAAGGTGCTAGAATAGACATGTTTTGCCTACCAAGTCAGATAAAAGAAAAGTTATGTCCCATTTTATGACATTTTATTGCATGAGTTCTTCATATGATTTCAAATGTTCACATGTATGCCTCACCTCCATATTATTTCAACATTTGTTTTTATTCTTATTTCTTATTGTTAGGTACTATAATGAAATTAGCAAAGATTCTAATTACAAAATTAAAGTCTGTATTATTTGGATTCTTCCGACTATTGTTCCAAACTTTAGTGTCATTTTCACAACGTTTGGGTTGATGTAACCTCTGACCTTCTTCAGGTGTATCTTGTTAAACTCGAGGATTTTTCTGTCAAACTCTGGAATCTGCACAAAATTTTGAACAGTCCTTTATTTAATGCATGGTTGTAGCTCTGATTCTATCAGTCATAATTCGATAGAAATCTTAAGTAACTTGCAAGTGTATTTTTTGGTCACCCACATTGAGTATTGAACCTTCAACCCTCAGAAAAATGCTACTTGAACCTATATAATAAAAATTTTGGAAATGTAAGAAAATTCAAGTCACTAAAATTAATTTCTGTTTCTTTGTAAGTTGATTACTAGTGTTTTTACTTCCGGACAACGCCGGAAAAGTACAGTAAGTAAATTATATTACTCACGAAAGATTTCTTAGCTCGGACTTTTTTGAAAATTTCATGAGTGAGTGTCAAATGCTCTGTTTGTTGTTGATTGACTGAAACTTTTGCATAAAACCCTTGAGCATTGTCTGCTGTATGAAATCCTGCTCATTTGTCATAGTTATTCATTACATCTGTCAATTGCATGTCTTTAACTCCAAACACCTAAGGCAGCAAAGCTTAATAGTCCCATACAAAGTCAAAGAAGGTTTGGTCTAGAACTCTAAGGAATGGTCGTTACACATGCACAAATGCAACTCCTAATTATTCTCACTTCACGGATCTGACTCCTCCGCATCTAGAGGCTGAGATGTTGATTTCTTTGAATTTTTGCCTGTCCTGTTTAGGCAGGTAGCTCTGACATTGCCATCGTGAGGAAGAGTTGATTTTTAGTGTGTGTGTGAGGGGAAGAGGGAGGTCAATGTTTTTGATAGTATTTAAATACCTATCATCCATTACCTGGGCATTTAAGGTCAATAAAATCCCTGGCTCAAATAATTATAGGCTAATCCCGGCATTACACTATAATTTAATCTGTCGGTCTTTTTAGTACCTTCTTCTTCTTCTTCTTCATCATCATCATCATCATCATCATCATCATCATCATCATCATCAATAATAATAATAATAATAATAATACTACTACTACAAGTTTTATTGATTTCTCAATTTGTTTTATTTTTCCTAACAAAGTTATCAGAAATCAAGAGGCCCACTACTTGGTACTAACACTTGAACTCTATATGAAATACATAGATATTCGAATGTTCGATTAAAGTTCTTTATCTCTCAAGCACTGAGTTAGTAAAGAATTGAGAACATAATTTTCCTCTCCCCAATTAACCATTTTTATATGTTGTATTTTCATATGTATATCTTTCATTTTGGTCTCTTGGTCTTACTGGATTCCAGGACAAGAATTTATCTAGTCTGGTGGAGTATCTAGCTTTGTGTTATTATTTGATGTAACATCACTTGGAGAAGGTGAACCATTCCTCATAAAAATGGGTTAGACATAGTGAGGAGATCTTATTTGGGCAGCGAATATGATGTGATTTTTAATATTCGGTCAGGGTTTACTTCTAGGGAAAAGTATCCTCATTCCAGATTGTCCTGACAAACCTTATTTGTACAGAGAGACCTTAGAAACTCGAGGATATTGTCTAGTAGGCATTCAAGTTCTTTTCATATGTGAAAGTAAGTCTGTTGTCCTCTCCTATTTATGTCCTTAAGTCGAGTTTAATTTTGATTATATTTAAAAACTTTTCATGTGAGTCGATAGATCTTTTCAAAACAAACTCTGTCTTAATTCTGATATGCAATGATTTTTGTCTCCACTTGACATAATCCGATGCTTAGTCGGGTGAAGGCTGGTTTTACAAATCTTTTTTGGAGTGTCTACCCATCTTATTGGCTTTCCTCTCAATGAGTTTTGCAACTGTGTTTCTTAACACCGGAGCCACTATTCCTTCATCTTGTCATCAATCAGTGCAATGTTGTAACACATTTGAATGTCTTCATTATAGACAAACAGTGTTATTCTGGACATCTAGCAGAGCATTTTGATTTTTATAATTATAAATCTTTGCCTTTCTCGTTGCACATGTACAAAATAACTGCTTTTACAACAGATCTTTGATTTTAGACTACCACAAAGCATAATGATATAAAATTTCTTTAGTTATTGATGTTATATTTGCATATCCCTTAATATTCACATGAATAAACCAGAAAAGCAGCCGCAACAGCAACAACAATGGCGACAATAAGAAAAATCTGTTTGTCGAGTCAACACAAATGAACTCAATAAATACACATGACAACTCCAAATCCCATTTCTTTAGATACACACATAATTAGAATAACCTGCACCTTACTTCAACAAAGAAAACCGCCATAGAAAGCCACACAGCAAAAGACAAAACCAAAATACAAAACACAAACATCACAGCAAACACAACTCCTAAGCATATAAACACTAATATATAATTCACATAACAATGCAGCCGTACAACACCGACTAGATTACATTCACAATTTTATTAGCTTCCAATCGATATAACACATGCATACATACACCAAACAGACGGTTCACTACAACACATACAGCACGATAAACAAACACAGTTAAGATAGCAAAATATAAACTAATTATCAATTTGCCCTTTGTCTTCACCTACGTCCACAACACCATTATAAAAACAGTAACCATCGCGACAAAAAGTCAGTCGAGCCTAGTCAACCAGCATGGGATAATTATCGGGACCGGATCCCCCCGACGTTAAACCCATGTTCGCGCACATCATCCATCAACCTCTCCACGTGGAAACACCAAACACCAACAGCGAGAATTAACAGTAACACTTACATTCTCATTTCATCCTGAATCATACTAGCGCCCAACTTTTCTCTTCTAAGAAGTTACAAACATTAACTTTACACCAAAAACCTTCTTTCCTGAACATTCTCACATCCTTACGAACATTGAACACTTTGTTTTTACTGTCTCGTTAAGTTTGTTTCTTTAAATAAACAATTGAGAAATCAATCATTTAAAATTTAACACATATTGTTTGTCTGGTTCCTTCTCGCCACCATACGCTTATGCATAATATAACATTGAATATAGCCATTTAAATTTCTTGAGAAATTAGAAAAAATGTCTGCTGTTGCAAATTTCATAAGAACAATGAAACAGGATGGAAGAGCTCAGCAAAATAATGTGGTTTTGTAAAAACAAAACAAAACAGACAATAAAATGATATGTGAATGTTAGTTTACGAAAATGAAAAAAAAGAATAATAAGAAAAGCAACTACAGAAGCCAAATCAGACAATGGTAAAATGCCAATCCATCTGTAACATTCTTCTGCGAAAATATGCAAGGATTGTTTTATCTGCAAATGTCGAATACTTTTTGTGCCAGTGCTTTCATTTTTGTTGTATCACGTTTCTATCTACAAATTGGTTCTATGAGTTTTTGGTAATCCTTGTTTTGAATGGATTGGAAATGAACAACAAAACAAATCTACACGTAACATATAATAAACGCATTCTCCTCATTTAAGGGGAGGGTATAGTTCCTGTTTATTTTAACAAGTAATTTTTTTAAAGTCAAGTTAATAAAATTTCTGGAAGATTTGAAAAAATCAAAAGTATTTTATATTTTTTTTGTATTTTAGACATTTTAAATTGTATTACTTTTTTTATGGAGTTGGAGTCAGATAATTTTGACTGAATTTACTTTGATCTTGACTCTTTATTTTTTATTTTTTAACTCTGGAATTCACAAAAACTAGAATCGTTCATATTTACAGAAATTATCCTCTACTCTATAATAAAGAGCAATCTAATATTTATGTGTGTGTTTGTGTGTGTGTATATATATATATATATATATATAGACACACACACGTGCAGAAGTTAGTGATAAAAAAACACTGCTACATGAATCCATTTCAAATTAAATATTTGAGAATCGAGAATTAAATTTATTTTCATTTTTTTCTTTCTGCTTTCTATACCAATTTAGACATTTTATTTTTCCTTTTTCATTGTTAACGTTTTCCAGTTTTTCCTTTTTTATTCATCAATTCATATGTTATTTTATATGAATATTTGTGAGAACGCTGGCTTTTTTTTTTTTTCTCATGTGCATTTGCATGTGTGTGCGTGCATTTAGATTTATTTAAAGGCACAAAGAATGTTTAGGTATTGACATGGCAAAGCACAAACTATATCGAACGTGAAATAATTGAATATTATTTATTTTCAGTTATAAAACTTTCTCAATAATATCATTTATTAAACAGAGTTGGATAAGATATACAAATAGTTATTAATAGAAAAATCCAAAATCTTGTGTTGGGATTAGTAGTAAACCATTAGATATATTGTCAATTTGATTAAAATTTTATTTTCTTCATAGATGAAATATTTTTTCATTACATTCATTAGATCATGTGTACTAAGTGACCTAACGATTGTTTTCAGCATCTTTATTTAGCATAGATGCATTCTTTGTTTTGCTTGTCAGTTGTGTAGTGGATTAAGTCTCAGGGTTCAAATCTGATTGGTTTTTGTTTGTCACTATTGATCATAGTGTAACTACAACTTCTCGTTAAATCGTTAAAGTGTAATTATTCTTTGAAACTAGTAATTGTTACTAATACAGACGTAAATTATTTTTAAAGGAAATACAGCTGGGAAATTGGACAGAAATAATTGATTTTACTCATTTTTTTTTTTTTTTTTTGTTACAAAAAATTAATATAAGTTCTAAGCATTTAAAGTTTGTAATTATTGGTTTAAAACTTTAAAGCAAATTTGTTGTAAATAAAGCTTAAGAAAATTATCAGATATTAACAGAAGCATTATATTCATATTATTATAATATTATATTCATATTATTATAATATTATATTCATATTATAATATTATATTCATATTATTATAATATTATATTCATACTATAATATTATATTCATATTATAATATTATATTCATATTATTATAATATTATATTCATACTATAATATTATATTCATACTATAATATTATATTCATATTATAATATTATATTCATATTATTATAATATTATATTCATATTATTATATTATATTCATATTATAATATTATAATACGAATATTATATTCATATTATAATATTATATTCGTATTATAATATTATATTCATATTATTATATTATATTCATATTATTATATTATATTCATATTATATTATATTCATATTATTATAATATTATATTCATATTATTATAATATATTCATATTATAATATTATATTCATATTATAATATTATATTCATATTATTATAACCGAATTATTTCGCTCACAGTCTCAATTTATATCAAATTGCTTAAAACTTCTTGAAATATTAAATTTTTTTAACACAAATATGTCACAAATGAGTAGATAAAACAAAATTTTTTTTAATCATAGTGATTATTTTGAAACTCATGAGGTTCATTCAGTATCCTGCACATAATACTCCCTCTCTCTTTGGCTGGGTAATACAAATGTATCAGTGAGCAGTATTGCACCATCAACGATCAAGAGTTGGCTGAGTTTAAAAATCGAAAAAAATATATATCTGATAACTCGGATTGAACCTGAAATCTTAAGATAATGACGCTGTCCGGTAAAAAAGAAAACAAACAAAAAAAAAACAGCGAACGGACGTATAAGTCCTTTTTAAAAAATTGGATAAACAAAAAACCAGAAAAAGGGGAAACAAAAAACACAGTGAAAAGCGAAAAAACTGGTATAACGAAAACTTCAAAGTTTTTGCGAGACATACAAACAAACATACACACATTTTCGCTTTTATATATATAGATTATATATTATTATTTTTCTATATTATATCTTATTTCTCTAGATGGATTATATCTTATTATTTCTCTAGATGGATTATATCTTATAATTTTGTGTATTATTTGAATTATTCAGACTATTCTTATCTTGGGCATTATTCTCACAATGTTTCGGCCAATGATGTGACTTTAACTTTCTTCATCTTATCAAACTATAAAGTCCTTTTGTTTAATCTATACATATATATATGTATTGGATGGAATTCTTTATTTAATCCATGGGGCTAGTTTGAATTTGTTGAGTCATTTATGATTTGGTAGTATAGGATGGGATAATAAAATTGTTGCCCAAGAAAAAACGACATGATTCCATTTCCTTTGGATGAAAACTGGTTTTCTTTTTTTTGTTGCAGACCATCTAAAAGGTGGCCAGTTGTGCACAAATCCCAAGAGCGATAGGAACCTTCTATCATGTCTGAAAGTGACACAATGTTCAACAAGCGAGATAGGAGATGCGACCATGTACATCTCGTGCACTCTCCCGATCCTAGTTATGACAACAAGACAATTGCCAGCATCCTCCAAATGGATTGCCACGAATAACAGGGACATGTTAAGGTTATGAAAACAAAGTTTCTGGCCATAGTTATGCTCTTTGGTGTGGTTTCAAGTGAGGGCCATATCATGCCACCTCACATCTTCGAAGTCGGCTTGAAAGTCAACACCAAAGTGTATCTGGAGGTGCTGAAGTGTGTGGTGATCCCCCGGTGTAATCAGGCGGCTGCTGACAAACCCTGCACGTGGCAGCAGAACTCTGCAAGTTCAAAGATACCCAAGCTTGGCTTCAAAAGGAGTGCTACAAGTTTGTACCCTTCTCCTACTGACACCCCTCCTCTCCCGACCTGAACTTGCTGGACTGCTTTGTTTAGTCATACATCGAGAACATCACCAACATGACCTCCCAAGGCCAGCCTGATCGCTGCCATCCGGCTGAGTATTCACTGAGTTCCTGCCGACACTTGTGGAAAAGGCATGCTTCCAGTTCTAGACCCGTATTGAGGTGGTGATTGAGGCTGAAGGCGGCTACATTGAATAGATGTCAGCTTTACTACATAATCAAGTTACCTAAATTGATTTTTTTCAATAAGTTTTAAAATAAAGCTGTAGTGTTTTTTTTTAAGGCGACAACTTCATTGTTCCATCCTGTATTTTCTAATTGTATTCTTAGCCCCATTCACATTGTGAACTGAACTTTCAATCTCCAAAAGACTTTCATTTAGAACTTGCAGATGTTATTTCGCAGCTCATCGCAGACAATATCACAAATACAATTATGAATCACGCCTACTCCCATGGATTAGATGTATATTACATTGCCCAAATTTTTCCTGTTTTTCTATTTATTTTTAAATATGAATGGTAAACCTATTGTATTTTTTGGCAATCCTTTAATGAATGGTTTTTTTCTACATGAGTTATGTCACAATATATTTATCTTGTCTGGCAAAAGGCCACAATAATTGAATGCTTAGTAATGAATGAATTCTATAGCAGTGTATTATGAGACATTGTACCCATCCTTCCTAAAGGTTGTTTGTGTTGTACCCATCCTTCCTAAAGGTTGTTTGTGTATTAAACAGGATATGAGAAATCAAAAACATATTTGTTAATTTCCAATATGGGGGAGCAAGAGAAAGAGATTTTGTTAAACTGAGGTTCTTAACACAAATAATTATTGACATGAATAATTATTGACATGAATAATTATTGACATGAATAATTATTGACATGAATAATTATTGACATGAATAATTATTGACATGAATAATTATTGACATTAATAATTATTGACATGAATAGTTATTGACTTATCCACAGTTATAAGTTCCTTTTAACAATGTAAAGTTTGTATTCAAGCTAGAGGCTTTTTATTCAAATTTCTAATTATTTAATAAACAAGACTTCAATAACTGTGGCAAACTTGATGCCGATTGAATTCACAACAACAATTAAGATGAGCATTTTTTTTTTTCATTGTCAGGAAGATTATCGTCTTAACTGTTGCTTATGTGGCCTTCATTTTTAATAATATACTTAATCTGCAATCATAAATGTCAGCTTATTGTTTTAATTAATTTTCAGGAAAATGGGATTATTTTATTATTTTTTATTTTTTTTTTTTTTTTTTACTCCGGTTTGTTTATATATAGATGTGCCTATGCCTATGTGTGTGCGTGTCTACCTGGTGTTGTCTGGGAGTAAAAAGAAAAAATGACTTTGGTTTATTAAGAAATGAAACTTAATTTGTGAAATGGGAATTAAAATTTGTCTTTTCGTACTATATATGTTTATATATAGATGTGCCTATATATATTTATTAAAAGAAAAATGACTGCTCTGTTTACTAAGAAATGAAACTTAATTTTGTCTTCATAATTTTTCTTTTTGAACTATTCAATTAAGAGTAAGGAACGAATAATCTGGAGGCAAAACACATGTTCAAAGTCATTTTATATTTCATAGTTATTTTATATTTTGTTAAACGATTCAAGAGAATCCATGTAATTGTACATGATAACTTCCCTTTAAGTGTGATTTATTTTGTAAATTAAATGAATAAAGGAAAATGTCTCAGCTCATACAGTTCTTACATGGAATATGTAATTTTAGAAAAAGACTGAACCAAAGTAAGATAATCATATAAATAAAGTAGAGGAAGGAAAAAAAATCAACCAATAGGCTAGTCTGAATCAAGTATTGATATGTCAAATCCATTATTACTTCCTCCCATGTTCCCCAATGATCTAAATCTGCTATTTTTAACTGTTCTGCATCTACTAACTCAAAAACTCTCACCCATTCTTTCAACATGGTCATACCATTAAAGTCACCTGTTCTGCATACATCTTCCTATATTGTCTAAGGGTATCATATCTAAGCCTGTCTTTAAACCTCAATCGTATTATTTTCATATCATTTCTTTACATGCAACACATATCCTCAACCCTCACTGGTCAGGTTTTATTTTTTACAAGAGAATACTACTAATTATAGCTCTTCTCAAAAATTCCAAAATAAAAACATTAAAAATAAGATTTTTTCTACAAAAATATATCTAGAGACTGCAAGCTCCTTCCTCCACTATCTTAGACTATTTTTATCTGTACATTATTTTTCTTTTCTTGTAATTCTACTCTGCTTTCTCTCATTCTATCAGCCATGGTCAAGTCAAAGTGTTGTTATTTTTAGTTATCACCTGCAGATTGAACCTTCAACCTCTAAGTCTGTCACTTGAAACCCATTGCTAATCAATGCTTTTAACTAGTCTTCTGGAGGTTGTAATAACTAAGAATAATGTAATAATTAACACTTCAACCCGATCATGACTGATGAAATGAGAATAATCTATTTTTGTGGATTGAATAAATGTTTCTGTCCACAATTCCATACAGGTTTCCAGGTTCGACATAAAGATTCACACGGTCTAAAGAAGGTCGGAGGTTACTTCAACTGAACCATTGTGAAAATAAGAACCAACATGGAAATAATCCAAATCATCAGTTATATAGACTAGTCAATCCATACATGATTCTCCTGTTCTTCTGATCTTCTGTTGCCTCCTTTAAGCATACGAAAATGATGTCTTCACTCCGTGCTTTAAATAAAGATTTTCATTCAAAATTCCGTATAAGTTGTTAGGTTTTAAAGGTTACATCAACTTAAACGTTGTGAAAATAACAAAGATGAGAACAATAATAATCTGAATATAATAATATATAAGATAATATAATAATATAATAAGATAATAATATACTAATCTAAATCTAATCTCCTATATAATAAAATGACTGCAGAAATTCCCCTCTGGACCAAAGTATCATAGGTTTTCAACAACAGATGCCACATAAAAATTCAATACAGCTAGCCTAATAAACAATATCTTATGTAGCTTTCGAACATCATTTTAGACACATGCAGTTGTGATAATAACATGCTACATTGCGTCCAATGAGCAACACCTTTAGAAAAAGGAGTCTCTACTTTTCTCTCTAACTATTTAGTCCTAACACTGCTACCAGTTGTCACTGGGACCAATATTACAACCATAATTGGCTCATAGACACATAGACATAACATATTCTTTCTGATTTCCGATTCATAAATAATAATGACTCTCTTGCCAAAGTCCGTCCATTCTGACTGGCTGAGCGCTGAAAATTCTCATATTCCAGAATTCAATTCTTATAAATAGACAGTTACTCAAATTAAAACATGGCGTCACTAAATATTTTTTTCACATGGCGTCACTAAATATTTTTTTCACATGGCGTCAAGTTCATTTACATGCTTAGATTATTAGTCGCGCGTGTGTCTGTACGATAAAAATCACTCTAATACTTGCTTTAACCATTAAATAATTCAGAATAAAAAAATCGTGCTTATGCACTTGTGTTACCATGCTATTTTTTGAAATCGTATTTACAAGTTATTTCAGTCTTGTTATTACAGTGTGCGTGTGTGCGATACAAATCGCTCTAAGTCTTGCGTTAACCAAACTGAGGCACAGCAATACGTGGCTGGGTGCAGCTAGTAATGAATAATCTAAATAAACTCATTTCAAAACACCTGAAACAAAAAAAGATTTGTTCTGTTAACTTTGCCGACATGGTTGCCCCCTCCCTACCCCCACGCACACACTTTTTCCTGATCTTCCTCCATTCTACCACGTTCTTCAGGTGAACATCCTAAAAGAGTGGGGGGAGATTTTTAATTAAAAGTTGGCAGTGATAAATAAACAATTTGTAATGTACTGACAATCAGTTTGACTAGTTTCCAACTATTCAAGCCTAGATGCATTCAAGTTAATCAATCTATACAATGTGTTGTCACTCTTTGAATCTCTGGCCAGGAATGCAATTGAAAACAAAGCCCTATACCAAGATTAAAAAATTTGTTTGGTTGATAAAGTTTTACAATAAATCCAGTGGTATTTCTGAACTTTTGAGATGAAGATTGAAAATTTGCATTTTAATTATTTTTGACTACTATTCTCATTGTGGTTGTTGTGAACTTATCGTGCACTGGTTAATGGCATTGATTAGTAGTCAGTTCTAAATGAGAGTTCTATAGAAACTATGAAAGGATGATAATTAACTCTGCCACTTGTCATGACTGATGGAACGAGAATAACCTACTGCTGAGGATTAAATTTTTTATTCGCATGATTTGAATTCTGGTCTCATCTCACAACATTTCGATCGATGTAACTTTCGACCTTCTTTAGGTGCACCTTGCTGAACTTGAGAATCTGCACAAACTTTGAATGGAACTTTTTATTTAATCCATGTATGCGCTTGTTCCATCAGCTGTGAGGGGGTAGAAGTCAAAAATAATTCACAATTGTATTTTGAGTATTGCCTGCACTGAGGATTGAACCTTCAACCTCCAGAAGAGTGTAATGTTACAACTGAATTTTACCAATTACTTTATCTATTACATCAAGATTTTCTTATTCATTATCAAGCAACAGCTTGTGTCCTTGTTAGTTTATATTATAATTTGTGTTATCTCTGTTGAAAATAAAGCTCTATACCAAGATCAAACAACTTTCAACTGTCAAATTTGAATAAATTAATTTTGTATTTTTTAAGTTTTGTTTTATTTTTAAGTTTTACATACCAATAATATTGTAGTCACACATAGCATCCATAAATCATATAGACTACATTTTTCTTAATTTTATAACTTGAAAATTAAAATAAAATGCTTACTTAGATGTGAATTTAGTTTTTGAACAAACATCTGAGTTCATGATACAAGTTGTGATTGCCCACTTGTCTGAATTTGGGGCTCGATTCGGACACTGGTCATAGTGTCAATTATGTGGATTCAATCATTGCTGCAACAAAAGGGTTCTCTCGTCCAATAAAACTACAACTAGAGTTTGAAACCAGTCGCAATTGTTTTATTTTGAGACTTCACCACTGAACAACAGACTTACGATCAGCATTCTCAGTTATAAAACACAAAATCCAACGAAACGCAAACATCAGTCACATCCCCTTTTTAGAACAACAGAAACCCTTCTACTTTTTCTCTTTGCTAAGGAATTAGTTAATTGCCTGAGTCGGTCCTACTGGGAAATGCCAATGGAACTGTTTTGGCTATATCCTCCATGGTGTTGACTTACTCTCTCCTTTCACTTTCAGACGTTGTGCCACTTATAATTTGTGGGAAATAAATACTAGGAGTGAATACATGCAAGTATCTAAATACTTAATGGTGTAAAGATTAGAAAAATATTTTCATGCGAAAAACACTTTAATGATTGTATATGACGTTTTGGTTTAATATAACTTCAGACAAATTAAAAAAAAATTCACATCAGCAACAATATTATGAATGAATAAGGAATGACAGAGAAAAGAAAAACAAGAAAGGATGAAGGGGAGAAAGGGTGGGGCAATCTAAGCAGGATGAAAGTCATTAAATCGCTCCATAAAAAATACAAAATAAATGAACATTGGGAATTTTTTTCTTGATCTTTTTTCTTCTTAAAAAAATAAAAGAAAGAATGTATATGGACAGTAAAACAATAAACTTTACCTGAGTTAACTTACATCTTAATGATTAACACTTGAGCCACCAAGTCAAAACTTCAGATACAAAGAACTTTTGAAATATGTTTTTGTGTAAATATTTTTAATTAGGTTTTTATTGCTCACCAATTCATTTCATATACTAGTTTCATATTTTGTAGATGCTTTCTTGGGTATTATCACTAAACAAACGATTTCTGCAGGGCTGGAGTAAACAAAGAATACAACAAAGTGAAAAATGTGACTCCTACAGGATCGTCTGTTTACTACTACCACCTGTAACAACATTTATATCAAAAACGAAAACAACAAAACTGCAATAATATATAACATGCTGTTTGAAATAAATCCCAATATTTAAGTGTGGAAAATGGAGAAATATATATAATGTGTGTGTATCTATAACAATTTGTGTCAATTTTTAGTATTTACTTCAATAGTGCTCAATATGTAAGTAGAGCTAGGTAGTAAGTTATGAAAATATATTGCAATCAAGCTACACAAAATCGTCCATGTTTCATCCCTAACAGGGCTGAGAGACAAAAAATGTGTTGCTTAATTTCCATAACTTATATATAATAAAAAAATTTTTTCATGTGAAAAAAGTTTTTAATCATTGCATACTAAATTTTGGTGTGCACTTACAAATGAATAACGAAAGATAATTGACAGGAGAAAGGAATAGAATAAAAAGAATAAATGGAGAAGAAAAGGGTCAACATAAGCACGATGAAATTGATTCAGTAAATCTCTATCCACAAACATTGAAGACTTTGTTATTCTTAAATAGAAACGGTGTATGTGGACAGCAGAGCAGTAAAAAAAAAAAAAAGATCGAAGCAAAACAATTTGGCCTTAATCCAAGGATTAATTGTAGCCAGACTAAAATCTATATTTCATCCATAAACTGAAAATAGACGAGAGAGAGGAGGGGGGAGGGGGTGTACTGCATGCACATTGAATATAACGTAAAACAAGCGAATGCATTGATTTTTGCCCTTTGTTTAGTTTCCTTTACATCTCTCCACTTTCATGAAGTTGTGCACAGCTTGTGCGCAAGCTTACTAATTTAGGGATGAAGAGCAGAGCATTTCTTCAGCTTTATATCTTGTGGCAATGGCAGCAAATATTTATTCAAACAAATTGAAAAAAGTTGAAAGAAATTTCTCATAACAGTTACATTCTTTTTCACAAACTTTCTTGGAGATCTGATTTGTGTATATTGCTTTCATGCATAATGGTAAATTTTTACGACGTGCCAGCGTATTATACCCCCCCCCATGTTAAGAACGGCTTTTGGGTTAAACACCCCGAACCTTGAAAGCCATTCTTAACATGGGGAGGTTGGGGGTGTTTATTCCGTAAGCCGTTCTTAACATGGGGTGGTTGGGGGTGTTTATACTACGCTGGGGCAGGTCATAAAACAATACCAAAATAATAATGCCAGACACTTATGCAACAATATTATTTTTTCGATTTTTGACCACGTCGTTGAATAATGAGAGTAATGTGACCATACCATTTGAGACATTGGGTGACATAATTTTGTATTTTTATGTTATATTTTTAATTGCTTGGTTGCGAATAATCAGTATTCAGAGAGTGTTAAGATCATGGGAGGTGACAGAAGTTGATCCCCCAAATTTGCTAGTCAGCAGCCTTTCTCTCACTCTCAAATTGAGCCAATTTATATAATATTTTTGGATATCTACACATGCACAACTGTAATGCCTATTTCGGGATTTTGTCTACATACAATATGTAATCTCCTTCCTCCTCTTGGATGTGGCTTTCATCCATTTTATTTATTTCAATCTGCTGGTGACCTTTGCAGATGTCTGTGCATCAAATCACTTGTTTATTTTCCGGCCAGGTGGATGTTTATGCCAACCAGTTGGGTTTTATTTTTTCTGGATAAGTATTTTATCAAGTACCCCCAAACCTGATATTCAACTTAACAATGTTTCTCGAGTTAAAAATAAAATAAAAGAAACATCCCAAAATTGTTTTAATTTATTATGTAAGCTTTTATGTTAATAGATGTTCATATTTACTGAGTCCAAAGCGCTTGCGATGTATTGCTTGTCTAGTAGTCATTTGTAAGAGGTCAAAAACACATGCTCAGTTTTTGGACCTTTGTAGGTGTTATTAATTTGTGTGTGTGTGTGTGTAGACACCAACCGATTTTAAAATGATAGTGAGATAGAGTGAAAACGTTTTTATCTTCATACCAGTAGGGGATCCATGCTTGATAATCAATTCAACAGCTCATGGACTGTTGTTGGCTTTTTATTGCCTTTGTAATGTTAGGGTTAGTCTTTGTTGGGAGGTGCACCTGCTCAGGTTATTCTTTTTTTGAGAAAATATTGGTTTATTGTCAATAGATTAACCTCGATCGACAATAATAATAAACCATGATTATATGGGAAATGTAATGGGGCTGCTCAAGCCTATTTTGCTCGAGTCAGAATGCACCTCCATTGCTGTACCGGCTTTTCTATCTGTTACTTTCTGGCAAATATCGAAGGGATTGGAATGTAGGTGAAAGTGAACAGTGAAAAGAAATCAATAATCAATTCATAAGTAAAAGAATTGCAACTGATGTCGATGATTGAACTGGAGTTGGATGAACATTTTATTAGTTTTGTACCGGTGTTTTCTGAACAAGAGTGCCTTCCAAGTTGTATAGTTGCAAAAGTTATAACTTCATTGTCTTTTGCATTTTGTATTTATTTTTAAATTCATTAAAAAACAAGTTTGATTTCATCAAATGTTTCAGTTGCAATTTGATGAAAATGTTTGTTAGTTTTGTTTTGGTGTTTTTTTTTTTTGAACAAGAGTTCCTCTTGAGTTTTATAATGTTGAGATTTTTACTGTGCCACAAAAGACATTTCTATTTGTCACATATTCGACTACTGCCTATTAGTATTAGTGATAATAATCTATATACATTATAAAAGTAAACTTGTGTGTATGTATTGAATGGTCTCTACCAAACTACTTTGTCAATTTTTGGTCTATAGACTTGAAACTTGATACAGGGTGGAACGATAAAATTGTTGCCCTAAAAAAAAACAACAACACTACAGCTTTATTTTATAACTTTTATTGAAAAAATCAACTCAGGTAACTTGATTTTGTAGTAGAGTTGACATCTGTTCAATGTAGCCATCTTCAGCTTCAATCACCGCCTCGATACGGGTCCGGAACTGGGAGCATACCTTTTCCACAAGTGCTAATAGGAGCTTGGCCAATACTCGATAAATGGTGCCAATCAGGATCAGGCTGGCTTTGGTGTTGTGGGAGGTCATGTTGGTGATGATCTCGATGTATGACCAAACGAAGTAGTTCAGCGGGTTCAGGTCGGGGGAGGAGGGGGGTCAGTAAGAGAAGGAAACAGTCATACTCTTCTAAAGCCAAGCCTGGATCTCTTTGGACTTGTGGGCTGGCGCTGAGTCTTACAGCCACACACAGGGTCCGCCAGCGGTCACCTGATTGCACCAGGGATTACCACACTCTTCAGCACATTCAGGTACACTTGATGTTGACTTTCAAGCCGACTTCGAAGATGTGAGGTGACATGATGTGGCCTTCAATTGAAACCACACCAAAAACCATAACCATGATTGGAAACTTTGTTTGAATCATCCTAGTCACGTCCCTATTATTCATGGCAATCCAGCGATTCATTTTTAGGTGCTGGCAATGGTCCTGTTGTTATAACTTGGATCAGTAGAGAGCATGAGTTGTACAGCAGTACTTCTCTTATCTCACTCGTTGAACATTGCGTCACTTTTGATAAAAGGCTCCTATCACTCTTGGGATTTGTACACAACTGGCCAACTTCCAGATGATCTACAACAAAAAAAGAAAACTGGTTTCTATCAAATAGAAATGGAATCATGTCGTCTTTTCTAGGGCGACAATTTTATCATTCCACCCATAATATGGGTTATTTCGATCTGTGGAAAATATTTGATTCAGTTTTTAGCTGGAAAAATAGTTCTAAGAGAGTAAAAGATAAAAATTAGCAGGTGGAAATCAACTTAATTTGTATTGTTCATGCATGCACAAATACACATTTATACATTTAAATGCATGAATTTTTAAAGTTTTGATATTCATATGTTCTTAGATGGTAACGAATATCGCTGAAGTGCTGGTTATTGAGTGCAATATAATAAATAGAGAAGTGCCTTTGTAATAAATACAAAATTTGCATAATTTTAATTTATTCAACATAAAAATGCAATAACATAAAATGTTCAAATGAATTGTGAAAAATCGTATCAAAAAATGTAAATTTCTATAAAATAGAAAAATAGTATTCACTCTTCTCTCTCGTTCTTGCATTCCAGAGAATGTGGCCAGTTTGTGTCTCCTTGAATTTGTCATGTAATCAGCAATATTATTTGCTGTTTATCATTTGTTGATTTTGTACTTGCCACTTCTCAAATATGAAATGCTGAAAGTCATTTCTGAAACATCTTATCTCGAGCAAAAAAACAAAAAAAAACAAAAAACAAAAAATGAAAATATATATACTAGCATGGGTAGTCAGCATTGGCCAGGTTGACATGAAGTTCCATTAGACCACACCTTAATAATCATTTCCATCATAGGCAACAATTTCAAAAGTAAAAGAACGGCTAAAAACATGTAATTGTCCAAAAAAAGAAGTACTCTATTTCGGCAGAAGGGATACAAAGAGAAAAAACTATTCTCCGGATATTGAGCACCTTTTGTTGTCCGTGCGTTAAAAAGATCCCCCCCGCCCGTCCAATAAAAATAAATCAAAACAACTTTTGTTTCAGCAAAAATAGCAACGAGTGCCTACCCGAATAACCAAAAAATTTTTTTTTTAAATTAGCTAAATGCATGCGTAATATGCATTTTTAAAAAAAAATTATTTTTGTAAAGGCACTTTTTCAGTGGCTTTTTTTTTTTTTTCGTAAATAAAGGAAATTTTTGATTTGTTCTTTTTGGGGGGGGGCTTTTTCGATTTGTTTTTTTATTTTTGAGTCGTGGGGGAGTGGCTATTTTGTTTCTAAAAGTGTGGCTGAAGTTTGAATTTGAAGCCATCAAAGTTTCTGTATAGCCGTTTAAGAATATTTAAAAACAAACAAATTAAATTTTTTCAGTTTATTTGTAAGTGTGTTAATATATTCAAACAAAAAAAAACATTTTTCTGTCTACACAGAATTATTTTTTCAAGCTAGAAACTCGAGATTACCAAATTATTTTATTTTATTTGGTGAAGAGTTTGTTTCAACGTTTCTAGGGGGATATAACTCTACGTCTTTAAAAAAGTTGTTGTCGGAAATAATTTCAAATAAATTAAGTTAAATATATTATCAATTAAATTGTTATTTAAAGTTTATTAAATAACAATTTTAAATAGAACACTTAAAACAATTCTCTTGCTAGAAACATTAATTAACCCTAACCGCTATTTAGTAAAATCGATTTTCCTTCATGCAAGGTGGTCTCTTAATTGTACATTTTGCAAGAATCATACTATATATAGAAATAAATGAAAGATTAATGTAGCGGATCTTTTGTATATTTTAATCAAATTGTGAATAAACAAACAGACAGATCGGAATACGAATATATATATATATATATATATATATATATATATATATATATATATATATATATATATATATATATATATATAGTAATTTATAAAATATATATGGCGATTAAGCTACACTGAATATTCCGCGTTTCATCCACTCTAGGACTCTTCAGGCTTATGTGCCTAAGCCTGAAGAGTCCTAGAGTGGATGAAACGCGGAATATTCAGTGTAGCTTAATCGCTATATATATTTTATAAATTACTAACTAGCTCTACCTACGTATTGAGCACTTTTGAAGTAAATACTTAAAGTTTACGCATAAATCTATACTTTTGTATATTAATTTTATGTGAGTAAATTAAGTAGTTATATATATATATATATATATATATATATATATATATATATAATCTTGAAATAGTTATGCTTACCTTTGCTTTTTATGTTTCTTAATGTCATTTTAGCATAAACATTTTTGAGTATTTATTTAAGTTGAGTATTTGTTTGTTATACATCGAAGGAAATAAGTTTTATTACTTTATGTTAATCATCTAAAAACTTAGAGCAAAAGTAATTAAAAATAACACAATGTGCAACAGTTGAAACATATGTAATGATCACATATTATTACTAGAATAGAAAAAAGATCTAAACACCAAGTACCACGATTGGCATGTGTCTGTTGCAAGTATTGTTTTTGGAATCATTAAATTTCAACGTGATGGTCATAATTATGTAAAGTAACTGAATAAAAGGAGTATTGTTTTTGGAATCATTAAATTTCAACGTGATGGTCATAATTATGTAAAGTAACTGAATAAAAGGATTGTTTTTGCTGGAAGATCAGTTTAGTCTTGGATACTACGTTATCTGTGTTTTTGAACTGTTGTCGATGAAGAAAAGACAGAACTACTGCTAATACTAAGAGTCAACGTTTCTATTACTGAAGAAAGAATAATTACTGTTGCTGATATTAAGAGCACACGTCTTTCCTGTTGTTGGTGAAGAGAAGAAAGGAAGAAAAATTAATCTGGCACCAGGCATGAATACTGAGAGCTGGTGTTCTTTCAACTCTAAATAATTTACATGACTGAAATAGAATTAATTAAACAAACTCATTTTTCATGACTAGTATAATGTAAGAAGGATAATTCATATTTTAAGCTGCAAAAATGTATCTATTTCTATTTGTCACACATTCGACTACGGCCTATTAGTATTAGTGATAATAATTTGTATACATTATAAAAGTAAACTGGTGTGTATGTATTGAATGGTCTCTACCAAACTACTTTGTCAATTTTTGGTCTACAGACTTGAAATTCGATACAGGGTGGAATGATAAAAGTGTTGCCCTAAAGGAAACAACACTAAAAATGTGTTTATTGAAAAAAAATCAATTCAGGTAACTTGATTTTGTATAAACCATAATCATATCGGGGAAAATGTAACAGGGCTGCTGCTCAAGTCTGTTTTTGTTGAGTCAGATTGCACCCCCATTGCTGTATCTGCTACTTTCAGACAAATATCGAGAAGGGATTGGAATGTAGGTTAAAGTGAACAGTGCAAAGAAATCGATAATCAATTTTATAAGTAAACGAATTGTAACTCATGTCGATGATTGAATGCACGATTTGTCTTCAAATTCATTAGAAAAACAAGTTTGAACTGCATTTGAATGAACATTTTATTAGGTGTTTTCTGAAAAAGAGTGTCTTCCAAGTTTTATAGTATATATGCTTGGATTGTGCATTTGTTTTTAAATTCATTAAAAAACACGTTTGATTTACTCAAATGTTTCAGTTGCAATTTGATGAAAATGTTTGTTAGTTTTGTTTTGGTGGTTTTTTTGAACAAGAGTTCCTCTTGAGTTTTATTATGTTGAGATTTTACTGTGCCATAAAAGACATTTCTATTTGTCACACATTCGACTACTGCCTATTAGTATTAGTGATAATAATCTGTATACATTATAAAAGTAAACTGGTGTGTATGTATTGAATGGTCTCTACCAAACTACTTTGTCAATTTTTGGTCTATAGACTTGAAACTTGATATAAAATTGTTGCCCTAAAAAAATAAAACCCCACTACAGCTTTATTTTATAACTTTTATTGAAAAAATCTACTCAGGTAACTTGATTTTGTAGTAGAGTTGACATCTGTTCAATGTAGCCATCTTCAGCTTCAATCACCGCCTCGATATGGGTCCGGAACTGGGAGCATACCTTTTCCACAAGCGCTAATAGGAGCTTGGCCAATACTCGATAAATGGGGCCAATCAGGATCAGGCTGGCTTTGGTGTTGTGGGAGGTCATGTTGGTGATGTTCTCGATGTATGACCAAACGAAGTAGTTCAGCGGGTTCAGGTCGGGGGAGGAGGAGGAGGGTCAGTAAGAGAAGGAAACAGTCATACTCTTCTAAAGCCAAGCCTGGATCTCTTTGGACTTGTGGGCTGGCGCTGAGTCTTACAGCCACACACAGGGTCCGCCAGCAGTCACCTGATTGCACCAGGGATTACCACACTCTTCAGCACATTCAGGTACACTTTGATGTTGACTTTCAAGCCGACTTCGAAGATGTGAGGTGACATGATGTGGCCTTCAATTGAAACCACACCAAAAACCATAACCATGATTGGAAACTTTGTTTGAATCATCCTAGTCACGTCCCTATTATTCATGGCAATCCAGCGATTCATTTTTAGGTGCTGGCAATGGTCCTGTTGTTATAACTTGGATCAGTAGAGAGCATGAGTTGTACAGCAGTAAATCTCTTATCTCACTTGTTGAACATTGCGTCACTTTTGATAAAAGGCTCCTATCACTCTTGGGATTTGTACACAACTGGCCAACTTCCAGATGATCTACAACAAAAAAAGAAAACTGGTTTCTATCAAATGGAAATGGAATCATGTCGTCTTTTCTAGGGCGACAATTTTATCATTCAACCCAGAATATGGGTTATTTCGATCTGTGGAAAATATTTGATTCAGTTTTTAGCAGGAAAAATAGTTCTAAGAGAGTAAAAGATAAAAATTAGCAGGTGGAAATCAACTTAATTTGTATTGTCCATGCATGCACAAATACACATTTATACATTTAAATGCATGAATTTTTAAAGTTTTGATATTCATATGTTCTTAGATGGTAACGAATATCGCTGAAGTGCTGGTTATTGAGTGCAATATAATAATAGAGAAGTGCCTTTGTAATAAATACAAAATTTGCATAATTTTAATTTATTCAACATAAAAATGCAATAACATAAAATGTTCAAATGAATTGTGAAAAATCGTATTAAAAAATGTAAATTTCTATAAAATAGAAAAATAGTATTCACTCTTCTCTCTCGTTCTTGCATTCCAGAGAATGTGGCCAGTTTGTGTCTCCTTGAATTTCTCATGTAATCAGCAATATTATTTGCTGTTTATCATTTGTTGATTTTGTACTTGCCACTTCTCAAATATGAAATGCTGAAAGTCATTTCTGAAACATCTTATCTCGAGCAAAAAAACAAAAAAAAACAAAAAACAAAAAATGAAAATATATATACTAGCATGGGTAGTCAGCATTGGCCAGGTTGACATGAAGTTCCATTAGACCACACCTTAATAATCATTTCCATCATAGGCAACAATTTCAAAAGTAAAAGAACGGCTAAAAACATGTAATTGTCCAAAAAAAGAAGTACTCTATTTCGGCAGAAGGGATACAAAGAGAAAAACTATTCTCCGGATATTGAGCACCTTTTGTTGTCCGTGCGTTAAAAAGATCCCCCCCCCCGTCCAATAAAAATAAATCAAAACAACTTTTGTTTCAGCAAAAATAGCAACGAGTGCCCGCCCGAATGACCTAAAAAATTTTTTTTTTTAAATTAGCTAAATGCATGCGTAATATGCATTTTTAAAAAAAAAATATTTTTTGTAAAGGCACTTTTTCACTGGCTTTTTTTTTTTTTTCGTAAATAAAGGAAATTTTTGATTTGTTCTTTTTTTTGGGGGGGGGCTTTTTCGATTTGTTTTTTTTATTTTTGAGTCGTGGGGGAGTGGCTATTTTGTTTCTAAAAGTGTGGCTGAAGTTTGAATTTGAAGCCATCAAAGTTTCTGTATAGCCGTTTAAGAATATTTAAAAACAAACAAATTAAATTTTTTCAGTTTATTTGTAAGTGTTTGTTAATATATTCAAACAAAAAAAAACATTTTTCTGTCTACACAGAATTATTTTTTCAAGCTAGAAACTCGAGATTACCAAATTATTTTATTTTATTTGGTGGAGAGTTTGTTTCAACGTTTCTAGGGGGATATAGCTCTACGTCTTTAAAAAAGTTGTTGTCGGAAATAATTTCAAATAAATAAAGTTAACTTATCAATTAAATTGTTATTTAAAGTTTATTAAATAACAATTTTAAATAGAACACTTAAAACAATTCTCTTGCTAGAAACATTAATTAACCCTAACCGCTATTTAGTAAAATCGATTTTCCTTCATGCAAGGTGGTCTCTTAATTGTACATTTTGCAAGAATCATACTATATATAGAAATAAATGAAAGATTAATGTAGCGGATCTTTTGTATATTTTAATCAAATTGTGAATAAACAAACAGACAGACAGGAATACGAATATATATATATATATATATATATATATATA
Source organism: Euprymna scolopes (assembly GCF_053919585.1). Lineage (NCBI taxonomy): Eukaryota > Metazoa > Mollusca > Cephalopoda > Sepiida > Sepiolidae > Euprymna > Euprymna scolopes. Next base: position 23,273,461 of record NC_136526.1, on the reverse strand, counting down.
TATATATATATAGTAATTTATAAAATATATATGGCGATTAAGCTACACTGAATATTCCGCGTTTCATCCACTCTAGGACTCTTCAGGCTTATGTGCCTAAGCCTGAAGAGTCCTAGAGTGGATGAAACGCGACATATTCAGTGTAGCTTAATCGCCATATATATTTTATAAATTACTAACTAGCTCTACCTACGTATTGAGCACTTTTGAAGTAAATACTTAAAGTTTACGCATAAATCTATACTTTTGTATATTAATTTTATGTGAGTAAATTAAGTAGTTATATATATAATCTTGAAATAGTTGTGCTTACCTTTGCTTTTTATGTTTCTTAATGTCATTTTAGCATAAACATTTTTGAGTATTTATTCAAGTTGAGTATTTGTTATACATTGAAGGAAATAAGTTTTATTGCTTTATGTTAATCATCTAAAAACTTAGAGCAAAAGTAATTAAAAATAACACAATGTGCAACAGTTGAAACATATGTAATGATCACATAATATTATTACTAGAATAGAAAAAAGATCTAAACACCAAGTACCACGATTGGCATGTGTCTGTTGCAAGTGCAAATTTGGAATCATTAAATTTCAACGTGATGGTCGTAATTATGTAAAGTAACTGAATAAAAGGAGTATTGTTTTTGGAATCATTAAATTTCAACGTGATGGTCATAATTATGTAAAGTAACTGAATAAAAGAGTATTGTTTTTGGAATCATTAAATTTCAACGTGATGGTCATAATTATGTAAAGTAACTGAATAAAAGAGTATTGTTTTTGGAATCATTAAATTTCAACGTGATGGTCATAATTATGTAAAGTAACTGAATAAAAGGAGTATTGTTTTTGGAATCATTAAATTTCAACGTGATGGTCATAATTATGTAAAGTAACTGAATAAAAGAGTATTGTTTTTGGAATCATTAAATTTCAACGTGATGGTCATAATTATGTAAAGTAACTGAATAAAAGAGTATTGTTTTTGGAATCATTAAATTTCAACGTGATGGTCATAATTATGTAAAGTAACTGAATAAAAGAGTATTGTTTTTGGAATCATTAAATTTCAACGTGATGGTCATAATTATGTAAAGTAACTGAATAAAAGAGTATTGTTTTTGGAATCATTAAATTTCAACGTGATGGTCATAATTATGTAAAGTAACTGAATAAAAGGAGTATTGTTTTTGGAATCATTAAATTTCAACGTGATGGTCATAATTATGTAAAGTAACTGAATAAAAGAGTATTGCTTTTGGAATCATTAAATTTCAACGTGATGGTCATAATTATGTAAAGTAACTGAATAAAAGGATTGTTTTTGCTGGAAGATCAGTTTAGTCTTGGATACTACGTTATCTGTGTTTTTGAACTGTTGTCGATGAAGAAAAGACAGAACTACTGCTAATACTTAGAGTCAACGTTTCTATTACTGAAAAAAGAATAATTACTGTTGCTGATATTAAGAGCACACGTCTTTCCTGTTGTTCGTGAAGAGAAGAAAGGAAGAAAAATTAATCTGGCACCAGGCATGAATACTGAGAGCTGGTGTTCTTTCAACTCTAAATAATTTACATGACTGAAATAGAATTAATTAAACAAACTCATTTTTCATGACTAGTATAATGTAAGAAGGATAATTCATATTTTAAGCTGCAAAAATGTATCTTCTTTACATTATTTGAGTCATTATTTAAAATTGTTGCCATTGTAACAATCTTCACAACTGCAATAATACTTTTAGACAATAAACTGAACCAAAAGAAATTTTGGTTATTAAAGATTGGCTATCCAGAATCAAATAATGGTGTGCCAGTTGTAATGCTATGTAGATATTTAAGTTCAAACGTTTGACAACATAAGTTTATATATTAAATACTAGCCTGGGTGCCCAGCATTACCCGGGTGTTTGAGGTGTGTGTTGAGCAAAGAAAAAAAAGTGGTAGTAGGCAGGCAGGCTCAAACCCATGACGCAAAGGCGGAAAAGAAAATGAAAGGGAATCTGACGTCTTACCGCTACTCCATGATGTGATTGGAAGTTTGGAACGTTAAAGTTAGGCAAAGTCAATCCAACTGTTATGATGACTTGCAAAACTATCTCACAAAAAAATTGACCCCTCCTTGTAGAAAATTGCCTAGTTGAGGGTGAAAAAATTAATGTTTTGGGCCAGTTTTTCGATATTTGTCATCTGAGACATTAAGCTTCAAAATGATACCAATCTTGTGAAAATTTGTTGCCCCTGTCAAAAGTTTCTGGCATATGTAAATACATACATACATACATTTAAACAGACAGGTGAGATTTATATTATAGATAAGCGGATATCTTTTTCATATATATATATATATATATATATATATATATATATATATATATTAGAACCCTGGAATGCGGCATTAAAAATTAGTAACAATACAGTATATAATACACATGTATATAATCAAATAACATTATAAATAAGACCGTAAGGCAGGGCAAATACTGTAACCAGGGACCGGAAAAACATATTCCACATTGTAACCTGAAAAAAACGTATCCTAGGGCCATCTTATCCCGGAGGTTCTACTGTAATATATATATATAGAGAGAGAGAGAGAAAACTGATCTTGTCAGGATCAGTCTATTCTGGCAAGGTTAATTAAATTCTTTTTGACATATCATATCCCAGCAACCTTGATAATAGAAAAGAATTAGCTTTTTAACATCATTATTAGGTAAGGGTGTAATTCATATCACATACCAAGGAAACACAATGAATCAGGAGTTTTAATTTCAACACAAAAGGCCAATTTGATGCGAATTCAAAGTAACTTTTACAAAAGAAATTCCTTCTCTTTCTTTCCCTCCTGGTTTTCACCTTCCTCGTCTTTCTTTTCATTCTATTTTTCTTTCCTATCTCACAAATAACCAACTACTTTAAAATAAATTTTCTTGCTCTTCTAGAACAAAACCAGAGCTACAATTAAGTAATCTGTTTACAACTTATCAAAAAACTATTTTACAAATACATTCTATGGCACAAAATGACTTGTAGGGTTGATGTGTTATTGTTGAGTGCACAGCACTCCTCCTCCTCCTCTTCTTTCTTCTCATTATACATTATCTCAAAGTAATATTTTATTTTCATTATGCTTAAACTTTTAATGTAACTTGCATAGATCTTTGCAAAACCTAAACAATGATTTCATATTTATTTTGGTAATTCTCTCACCAAATTATGACCATTCAAAGTTTGTTAGAAATTGTGTGTCCACAAGCCAAATTTCACAGAGTATAACTAAAAATGCTTTAAACAAGTGAAAAATACTTACAAATGTCAAATGAAAATTAATCATAATGGAAGCAATATTAGATTAAACATGTGACAAAATCCCTTTAACTCTCAAACAATGTGCAAAAAAAAAAAAAAAAAAAAAGACACAAAGCTACAACTTTGATTGTTCCTTCGGAATGATGAAGACCATTAGATCCTCCTAGGGATGATGAATGGTACATGCTGGAAATTTGTTTAAAGTGAAGGTGGTTTTGCACAGAGCCAGCATAACTCTTTAATTCCAACTAGCCTGATGCAGCAGGAGGGTCGGTTCGAGACAGCTGAAGGTCAGGTGGGATTTAGTAGGTGCTAAAAATGGTGATGTCCTCTTATATACAGCACCTGGTATTACCAAATGGTTACCCATCTTGCTTAACTTTGCTGATCTAACAAGAACCGGGATATTAGCATGATTATTTGATTATGCCATATGCAAGATTCATTGCAACAGCTAACACATTGAATCTTCTTAATATGATTCATAATGCATTAAAAATCAAGCTATAATTTTCTTTAATAGTAAATCAATAAAGTCATATTTGGACCGTGTTAAAAAAAAAAGATATAAACACATACTGATAAATGGACAAAAATTTCTTTGTAATTTCATCCAATTTTCATTTTAGACTTTTTTGTGAGAAACAACATAAAACCTTATTTTTAATCTCACCATATTGACTGGTGTCTCATTATTTATTAGATGGGATTATCTTTATATGCCTAGGTACACAATATCATGCATACCAATTCATTCCTATTTTTATTAAGAAAAATGAAGCGTCTTTCACCAAAATAGTAAGAAAACTTGAAGTAGTGTGACCCCCCCCTCAAAAAAAAAAAAAACAGGAAAATAATTGTACAGTTCTAAAGTGTAAAAGAAAAGGTTAATTTTTGTGTATATTTAAATGTTATCATTCAATCCCAAAATAAACGAGACATCACAAGTTGAAATGAAAGGGAATTTCACTATTTTTACCCGTTTTCACATTCTAAAGTAAACTGGATTGTGATTACACATAATAGATTCTTTTTATCACCGTCAGTATTTTTTGTTTTAATTTTTTTGTATTTTTTTAAAAATTCTTTTTTATCATCTATTTAGCAGTTTCGTGTTTGTATGTATGAAGCTGAAACCACACTATTACCATATTTCAAGGAGTAGTATCATATAAGACAATTATCTCGGGCATTACCTTCTCCTTTTTTGTTGGAAGGGACAATATAGTATCTGTTCTATGGTCAGTATACTATACTCCAAGGGATTACCATATTTTATTTTTGAGATGGGATACTGTACTATAGTCATGAGACCATCCTTCCAGGCATTACCTCCTACTTTGGAGGGAAGTGTAGTATATGTCCATTCATCACAAATGCTTCCTCTGGTCACACATTTTTGCTAATATACAATAAAAGTCGTTTGTCGATATTGCTTGTACACATATACTTTGACACATTAGCAATCACTTTTTTTTTGTTGCATAGCAGACATTGTGACTGCTGTATTTTGCTAAAACAAATTTAGTCAAAGATTTTCAGTATTCGCTGTTTAATCCAGTGTCTGCTTCCACACCAAACTCGTTTTGCCAGAACTAGAGTGGGGTGGGATTTTGGGTAGTAGTAGTAGTAGTAGTAGTAGTAATAGTAGGGAGCAAATAAAATAAAAAATTATCCTATATAATTATTATTATGTGCCTTCAGAAAGCAAGCATTGCTGTTTCTGTTTTTGAAGTTTTGAGATGACGATTGATAATTTGGATAACTATTCTCAACTTTGTTGTTAGTTTTACAGACTTTTCATTTGATATAAACTCTAGCCTTCTTCGGGTGCATTTTTTCGAACTTTGACATTTGTATATCAAATTCAGGAACAGATACAGAATTTTGAACTGAACCATTTATTTAATCCAAATCTTACTACAGCTGATAATTTATCTTGTGTGTGTGTTTAAAGGTGCTGTGCTCGGAGACATATCATTACATTATACTCATTTAAAATAAATATAATTGAAAATATATCTAATATTAATCATACATACCCCCCAAAATTTAATTCCACTTGAATTTTTATTTTATTTTTATTTTTTATTGCTACACAATTTTTCCTTTTCTAATTAATTTCTAGGTTCACCAACTGTATTTACTTCAATGAAATTTGGTGTTTTCTCCATCTCTCCCCATTTATGCTGATGAGGAGACGATATCCAGAAATATTTCACTTTATTTCTCGATGGTTTTATTTATAAATTTTCAATGAATAAAGGGATATCATTTTCGAAACAATCGTACATATTAATTTGATTTTGTTATGTTTCCCTCTATGAAAACTTGATTAATAATTTCACATTATTAATTATTCATCCCCCCCTCTCTCTCTCTCTCTCTCTCTCTTTATATATATATATATATATATATATATATATATATATATATATATATATATATATATATATATATATATATAGGATGCTTCTACATTATGTAGCCAGACTTTGTGGAAACATCCTGTAGATTATGTAGCCAGACTTTGTGGGCACTCTGTATACATACATACACACACGTGTGTGTGTATATATATATATATATATATATATATATATATATATATATATATATATATATATATATACAGGATGCTTCCACAAAGTCTGGCTACATAATGTAGCCAGACTTTGTGAACACCCTGTATATATATATATATACACACACACACACACCCAAAAGTTGATGTTTGTGTTATAAAAATACATATAATAAAATTAGAAGAATTGAATTAAGTTTAAATAAGGGTTACTTCTTTTATGAATCTAAAGACACTATTAAGATTTTCCTTCTCGGGTCACTAGGAGCAATTACTAGTTAGGTTCATAAAATAACTGAAATATATCAGAATGTAAAGAAATTATTTTTTTTAATAAAAATTCTTTGTTTCATACAATTAAATAGAATATTTCAGTGAAAAATGTATTGGAAAAAAAAAAAAAAAAAAAAAAAACATTTAAATATTAAGATTTAAGATATTGTTTTCTTTAAATTATTCAAATTCATTTTGATTGCTTAAGCCATTTGCCATTTTACAACTCTTTTTATGAAACCATTTAAAAAAAAACATTTTTTAGTACAAGACCTTGTATTACAAATTGCATTTTTATTTTTTCAAGACAAAAAAATTATAAATGCGACTACATTTAAAAATCTTTTTTCCTAAAACAACAAAAAAACATTTTGGGCGACACTAAGTGAATACTGCTAGTAACTAATAACACTATAACTAAAACTTTTGGCTGGCCATCATGGCTGACAGAACAAGAATAAGCAGGATGCAAAATAGTAGTTTGAATAATTTTAATTTTTATTTCTGTTCTGAAATATGTAAAAAAGAAAAAAAAAATGGTTGCGGAAGAGATAATAAATTTGCCCCACCCTCCTCTCTCCAACATCCCCTGTTACTATTGGTTACAAAGCATTGGCATCCATTCCTATCTGACTATGTTTAGATTTGTCTGGAACTGGGAATTTATTTTTATTGCGAGTTTAATTGACCTTTACATCATTGGGTCTTATTAGATTCAGCTTGTTGAGGGGGAAAGAAGAAAAGAAAAGGGGGAAAAACGTCAGCCTTGCCAGTGTATTTTTGTCAGCCTTTCAGTGTGAATCGTGAGAAAACTATTGATTTTTTTTTTCTCCAATGGGATTTGCAGACTTTGATTATATTTTTACGACGGTGTTTCGCAGGCCAACAACAGGCTGCATCCAAGGACCAGAAGAACTGAAGGCTTTTTTATCAAAAAATTTGAATTTACAATATCTATAAAAGTAGAATAAATTTATTGAATTGAATTTTAACAAGTATTTAATAAAAGTGAAGTGTCCGCCTTGCTCTGAAATTTATTTTTATGAGTAAAGAAAGAGGTTTAATCTTAATAACTGATGATAAAGGAAAGAATCATGTATACAAATTTATTATTATGAGCAACAGCAAATACAAGCGAGTGTGTCAACGTGATTGTGCCGTATACAATTCTGCAGCAAAATATCTTTTTAAAATGAAAGACAAAACCTTTCAAATAACAAATTGATTGTTAGGAACAAAACCTTCCAAATAACAAATTGATTGTTAGGAACAAAACCTTTCAAATAACAAATTGATTGTTAGGAACAAAACCTTTCAAATAACAAATTGATTGTTAGGAACAAAAACTTCCAAATAACAAATTGATTGTTAGGAACAAAAACTTTCAAATAACAAATTGATTGTTAGGAACAAAAACACCAGAAAAATATAAAACGACAGAAAAAATGCAACTCATGAAATCATTAATAAAATTTAATCCTTTCTGCGATGCAACCATATTTGGTGAGAAATAATCTTCAATCTATGAGTTGTCCACCAAGTTTTAATCATAAATTTCCAACATTTCTTGTTTTATCACCATTCAATATTGGTCCTGATTAATACTAAGCACTAGTGGTTGTTAAGAAGTTTTTAGTAGACAAAAAGATGTTATCAAGAATAGTAGAGGTGTGTTCCTGAATGGGCTTCACTCACCGGATTTTAATCTTCCAAATTTTTATGTTAGGAATTATCAAACTATAAACTATCAAAACAACCCCAAAGACTATTCCTGAACTGAGGAGGGACATCGCAGCCAAAATCAGGACAAGGTCAAGAAAGGAGTGTTAATGGCATTTTCTTTGGAATGGTGGGCATCTTGTATTAAATGAGTCAGCAAATGTTTTGAAAAGAGGATCTTTTGATTTTCCAGTTCTGAATCTAAATTACGCTATCACGTGTCTTTTTTATAGAACCAGTGATATTGATAGCTATGCATCTTGCGTCAGAGTACTCATAAAATTACACAGTCAATGCAAATTAATTTTTTTCATGAAAAATAATACATTGAATACACATAGGAAATCAGTTAATGGTCTGGTTTCCTTTTATTTCCAATTTTTTTTGTCCCTCTATCTTTTTGTCTTTAAATACCATTTCAAGCTAACAGTTAACCACTTACCACCATTTGACCACCATTTCAAGCTAACAGTTAACCACTTACCACCATTTGACCACCATTTCAAGCTAACAGTTAACCACTTACCACCATTTGACCACCATTTCAAGCTAACAGTTAACCACTTACCACCATTTGACCACTATTTCAAGCTAACAGTTAACCACTTACCACCATTTGACCACTATTTCAAGCTAACAGTTAACCACTTACCACCATTTGACCACCATTTCAAGCTAACAGTTAACCGACACGACTTACCATTTTCTTTGTAAGTAAACAATTTATTTTTTGATATGGATCAGAAAAATACATTTTTTTTGCCCTGAATAAGGATTTTTAGCGTAGAATCTCTTTCTCACCCATTACCAGAATATGTTGTCATGGAACATCAAGAGCAGCTTCTCAGTCTTTGAATTCTGATTGTGATTTCTTCAAGGTGGGAGTTACAGTAGTTCCCATTTATATTGATATTCCATTTTTCATGTAAGAGAAAACAAAATCTAAACTGTTCTCTTATTAGATTTTTAAATTTATTTTTATTTTCTTATTCCTGGAATTGTTACATAAATTTATCTGAAATTCATTAAAATTTGTATGTTCCAAAAGTGATTAATAAAAGAAAACGTATTAGCATCACTGGAGCACCATGATTTAAAAATATTTTTCTAATCAGAAACACAAACCCACTAAGCACTAGGAATAAAAAAGGTAACAAATCTGCTTCAAAAAAGAAAAGAAAAAGAAAAAAAGGCCACATGGTTCAGAGTTTTGAATATTATCAAGAAAACAGATATTAAAGTGGTGCCGGATAACTGAAAGGAATCCAGACATTTATGAAGAACTTGGAATGAAGTTGTTGGCAGCATAAGTGAACAACTATGCAAAACATGAGTCGTGGATCATAGATATCTATTGGGGATGGAGGTACAGATGGGTAATTTCACTTCTTTTTCTATGCTTGGAGAAGCAGCAGACAATTCTGATAGTAGTCGCAGTTTGTATGTTTTTGGCAGACACTTGTAATGCTTACAACATTAGAAAAAATAAAATGATAAAAAAATCCTAGATCTGACTCTGACTCCTAGGCTTCCTGAATGTACAATTATTGCTTCACACTTTAATCCATTCGACCACATTTTGTCGTTTGTGTTGGTGGTACTAGTAATGCAATGCTTATGTCTATGAATTAGTTCTATATTGCCGTAGCTAATGGAAGGGGAGCAAGTTACGCCTATGGATTAAATAAAGGATTCTATTTATAAGTCCGTATAGATTTCTGTGTATGATAGAATGCAGAGTTGTACAAGATGCACCTGAAAAGGTTGCAAGTTACATGCGATAAAGTGCCTTATAAATAGTTACAAACCTAATTCTGTGGCAGATAAAAAGGATAAAGAAAACAAACAAAAAACAAATAGCTGCTGCTTTAAATTATATGTTGGCGATCTCGTGAAATGAGATTTCTCATCACCTCATATGCAAATGAGATACTGTCAGTTTGAATAAAAAGCTTGTTTTTCAGGGACTGAGCAAATGTGAAGCAGGTAGCTTTGATAAGAGTGTGTTGAATTTGGAGTCGGAATTTTTCCAGCAGTTTGACAAATTGAACCTTGGAGATTGTTAGTTGAAAGTACAGAATAGTTAATCCATTTGAGAAGATGCATAATAGTTAACAGTTGATTATTTAATCACAAACTGAAACGTAAAAAATAATATCCAAAATGAGAGCAGTGGTGTGAAAAATCCAAAAAATTGCAAAAATTTTGAAATATTTGAAATATTTGTCTTTGAAATTAACATTTATTTTTGTTTTCAGGTCATTTGTTATTATCCACGTGGAAGATGTTGACGAATTCGCCCCTAAATTCAGCCAGGATACCTACGAAGTGGAAGTTGAGGAGGGCCACCTCTTCGATGCCATTATCCAGTTGACTGCTACTGATAAGGACAGATCAGCCAACTTCAAAGATATAAGTGGATACTTTATTCTCGACGATGATGTGCCGTTCGAAATCAATAAAAATGGTTGGTTAATTTTTTAATTTTTATTTTTTATTTTTATTTCGGACTATTAGTCTCATCTTTATTAGTTGTTGTTTTTGGATCTTTTTATTGGTTCACAACGTTTCGGCCAACTTCCTCTGGCCTTCGTCAGGTGGTAACCGCGACGGATAGGAACTTCGAATCTCCTAACTGCATTGTCAGCCATCACTGCCATCCGTAGTTGTTGTCGTCTCACCACATTTTGACCAATTAACCTCTGGCATGCTTTGGGTGGAATTGAAACCGCTATCTTCAGACAATGTTTATCTGGAACCGTAGAGATTCAACGTCTCTATCAACTGCGCCACGGGCCCCGAAGGGCGATCAAGGTTGGATTCTTTGATCTTATAAATCCACGTTTATTTATTATCTGATCTTCCATAGTCGGGTCCGTACCGATTGGTATATATATATATATTATTCCTTAATTGGAATTCATTTTTTGAGATGAGCATTATATATTAAAATTAATATATAATGCTCATCTCAAAAAATGAATTCCAATTAAGGAATAATATATATATAAACATGGTTGGTATTTACTTATTCTGCAGTCAGTTTGTGGTTTCATCATTTGAATATTTTCTCACAACAAATGGTTGAGTTTTCAAAAGCAGAATTTTATAATTTTAAAAAATTTAATTAAAAAATGAAGCTAGGACGGTAGTGCTTGATATATCTAAATCGTTTGACAAGGTCACTGGATGAATATTTAATATAATTAGAACTTTCCCTAACCGAAAAAAAGATAGGTTCTCAATGACTGTACATTCAAACAACATGATATTAATGCAGGTGCACTCTAGGGGTCAATCCTTGACCTTTTATTGTTTCTAATTTACATAAATGATCTCCCTGATAAAATTGTATCAACAATGCATATATTTACTGATGACATCACACTATTTTTAACACCTAAGTTAAACGCGATCATATCCAATGTTACATGCATGTGCTTGTTTTACAAGTACTTTAATGGAATGTGCTCCAACAACCTTGCTGCTCTAGTGCCCCGTGATGTAAATACACCCAATGAACCCGACAATCCCATCACTTTACCCCGGAGGTCCTTTGATGCTGCAGAGCTTTCTTCTCTAACTTCTTTATTTGAACTGCTTGCCTTTAGGATTCTCTTCTGCTTCCTGTTTTTCTGACTATTTCTGACCAATATGTACAAATTTAAATGTAATGTGAAAAAATGTCTTGCTGTACAACTCCTCAGCATGCCCTCTGCAAATCTGGCCCCTCAAAGTAGCTCCATCTGTCTCAGTGGCGATATGTGCCTAAATAGATGAATAAAAAAAAAATATTAACATTTTTTTAATTCTTTATTACAAAGCAGAATTTTTCTCTTAAAATTTTAAATGAAAATAGAATTTTAATTTTTATTTCTTTTAAAATTTTGTTTTTCTCTTATTCTGTGCCACTACTTTTCACAGCTAAAAGCAACTTGAAGTTAAAAGTTAATGTGATAGATTATCAGTTTAAGTGATGGTGACTATTCTGAGAGGATTGCTGTGTTGTAGCACACAAAGAAGCAATTCTGTGGTAATGTGCACAACAAATGGGAAGTTCTTGGAAATAAACTTTATTCATAGAAATTCTATTTGATGTAAGGCATACGATGGAAGTTATGGTAGAAATGCAAGTTCTTGCTTTGAATGTCTTAGAAGGAGGAACTCTGCTGCATGCCTGGAAATTATTGCTCGTGTTGTGACTTGCAAATTGGAGCACTTTCTAACAACTCCGCCCATATTGAATTAAATATGTTGTGCTATTGTGGATGACACAAAGTCAGGATATATAAAAGAAAAAAAAATGAAGAAACTGTTAATAAGGGAATGGTTTAATGACACACACACACACACACACACACACACACACACACACACACACACACACACACACACACACACACTGAAACACTAGTTTTTGTAGATATAAAAAAAAATTGTTAACATTTATTTATAATGAAGTTGAGTCCTCTTTTGGGAATTCAGAAAAAACGGTCAACCTAAGCGCAAAATGTAATTCTTTCTGACTGTTTCTACACGCTGATTTGACATTTATAAATACTTAATTCTTGCATTAATTTCTGATGGCACGGAGGTAGAATACCAACCAACAAAGTCATTGTAACAGTGTCCGGGAAGCAACACACGCTGTGTGCAGTATCAGTCGCAAAGAAGACGAAGACAAAGAATAGGAAATAACTCCAACTCACTTGTTCTTTGTAACATTTATTTCCTCATTCTCTCTTTACCACTGGGAAGTCCTTCATGTGATCACATTCTTGAGCATCGTTCATGCCTCACATGTAATCCCTCATGTTCTCCACATCTCTTGCTAGATCTCAAATCTTATCTTGTCTCTCTTATGATTGTTCTTTCTTTTTTCCTTTTTTTCCCCACTGGTGACATCACTTCGCATACATTTGCATCTGCACTATGTTACTTCAAGGGTGACTTTGTTATTGGGTTCTGACTGGCAGTAATTATCACTTCCTAGACTGATGATTGCATATGCATGAAACAATGAATATTAGCAATTATTTTTAGACCTACAGACACTAGTGTTTCATGGTTATATAATTATCAGTGCAAAAAGTGATGGTTACTTAATAGCTACTACATATATATATATATATAATGTATGTATTTACTTACTACAGACGATTATGCAAGAGGACCAACAAAGGAGGTGAAATTACAAACAAAAGAATCCATATTAAAGTCCCTAAACGAAGGCGATACGTGTGAACACTAATGTTAGCAAAATGAGAAAATGTAAAATGTTTTATGAACATGAAAAAACTGTTAAAGTACCAAAACTAATTGATGTAACAGTTTACCTCAACAACAGAAATATTTTCATTGTTTGAAAGTTTGTTTTTAATAAACTGTAGCAGCAATAAAATTGCATCCATTATTAAATGAAGAGAATATTGCAAAAATGGTTCATTTTATTGGAAAGATGTTGACGTGTTGGAAAATTGTCAGCATCAAAGAAATTCATGCAATATTAAAAAAAAAAGGATGTAATGAAAAAGGTGATATTGGGTTTAAATGATGAAATCCTTATATATTTTTTTTTAATTTTAGGTAAATAACCAAAAAATGTGAAGCAAGTAAAAAATAATAATAAAATCATTAAGAAAGAATACTGCTGTGGTTCAGTTTCACAATTATAAGGTGAAAGAATCCTGAGGTTCACTGCGGGCAGTTAAACTATGAGTGTACTTTCAGTATCTATTTGCTTCCCCACAATAAACAAAATCTGACATAAGATCGTTTTTCATATGGGAGAAAACCAGCTCCTCCAAAAGCTGTTATGCAAAAATAAAATTGCCATAGTATGGAAGGGTTCTCCCCCTCCATTGTATAAGAACAATTAACTTGAGTGCAGCATCAGAGCAGACATCACACCCTAACCCTAACCCAGACCAGTATACGAGTGCACTCTGCTTGAAGGTAGAAATGTCTGGCATTATATAAATCAAACAAATCCATATTGTCCACGGATATAGGGGTGTTAATTACTATATATTACATTATATTATTATATTATGTTAACTACTAGATGTTAGTTTAGCCATTGAATATACAATGCAATGGTTTAAATGATATTTTTTGCTAAGTAGTGGGCTGATTAATAAATTTATTCTTGGAAAATAAAGAAAATGAAGAAATTAAGCATTTTCTTACAATTTTGTAAAACAAATTGTACATGTAACAAACATCCCAAATTTTAGAAAAATTCTTGGAAAATTATTTTTTTCATGAAGTATTTGATGTTTAAAAAAATATAACTTGCTTTCTGATTGTATCATGTCATATTTTCTTTAATCAATTAATATAAACACATTCATGATTTTTGATGAAATGTACCTCAGGGTAAATAAACTGACTTTTTATGCATTTTTGTGTTTTTGCACTTTAATTTCACATTTGATTTTACGGGAATAAATCAATACTTGTCAGCTAATTCCTAATCTGTATACTTGCTAATTAACCTAATTACTTGACATTACTGAATTTTGCTCAGTAATTATTGTTTAGTAGTCATTTGGGTTGCATGTTTGCCAACATCACAAATTTTGTAAAATTTATCAAAATTGTATCTCTGAACATTAGGCATACGAAGGAAGTCATGGTAGAAATGCAAGTTCTTGCTGTGAATATCTTACAAGGAGGAACTTTGCCGCATGGAAATTATTGCTCGTGTAGTGTTCATAAAGTATTTGATTTTTAAAAATATATAACTTGCTTTCGGATTTTATATATCATATTTTCTATAATCATTTAGTTAATACAAACAAATTAACTTTTGATTTCTGAAATATGTGGCTAATTCATGATAAATAATTTTTTTTTTTTTGTGCATTTAGTTCCTTTCTAGTTTTGTTCTTTACTTTGTATATTTGATTTTATAATCAATAATTATATTTGATTTTTATGGAAATAATTCAATCATTATAAGCTGCTTCCTAATTTACTAATTACTGAACTTAGAAATTCCCTACTAAAACTTCTCTAATATTTACTAGTAAATTAGGTCGCCTCTTCAGTCATGGATCCCAATCATGTTTTCCAAGCCTGGTATGAGTATCACCATGCCCTAAATGCAATTTAAATGTTTATAAATTGCCAGGGTAAACAATCCATAGAGGATGTATGGGTGATCTAAATACCATGTAATAGTAGTAGTAGTATGACTATATTAAATTGCTAGCTGTCTGGCAATCTAAACTTAAAAAAAGTCAGTAGTGTAGAAACTGTAATGAAAACAGGACTAGAGATTCCGTCTAGTAATCTTTTATTCAATTAAGAATCTTACTACTCGTCTACTTGACAAGAGGAAATGTACAGCTTTTATTGCTTGGATTATCAAAGAGGAGATAATCCATATTCACAACAGAAACCATGTAAATTTAGCACTTAATATTTCTTTGAATGACAACATCTTGCCTTTATTATAAAAAAAATTAGTTTCTTAATTGAAATTCAGTTACTGTTTTTGTTTTAAATGATTAAATTTAAGACAATTTATGTCAAGGGTTATAGTAGTGGGGGGGGGGGTTTCAAATAAAAATTTTGATTTGTATGCTTTTCAGAAATTCTCAGTTTATTTTCACAAAGTCTTTCCAGGTTGTCTGAAGATATTGGCTTCCTGAGACGAAATGCTTTTTTATTTTTCTACTTCCTTTTGCAAAACTTAATTATGTTCTGCAAAACTTTACTATGTTCTGCAAAACTTTACTATGTTCTGCAAAACTTTACTATGTTCTGTAAAACTTATGTTCTGCAAAATCAAAAACAAAAAACAACCCACCTTTTCTCCCTTTTCCTTCTTCCCATTTCCTCTTTCTATCTCCCCTTACTGGTTTCCTAACTTAAAATGTACTAAACATTAATACTGCAATCCTTTTCCCTCTCCGATTGCAAAACTCATTCATGTTCTGCAGGGCATGGAACTAAAACGATAAAATCTACTGTACAACAACCAAACCAAACACTACAAACTAGCGATTGAAGATACAAAAAGCTTGAAGAATAAAAACCTTCTACAAAATAACTGAATGCAACATGAATACTATTTCCAAAATAACTGGATTCGGCATTAAGTAACCCAAAAAGGGTTGATAAAACAACCAAACCAAACTCTACACATAAATATTTGAAGATATAAAGAACTTAAAGCCTAAAATCTGTTTCCAAAATAACTGGATTCGGCATTAAATAACCTGAAAAGGGTTGATATGCCGTAAAACAAAACAACCAAATCAGTTTATTTTCACAAAGTTTCAGATGGTGCAACCTTGCACTTCCAAGTACATCTGTTTGAACTTGTGAATCTTTGTTGAACTCCAGGAACCCAAGCATAATTTTAATCCCTTTATTGAATTCAAGGGAATCAATTGTTCTTATTCTGGGTAAAATTTTTAATTGATTAATTCATTATTCTGAATTATTATTGTTTGTAGTAGTAGTAGTAGTAGTATGACTACATTAAATTTAAGTTTGTAAAATTGAACTTTTGGTCATCCAAAGGTTGTCACTTAGAATTGATTATTCATCAATGTCACTAACCGTGATGCTATGAGTCCTATTTTTGTTTCCCTGACAGTATTAACACATAGAACTTTAAATGTAATGTGAACAAAACTCTTACTACCAAAGTTCTCATGTCGGTTTCACCTCTATAAATCCACTGTAGTTTCTTATAATGAATAAAAGAATAACAGACTTTAATAGAAGGAATACATTATAGTTGCAATGCAATCGATAAAGAATACGTTTCTGAGGTTGAAGATAGAGAATGACTTGTATTGGTGTTCATTGTGGTTTTTTGGGAGTCAAGGCTACTGCTACCAGAAGATGTGCCTACAGTGTATCAGGATTTGTGATAACCATACAGTGATAGCTAGCTATGGAACCATGTCCGGTGGCTTAGGAAGACCACACATGTTTGGAATGAATTTTCTTTACCTTCGTAGTGCATTTCTTGGTACATATACAGTTTAATCAAGACATCAAAAAATGAAAATATCAAAAAAAGTTTAAATTGTACGTATTTGTTATGGAATGACATTCTCCGAAAAAAAATTTCACATAATTTCATCAAGTAGTTTTTTTTTTTTTTTTTTTTTTTTTTACAGCGAAAAAACAATTTGTTATGATACCAAGCAAAATGTTCGATTTTTAGGAAGAAAAGCTAGTATTAAAGATGGGGAGGGAGTGTCAGCGCTTTACATTGAGTTATCTCCCTGTAGCGTGTTCAAAAAATTCCAAGATTTCTATCTTCAACACGCTGTCATAAAAACATTTTTCCACTAAAAAAAAAAAACTTGATCAAATTAAGTGAAATTTTTTTTCCGGAGATCTTCAATCCAAAACGTATACATACAATATAATCTTTTTTTTTTCGATAATTTGATTTTTTTAATGTCTTCATTAAACTGTACAAGTGCCCATTTCTTTAATGTTGGCAGAACTGAAGAAGGATAACTAATTAATTCTAAAACAAAAAAATTATAGCTTAAATATCCAATTTTTTTTGTAGGTAAAATCTTTGCTCCAATCTTATTATAAATCGTAGTAAAAAGATGATCAAATTATTTTTGTTCTTTTTCAGGTGTTTTGAAGAACACTGAAATTCTGGATCATTCCAAGCGCCACAATTATATGATCAGCGTTGTGGCTGAGAGTTATGGCAAAAAGAAGTCAAAGCCGGCATTGATCAACATTTTGGTTAAAAAAATGTGCAAAATCGGATGGAAAGGTAGGTTTCTTTTTTGTTTTTTGTTATTATTTCTTTCTTTTTTTTTGTAAAATTTTATTTAATTTCCAGAGTTCTTTGCAACCTACTCAGTTGCAATGGATGTTTTTCAAGAAAAACACTAATAACTATCTGTGTTGTATAGTTGGGTTTGTGTATGTATACATGTCACTATTCTCTATCTAGTGGTTCTTCCCTATCTGAACCCTATGTTATCTTTGTGACTTATTTGAGTTCGTTCCGTGAGTGTCTAAATGCTCATATGCGAGTGTGTCATACAGGTATTCAACCTTATTTTCTCCTAAGTCGTTGATTTTGTTGGTCCACCTGGGTTCATCTGTTCTTGGAGGGAAGCTGGAAACTGTTTGAACAAATGCATTTCACTCCAAGACATTTCAAGACAATGGTACGTTTTATAGTTTTTTATTCACTTTCCAGGTGTGAATTGCAGAAGAATGGAAACTGAGTCTCTTTGCTTGTGGTTAATTCTAATCTCCAATTTGGAGATGTTATCTCCCTCCCAAGGGAAGTGGGAGACAACTGTTAACCCGTCTACCCTTCTTTATGCCTAAATTCACACTCCAACTCTATGTCCAGCCAACCTGATCACATGGTAACAACTATGTCCTGGTCAGCAGTTTTTAGAACTTCCAGTGCAACTTGTCCTAATAATGTTTTGACAACTTTTATCAAAACATAGCTTCACATCTTATCTGTTGTTTAGATAAATAGATAGATCAAGATAGATAGATAGCTAGATCAAGATAGATAGATAGCTAGATCAAGATAGATAGATAGCTAGATCAAGATAGATAGATTACATAGATATATAGATAGATCGACAGGCAGATAGATAACAGATAATTTCTCATGTTCCCAACTACAAACATCTGTTCTGTGGATATTTTTGTGTTCATTAAAACCTTAGATCAAATTTTGTCTTTTGTGAGAGAAGTGAAGTCCCCCCCTTTCTCTCTCTCTCTCTCTCTCTCTCTCTCTCTCTGTCTCTCTCTCCCCCATACCTCTTACCCTCTGTTTCTGCTCTTCCCTCTCTTCTGAATTCATTTAACCCTTTCATTTTCTGTTTTAATGCATGATATCATCCGTTGTGCGTACATTTAAGCAAATTTTTATTAGTGTGTGTATATATATATATATATATATATATATATATATATATATGAGAGAGAGAGATACTATTTTCATTATTCTCATCATATATATATATATATTCTGTCAAGAATTGTGCATGTCAAACATATTTAAAGGAATAAATGATAAGATGGTTAACATCTTGAAATTTGAAATATAGACTTTTGTCATTTATTTGTAATATGCTCTGTAATTACACCGGCTTCAGAAATTGAAGGATTGGTATAAATAAAAGATGAAATATTATTGTAGAAACATATTTCCACATAGTGTGCGTGTGTGTGTGTATATATATATATATATATATATATATACATAGTGTGCGTGTGTGTGTATATATGTATATATATATATATATACATATATATAATCACTGGCTTTGATCTTCAACTTTTCAACAGATAACATGTTGTTTGTTATTTCTGTTTGATTGCCTTAATAAAAATGTCTACTAGAATTTATTCTAATATCACAAAACTTAGATTTCTTTACATTGATTATGAATCATTGGCCTTCGATCTGTGTCGATAATTCTCTCTATTTTTTCAGTTGATATTGTACCAGCTGTCATCGATTGTCTAAAACAAATAGCATTAGTAAATGTTCCGAGATTGTTTGCATTTTTTTTTTCCAATTGAAAATTTCATGGTGTTTATGACAAATGGTCTCTGTATCATATTTTCATTACTGACTGATATACATACTCCAAAGAGCTTCACCATGTACTTGAAAACAAAATTTTACTATTTATGATTTTCGACCAATCTATCAACTAGGGCATGCTTATCTGGTTGTTCCATCTCTTTGGTAGTCTTCATCTTGAATTTTCTTGAATGAAACTTTCTTAATGTGATTTCTTTACATAGCTGGAGTCTGGTAGCCTGAAAACATGTTCAAGGCATTTTTTTTTTAATAACATTTAAGGATCTGTTGATATTTATTTATTTTTTAGTCTATACATCAAAATTACTTCAAGGATAGTTAAACATCCTCGTCTGCCAGAATTATGTTTCAATTGCATATGCAATAATAGTTTGTATGAATGAATTGCAAAGTCTTAACTTGAAAGATGTTGATATGTTAATTTTTGTTTCATATTTTTTCTTTTAAATGTCCAAATCTAGACTAGTGCTATGAGATCAGGTTGTCTGAAGATAATGGCTTCTTGAGATGAAATTCACCAAACATTGATGCTTTTTGTTTTTCTATTTCCTTTTGTAAAACTTGTTCTGCAAAATCAAAAACAACAACTCACCTTTTCCCCTTTTTTTTTCTTCTTCCTCACTTCCTGACTGTTTTTTTTTAACTTAAAATGTACCATACATTAATACTGTAACCCTTCTCCCTCTCCCATTCCAAAACTCATTCATGTTCTGCAGGGCGGGGAACAAAAATAAGATCCACTATAAAACAACCAAACCAAACACTACAAACTATCGATTGAAGATACAAAGAGTTTGAAGAATAAAAACCTTCTCCAAAATAACTGGATTCAGCATTAAATAACCTGAAACAACTAAACCAAATCTAGAAGCAACTTTTCATCTGCAGTTTGTACTGCATTTATTTTTTTACTAGCCTGGGTGCCCGGCATTGCCCGGTTGTTTGGAGGTGTTTGTTGAGCAAAAAAAAAAGTGATAGTAGGTAGGCAGGCTCGAATCTGTGGTGCAAAGGAGGAAAAGAATGTGAAAAAAAAAGTGACGTGTTTGCTGTTGCATCCATTGCCAAACCGGAAATAACTTCGGTTTAAATTAAAAAAAGAGGGGATGACTTTCGAAAATATCACCGAAAAAAAGCGACCCCTCCCTGTAGAAAAGTGCCAGTTGAGGATAAAAGAATTAATGTTTTTGGCCAATTTTTCGATATTTGTCATCCGAGTGGTCGAGCTTGAAAACGATACCAATCTTGTAAAAATCCGTCATCTCTGTCGAAAGTTCTAGGCAGACATACATACATAAATACATACACGAGATTTATATTATAGACTTGCCTGGGTGCCCGGCATTGCCTGGGTATTTGTAGGTGTGTGTTGAGCAAAAAAAAAAAAAGTTATAATAGGCAGGCTTGAACCCGTGATGCGAAAGGTGTAAGCAAAAAAAATAAAAATAGTAGTAAGCAGGCTCAAATCCGTGTCGCTGCAGACGAAAAAGTAGTGAAAAAAAAAAACAAACTGTCTTAGCGATGTGCCCATCATGGTTGTGACATCATGGCCGGTCAAAATAACGCCTTTTATGCAATGTTGTGAAAGCAAGTGTTGAGTGACTTGCAAAAAAGTCACAAAAAAAAGCGACCCCCCCCTCCCTGTAGAAAACTGCCCAGTTGAGGGTGAAGGAATTAATGTTTTTAGCCAATTTTTCAATATTTGTTGTCCGAAGGGTCGCGCTTGAAAATGATACTGATCTGGCGAAAATCTGTTGCCTCTGTTGAAAGTTTTTGTGAGACATGCAAACACAAACACAGACATTTTTGCTTTCATATATTAGACTAGCGGGGGTGCCTGGTATTGCCTGGGTGTTTGGAGCAGAACAAAATGAAAACTTAACCCTGTTTAAGTATAAAAAAAAAAACGATGTTAAACTTAAAAAATTAAAAAAAACAGCGATTTCGATATTAAAATTTAAAAAATGGAAAAAAAAGATGGGTTGATGGTAGGTAGGCTTGAACCTAGAGCCTTGAGGCCAATAGGCTGACAACCTACAACTGCGCTATGGCAACGGAAACAATGTAAGGCATTAAATTTAGCGATTAAAAAGTGAATGAGTTCAAACAGGTGATTGATTTTATTGAGGTCAAACATCATGCCATCCCGCAGTTAACTATTTCTGCGAGTTTTTTAGTTTTATTTTTTCTCTCCTCAACTTGTTGGGGTGAGGGAGTCCAAATGAATAGCAATTGTCTGATATGACAGTTTATACCGATATTGATCAAAGCGTTCATTGCTTTTCTGGACGAGTGGCGAGGTTTGTTTCAGTTTCGCTTTTTTTTATACTAAAAAGCCAAAGACACATGCGTGGGCCAATAAATATTGTGTAAAAATCGCTCGTAAAAGTTGCTCAAATTAAAGGTACACACTTCGTAAATCTTAGATATTATCATCTTGGTAGCATATAAAGAGTTATAAGAATGAGCGACCAACCCGAAAACCACCCTGAAAAAAGCCTTTAACTGGACATACAGAAAAAATGCACACACTAACACACATTTTCGCTTTTCTATATATACTATATATATTGCCTGGGTGTTTGAAGGTGTGTGTGTTGGGGGAGGGGATTAGATCAAAACATGCCCGGGTGTTTGGAGGTGTAAAAGAAAAAAAAATGTTTTAGTAGGAAGGTAGGCTTGAACCCCGAAGCCTTGACGCGAAGGTGGAAATGAAAGGGAAAAAAAGTCAGAAACCATCTCAGCCACGAGGGGAAAGGAATTGATAAGCGTGTTAAGTTAACGTTTATAAATTGACAGGGGCGAGGAAGTATGTCGCGTGATGTTTAACCTAGTTTTGCGCTGCAAGCCAGTTTCTGTTTTCTCCCACCCCATCATTCGCTTTTTGAAGACGTGGCGATCGAAAAATATCTCGAAAATAGCTGGTAAAGGTCGGGCAAATTAAAGATAGCCGTGACCTCCATTCTTAAGTCATAGATATTATGAGTTAGACGTGATATAAAATGTTTTAAGAAGTTAGCCGACCAAGAAGGCCGATGAAAAAAGCCTTTTGCGGACATACACGAAAATGCGCACACACACACACACACACACACACACACACACACACACACACACACACACTTTGGCTTTTATATATATATATATATAGATATAGACTAGCGGGGTTACCCGGCATTGCCCGGGTGTTTGGAGGTGTGTGTGTTTGTGGGGGGGAAGGGTAGATCAAAACAACCCTGTTTAAAAAAAAGCATTGGGCGGGTGTTTGGAGGTGTAAAACAAAAAAGTTTTAGAGGGAAGGTAGGCTAGAACCCGAAGCCTTGACGCGAAGGTGGAAACGAAAGGGGAAAAAAATCAGACACCTAACCATCTTGGCCACGAGGGGAGAGGAAAGGAAAAGAGTCTTAATTTAATGTTTATAAAGTGAAATTGACAGGTGTGAGAAAGTTAAGTTGCGTGATGTTTGACCTTTCTGTTTCCCCCGCTCTAGCATGTGCTTTTTTTTATACTGAAAAATGTAACTAATACGTGGCGATCAAAAAAAATCTCGAAAATAGCACGTAAAAGTCGGGCAAATTAAAGATAAATGCGACCCTTGGTCATAACTGGTAGATATTATTATCTAGGGGATATATAAAAAGTTTTAAGGAGTGACCCGGCTGAGAAGCCCGGCGAAAAAAGTATATAGTGTGATTGGGGACAGCTTGTGTTGGTTTCCTGATTTATGTATGAATATATTGTATGACATAAAATGATTCGTTTATAAATAAATTGTATGGCATAAAATGATTCATCTCTATAAATAAAATGAAGTAATTTTTTTTTTCCCCTCTGAGTTTTACCTTAGTAGGATTAAAACTAAAGACATTTCATGCAAATGTAATATGCACAAACTGCAGCACATTATTTGAGGTGTGCTATAGGCTTATTACCTCTGCACTTCCTCGATGACTGTACATTTCATATATTTTTTCTGGTGAGAGTTCACTGTCAAAACCTGTAAGAATCAATGGAAGTTGTACAATCTTTTCTCTTCATTTAATTCCTCCTCTCCCTGCTCCCCATTTTACCGCCACTTCGTCATTCACAACTAATACAAACACACACCGGGTAGGGGTTTTGTAGTTACATACAAAAACTGAAATGCTTCCTACTACGGGAAATGTACGATGCATAATTATACATTGCTATTTACAATTTATTTCGAAACATTATTTACATTATTTACAATTTATTTCAAAACATTATTACACTAGGATAAAAAAAACGTTTCTCTCCATTTTTTTTTTCTTTCATTAACATAATATATCATTTCCTTTACATTTTGTGTCGTTTCATTCACTGCTTTCTTTTTCTGTTTAATTTTTTCCGATTCCTGATTTACATATTAATTTTTCGGTTAACGCATTACAAAATGTAAGATGTCAATTTAGGTTGGCTTTCACATCAAGAATTACTACATTTAAAAATGTAAACAATGCATTTCTATATGCATCACTAAAAACCAATGTTCCGGTTTACTGCTTTTCGTATGTTTTCATTCCATTTCTTTGCATGTTCCCATTTTTCAGATTGCATTGCGGTTGTAAACATCGTTATTATATAATAACTCATACCAAATTGAATTTCACTCATCAGGGTTTAATATGGGAGAGCGCCATTTGATACCCAAAACAAACCCAAAACATTTATTGTATAAAAATTTATCAAAATATAATTGGACAAACATTTAATGAAAAATTTGCGTAAAAAAATTAAACTTTTAATACAACAATTTCGTAATGAAAGCAACATCGGATTTTTATAAAATAGTTTTTTTTTCTCGGACAAAGAAATATTATGAAAAGTTTTTTGGAAATTAAAGCAACTATATAATTGGAAAAAGAATAATTGAAAAGTTTGTGTGAAACATTTAAAAGTTTAATAAAACAATTTGGTACTGAAAGCAACATTGGATTTGTATAAAATAGTTTTCTTTTTTTTTTTTTTAATTTTTTTATTCCAACAGATAAATAATTGAAAACGTTATTTTGAATTAAAACAACTTTGAATGATTGTTTTTTTTTTTTTTAACGGGGAAGTGGGTTGTTTTTTCTTATTTATTTATTTATTTTTTGTTTAACGGCAATCGTTCTACACTTTAAAATTTATTTTTTGTTTTAACGGCAATCGTTCTACACTTTAAAATTTATTTTTTGTTTTAACGGCAATCGTTCTACACTTTAAAATTTATTTTTTGTTTTAACGGCAATCGTTCTACACTTTAAAATTTATTTTTTGTTTTAACGGCAATCGTTCTACACTTTAAAATTTATTTTTTGTTTTAACGGCAATCGTTCTACACTTTAAAATTTGGGTTATTTATTTCATGCTTCGGCCATAGTCTAACCACGATTTGCACACAAGGTGCGTGAAATAAAATGGCGTCTATAATAAAGTGTAGAAGCACCGTTATTCTTTGGATTATATTTGTTGGGGGGAGGCACAATTTAACAAATAAAAAAAAAATTACAACGGAGCAAAATTTAAGTTTCCCTTCCATTTTTACAACAACCAAACAAATAAGGGGGATTGATTTACTAGGATTTTCATTAGAAGCTGATCACTTATTAAAATTATTTTACTGTTGAATTTTTCGCATTTTCGTTACATTTGTTATTTTGCAATCGCTGGTAGCCCACTTCAAAAATTGAATACAAGATGAAATTAAACAGAATGGTATTCATGCAGAATTTGTCCCCCCTCCCGATTCCATTTCATTCCACCGGATTCAACCGAGCGTTGCTTAAATGTTGAAACACTAAATCAACATTTCATTTATTTTTGTTGCATAATTAATTAATTAATTAATGATGGGAGTGTTTTTTTTTCTGTTTATTTTCTTTACATCTGTTGACAAAAAAATAATTTGTACATTCTCTTGAAAAAAAACCCAAACTTTTCTCTACTTTCACCTAACTATTTACAGTGTTCATATAAAGCATTCATCTTTTCTTTTTATAATAAAAATTTCGTTTGCAAAAAGAAACGTTTACTGCCAATTTTCTTAAAAAAAATGCATGTTTTCCTGCAAAAAACAATTTATGGTAAAAAAGGAATCTTTTTTTGAGGAAAAAAATTGCAGGAGATATTAAAAGTAAATAAACAATACAAAATGCAATTTTTCTTGAGGAATGTGTTCCATTTTAACAAACTGAGCCACAGCAACGCGTGGCAGGGTACTGCTAGTTTATAAATAAATTGTATGGCATTAAATGATTCGTTTATAAATACATTGTAGGGTTAATAAAATGACTTGCAAGTTTGATATGCCATAAAACAAATATCCTAATTACCTTCCCCCTATCTGCATCGATCATCCACAGCACTAAACATCTCCTTTTCATCCTCCTCATTCTTATTATGTATTCCAAGACTCATTCATAAATGAAAAAACTTGGTAACAAAAAACAAGCAGGATAGTTAAAATGAAAAAAAAAAAATTATTTCCACTTTCTATCAAAATACAATACAATAACTTTCCAGAGCTTAACACATGACTATTTTCTAAATACACTGTATTGATGTCTGATAGGGTTGACATGCCGCAAGAGAAACGATCCCAACCTTTACAGATGTGAGTTTGTCTGACAGGAACGAGTAATGTTACATAGTCCATCTTTTTATAGGCCAGAGAGTGCTTTTCACCCACTGTTCAGTTCAAGCATACCATCTTCTTCCACTCTATCATCACCATAGTTACTGTAAACAAGACGATAAAAAACGATGAAAACAGACAGCTGTAGGCACACTTTCTTTCTCTCACTCCTTCTATTTTACAGTCTATGGACAACTTCACATATTTCCATATACCAAATGCTAGTATGCCCCACCCCCCCATATTGTTCGCATATTTTGCTAGGTTGAAAGGATTATATGAATTGTGAATAAACTACATATAATATGTAGTTTAAGCAGAATAAATTGTTTTAGAAAATTAAAATGATTTCAAACGCTATTCATAATGTTTACCATTCATTTAATTATTTTTTATTATTGCTTATATTTCAATTAATGTTTTGAAACCTGACATGATGCAAATTATAAATCTCTGACGTCGTTCCAAAACTATAATTATTTTGATAAGGTAATGTTTTAAGCTCTATTTATAAGAAAGTCAAAATAGATCAGTTGGTAGAACCTCAGACTGAATATTTCAAGATTTCAGTTTTGATTTCTGATCAAGTCTTGGCATCCATTTTATTTGTAAGAATTTATTATTTACTATTAATGCAGTATTAATTTCTAAAAGCAATTAATTTTTAAAAGCAATTCATTTCTAAAAGGAATTCATTTCTAAAAGCAATTAAAACATTTAATATTTTGAAATGAGACAAATCCTGTAATGTTAAAAAAATGTTGTGATAGACAAAATTTTTATTTATATAAAAAACCACAGGATTCAAAATATTTTTCTCTGGGATTTCTTTTCAGAATAAAAATTT
The DNA here is from genome assembly GCF_053919585.1 of Euprymna scolopes. Lineage (NCBI taxonomy): Eukaryota > Metazoa > Mollusca > Cephalopoda > Sepiida > Sepiolidae > Euprymna > Euprymna scolopes. The sequence continues at coordinate 23,246,510 of NC_136526.1, read as the reverse complement.
TCTTGTAACACGTCCAATTTTTCTTTTGTTATTGTTGAGAAATAATGTTTGCCATAATCAATTTGTATTGACTGCCAATATAAAACAACAACTACAACCAACTTTATAATGGCATAAAACATAACTACTTCTAATATGATCATTTGATATCCAGAAAGTATTAAAAAATGCACATACACAAGAAAAATAATGCTGTAATAATTAAGTTGGTATCTTTTGTGCAAAAAAAATTCAGTACTTACATCATCAATTCTAAGTTTCACCAGTTGCTTTAGAGACTCGGGCATAATGAACTTCATCAAACAAACTACTATTAGAATTTATTTTTGCAAGAAGTTATTAAAAGAAAAAAGTGACTGATTTTGTTTTCTATATTAAGTATTACTTAAGTGTGTGTATATCTATATATCTGTGAATGTGTCTGTGTCTGTCTGTGTACATTTCCCTACGCAATAACTCTGTCAATTTTCAGTCTACAGACTCGAAATTTGATATACATGGTACTGAGATTTGGAAAAATCTTTGTAATCCGTTTTCGCCCAGAAATTTGGCTGTTAAGGGGTCAAAGTTCAACAATTTGACCTCGAGAACTCTACCAAACTCCTCCGACAATTTTAGATAGAAACAATTGAAATTTTATATATAAGTTCCTTAGACATAGATCTAACTTAATAACTTGATTTTAGCTCAAAACAATAAATGTTAAGGGGTTATAATAGGGGTCAAAATTAAAAAAAGTTGACCTCTGCAGTCTCTACCAAATTACTCAGACAATTTCTGGTCTAAAAATTTGAAATTTTACATAAAGAGTATTCAGAGATAGGGCAAGCTTTGGGTTGAAAATTTGAGCTACCAATATATAAATGTATGTATGTTTGCATGTCTGCCTAAAACCTTTGACAGAGGCGATGGATCTTACCAAGATCAGTATCGTTTTGAAGTTCGACCCTTCAGACGACAAATACCGAAAAATTGGCTAAAAACGTTAATTTCTTCACTCTCAACTGGGCACATTTTTACAGGGAGAGGTAACTTTTTTCACCAATATTTTCGAAAGTCATCCCCTCTTTTCGATTGTCTAGCCTTAATTTAAACCTAGTCATTTCCGGTTTGGTATTGGTCATAACAGCAAAGACGTCACGTTTTTTTTCCCATTCTTTTCCTCCTTCACAGTACGAATTCCAGCCTGCCTTCCTACTACCACTTTTTTTTTTTTTTACTCAACACACACCTCCAAACACCTGGGTAACGCCGGGCTGAAATGCTAGTATCTATAAAAGTGAAAAAGTCTGTGTGCCTGTCTGTCTGTATACATTTCCCTACCAAATAACTGTCAATTTTCGGTCTACAAACTCGAGATTTGACATAAGGGGTATTGAGATTTGGGGAAATCTTTTTAATTGATTTTTCGGCCAGAAATTTGGCTGTCAAGGGGTCAAAGTTCAACAATTTGACCCTTGAGAACTCTACGAAACTCCTCAGCCAATTTTGGGTCTAAACACTTGAAATTTTAGATATAGGTTACTTGGACATGGATCTAACTTTATAATTTTATTTGAGCCCAAAACAATAAATGTTAAGGGGTAATAATTGTGGTCAAATTTAAAAAAAATTGACCTCTGCGGTCTCTACCAAATTACTAAGCTAATTTTTGTTTTAAACATTTGAAATTTTACATTAAGTATATTCAGATATGGGGCAAGATTTTTAATGTTTTCTTTTTTGAGAACTTGGCTTCCAAGGGGTCAAAGTTCAAAAGATTTAACTTTTGTGGTCTCTAGAAAACTATTCGGCAAAATTTGGGTCTAAACATTTGAAATTTTACATAAAGGGTATTCAGACATGCAGCAAGCTTTTTAATGAGTTTTTGGGCGAAAATTTGCCTGCCAAGAGGTCAAAGTTTACAGTTAACTTTTAGAGACTCTACCAAACTCCTCCTTCAATTTTGGGTTTAAACACTTGAAATTTTAGATGTAGTTTACTTGGACATGGGTCAAACATTTTAATTCAATTTGAGCCCAAAACAATAAATGTTAAGGGGTCAAAATTGGGGTCAAATTTAAAAAAAAATTGGCGCCTGCGGTCTCTACCAAATTTTCTCTATGGTAGTTAAGAAAGCCTATTATATAGAAAGGCATTACCGTACATATTCACACTTTTTAATATATACATATGCACATAAAGTTATGAACAGTACATAGGGCCGAGCAAAGGCGGGTGGAACTGCTATTATATAAAAGTGAAAATGTCAATGTGTGTGTGCATTTCCAAATAACTCAATTTTCAAGGGGTCAAAATTGGGGTCAAAGTTAAAAAAAATTTAACCTCTGCGGTCTGTATAAAATTACTCAGCCAATTTCTGATCTAAACATTTGAAACTTTACATAAAGGGCATTCAGAGATAGGGCAAGCTTTTTAATTAGTTTGGGTCAAAAATTTGACCTGCCAAGGGGTCAAAGTTCAAAAGATTTGATCTTTGCGGTGTCTAGCAAGCTACTCAGCCAATTTTGGGTCTAAACATTTGAAATTTATACATAACTAGTATTCAGACATGTGGCAAGCATTTTAATCAATTTGGGGGCGAAAATTTGGCTGCCAAAAGGTCAAAGTTGAAAGAGTTGACTTTTGCAGATTCTACCAAATTCCGCCACCAATCTTTGGTCTTAACACTTGAAATTTTAGATGTAGGTAACTTGGACATCGGTAAAACTTTGTATTTTGGATTTGAGATGGAAATAATAAATGTTAAGGGGTTAAAATTGGGGTCAAAGTTAAAAAAAATTGACCTCTCCGGTCTTTACGAAAATCCAATAAATTTTTCGTTAAAAAGAAAAAGAAGATATGCAGGAATATAACATTTAATCTGACCTTAAATTATATCCGATGGTGAGGCCCCAGCTTGCGGGCTTTGGGGAGTGTGGAGCCACCCTTTAATTGCCATTGCTCCCAGGGTCCCAACTATGGGTTAAATAGAAACCGACTTAAAAAAAAAAACAAATATACTCTATTAAAAAATTGTTCTTCAAAATCACTGATTTCGGCATTAAATAACCTGAAAAGGGTTGATATGCCGTAAAACAAAAACAACCAACTAACCATCAAATGTATTAACTCAAATAAGTCAAATGTGATTGAATAAGTAGGTCACATTTAGAAAAAAAATGGCAAATTTCTTTGGACTTTTTGTGAACACAAGTTAGAAATTCTAAACTATAATGGAAATATCTCTTCCATAAGTGGGTTTTGCCTGAAAAATGTTGAGTTTACCTACCTTGGCAGTAAAATTGCAAAGGAGAATTGTAGAGAGAGTGAACTTAAACTATAAATCAGCAAAGCCTGGACTCGACTAGACATGACAAAAGATCTGGAAGTCAAATTTTTCTATTAAGATGACATGTGAATTCTATGAAGCCATTGTTACGCCAGTTCTCGTATATGAAGTAGCAGCTGGTCTTTTATCAAATGGGAAAGAAATTTGATGGTCTGTATACAAAAATGCTAAGAAATATGTATACAAAAATGCTAAGAGCTGATCTCCAAATTTCCTGGTAGCAACTTCTTCAAATCCTAGTCTTAAACAAAGAGAAAAAAATAAACAGATTTTGTGATTAGGGTTAGACGTTTAACAATGTTCTTTTGTGGGTATCAAAGCAAGGACTTTATTTTGTGGAGAGACTGCACAGAAGTTTCACCAATCAACTAGCAGAGAACATCTATGAAAACTGTGAGTAAAAAAAAAACAAACACAAATCCGTAACATTAGAATGGTTGGATGATAATAAGATTGATTTTTATTTCTAAATATGGGAAGGATCTTTTATCATTATTTCACATATGAAGATTTATTTAAAACTAGCGAGGGGTACCTGGCGTTGCCCGGGTGTTTGGAGGTGTGTGTGGAAACTCCGGGGGTGGGGGGGTTAAAAAAAAAAAAAGAAGTAATTATGAGGATCGAACCCGAACCGTTGAGGCAAAGTTGTAAATTAAAGTGTGAAAAAAAAAAATGTGCGACGTTAATGATTGCCCCACCGCGATGTGCTAACGGAAACATGTTTAAATTTATTTAATTACTTGGATTTGGCAGGTGCCCGTTTTAATGAGTTAATGAGGTCAAGTTTGACTGCGGGATTTTTATTTTCCCAAGATGTTATAGGAAAAAGACTAACCCACATGCGGCGAGCGACAAATGTTGAATATTTATCTTCCCGAAATCGAGCAAATTAAATAGACAGGCGAGCTTCGTTGTTAACTGTGAGATATTACGATTTATATGTGATATAAAAAGTTTTAAAAAGTTGTTAGGCGAGTGACCGCTTCTCTGAAAGAAGCCTTTTGTAGACATACAGAAAAAGCGAACACACATACAAACATACATACATTTTCGCTCTTATATTTATAGATTAAAATACAATGATTCAACATGATCATTGTATTTTAATTTGAAATATATTTCATTTGAAGCATACATATGATGGAGATATAATGACCAATTGACTGAATTAAATACTGCTTAGGTCAGCAATTTTTACTCTTTTTCATTAGATATCAAGTCCAACCTTTACGTATCTAACATTTAAAAAATTGCTCCCTTAAGTAATAACTATAATGTAATAACTATAATATAATAACTATAATATAATAATTATAATATAATAACTGCCTTTTCACCCAAACAAGAATAAATATATAAACGTAACACATAATTCCTTTGATAACAATTAATACATCCCAATTCTACAAATAAATAACTGCCAGCCACACCCTGATTTAATCCATGTGCAGATCTAAAAATAAATTGCCACATCATCACCCCTAAATACAAATAAACAATAGAAACAGATAAACATGCAATCATTGTAATTAAGTTGTATTTAAATGGTTTAAATAATACCAAGTTAAAATTAAGATCCAAACAATCATATAATCCACCTCCTCATAAACATGACAATTCCTCAAAGGGGCAACCTGAAAAATACACCAGATGATAAAAATAATGATCACTGTTTTTCAGATTGTCTTCTTTCCTTAAGAGACTGATGATTGGAAATAGGTTGTAAGGGCCTTTTCTAAATGTGAAAGTCTTAACCATGTCAAGGAAACCATGGCTCATCTCTAGAATCCATAATATATTGTTGTTGTTAAGTAATTTGTTATACATTTCTGTGGAAATATGGTTTGCTTTTCTATTATATTTCACCTTTTAGCTATACAAATCCTTAATGTATGAAGCAAAATCATTTATTTAATTATTATATCAATCAATGGATCTATTCTGCCCTTAACTCATCAGAAGAAATAGCACTTATCAGTCCATCAAAAGAAAATAAAATGTATATGGGCACGATTACAAAAATTGGGAGAGAAGTTGCAAATACCTTTTATTTTATGATGCCATGAATGATTTTGCACGATGAAACAGATGAATTGTACATGGCAATGTACTTGTTATGTCAATGTCACTGTTAAAGGAATAACTCATAAGATAGTTAACATCTTGAAATTTGGAATATAGACTTTTGTCATAATGCTATATATATATATATATATATATATATATATTCACACACACAGCTGTTTCGTCGTTTTACAATTTCCTTAGTGTAGCTAAGTTTAGAAGAAAGCAGAATTATTTGTTTGCCCATAATCAGACATTGCATTCTTGCAAAGATGGCCTTCTGTTTGTCTATTTTTGTTTATAAATGTTTTACTGTCTCTATTTACATGCTTTCCCTCAAGTGGCAAGTTATATCAGTTTATAAAGGTTCGTCTTGTAACCAGTCCTGAATTGTCTTTGATAATTTTACTTTGTGTGAAGTTTTGTATGGTTGCTGTTTTTACCACTCTTCATGATTAGAAGTCCTGACAAATGTTTATCTGGTCTTATCACTGATGATTGGGTGGAGCATCTTATTCCCCCTTCACAGGCGTTCTATCTCTCTCTCTCTCTGAAAGATATGCACAATATGGCTACTGTTATATGTTAACATAGAAACATTTAACACTAGTAGAGCTACCCAGCATTGCCTGGCATCCTAATTTCCACAAATTACAGAAAAAAAATGTGAAAAGAAAAATTTGTGTAATATTGTAATTTGAAAAGTTCATTTTGGGGGGAAATCAGAGTAAAAATACTTATGTTGAAGTGAGGTTTGAATTTCTGATCTTTATTTCTAAGTATGCTATTGAGCCACCAAGTCAATTCTCTCTCTCTCGCTCTCTCTCTCTATTAGTTAAAAGTAAAAGTGGTGATATTCTTTGTCTTCTTTTACTCTCCCTCTCTTTCTTTATCCCCCCCCACACACACACTTGTAAGAAAAATACAATGAAAGAAAACGAGTCCCTATTTTTCACTGAAGATGAAAAAAAATTATTAAATTATTACCTGGTGATTTGATTAACAATATATTAGGATTTCTGACTGACAAGATTAACCACTTTTTATTATTTATAACTAATAAAATATTAATCAGGATCAAATATAAAATTTTTTGAAATCAATTGTTTTTAACACTGACCTATATTTACTTTGTATGGCTGACATAACAGATTTTTTGTGTTGCTTATAGTATAATATATGCATATATTATCTTGAAAGTTTTTTTCGACTTTTAAAGCTATACGGAAAAAAAAACTTAGTTCTAAGTTATTTGTTAGAAAATTTTAAAGTCAATGAATCTCTTGCAATCATTGCATTAGTCTTAATATTATTGTAAGGATCATCAGTTGTTTACCATGAAAAACTGTTTCAGGGATTATACATATATATTTATACACAAGCACACGTACATACTTGCAGGACTTGTGTCCTGGCATTGCCCTGGAAAATTAAGGAATGCAAGAATTGCAACCACCAGAAGTAAATTGACCCGGAAGATTTTTCACCCAAAATGCCTTTATCTATTATGATACTATTCCCCTTTCCTAAATGTTAGGAATTAGGATAGAAAAAGAAATATGACAAGATGAGAGGAAATAAGTTTTTTAGCAGAACAAAGGTATTATAAATGGGTTTGATGGAAAAACAATGGATCTCAACTGGTTACTTAAGGAACATGAAAGAAAGCTAAGGTGGAATTGTTTGTCAAAGTGTGGCAATGATTAGGACAAAGAAGGTTAATATATTGGTTTTGGGAGTAGCAATGGGTTTCGCAGCAGTTTTTATGACAGTTGAGGACAATGTTTGGTGTAATGGTTGATGGTAGTTGTAAACTGAGGATAGTGGTCAGTTTGGAGATTCCCTAAGAGAGATTCGAGAAATTGGAGTCTAAGCTGAGTGAAAGTAAATTGGGCCAAAAAGAAAATTGCTGGAGCGTTTGGGGTTCAACTTTCTCTACATTACACTATTACACACACACACTTACACACACACACATGCACACACACACACACATGCACACATACATGCAGAGCTTAACTGATTTACATCAAGTACTTGTCTTGTGGTTTTTTTAGAGTGCAATTACAAAGACTATCAACTGATCACATTGTGATATGAACACTTTTCTTAAATAGAAAATAATAAAAACATAATTAATAAAATGTTCTTTTGCAAAACAATATGCAAATTAGTTAATTTTACAATGCTGATCACATTAGTATGATCAATATATTAGAAAGATGTTCTTCTATCAGGAATATTTGACGTTTTAACCTGTTAGTGCAACAAATGGCACAACCTTATAAATATATATGATATTGTGTTTTTCATTGTTTAACTATGGAAACAAAAAATTTTACCAAATTTTGTTTCAGTTTTAGTAACACATTTGTTTTGAAACTTTTATTTTCTAATAAATTGATTTCTTTCTTTTTCTTTTTTTTTTTTTTTTGGTAAGAATTTCAATTTAAACTAATAGTAACAAGATCACATGAAACTACATCTGGAAACGTAATATTTAACTCTAGGAAAATTCTGGGGCTTGAACCCCAGGTTGTTTTAGAGGTGAAAAACACACCTTTTGAGGCTAAGTTTTATTTTTCTCCCAAAATTCAAGGCATCAGTTGGGGGACCATATAGTTTTTGACTTATTTTCTTATAATCGATTTTTTTTTTGTGTTTTTTTTTTTTTAGAATTTGATTTTAGACTAATAGTAAAAAGAGAAAATAATACTTTATATATTTTTTATATATTTCTTATTTTTCTCAGGTATTCCTAAGAATTTGGATTACGTGCCAAACTCGGGACGTCATAAGATCTGTGAACATGCTCATCTTGATTTGTGTGACAAACCATACAACATTGAGAAAGTTTCTGTGCGCATGGTTCTCACAACCAAACACATTGGAAAAGGCTGCGATAGAGATACATATTCCATCTCATCCCAACGTAAACTATGTGGTAAGTATATGATTTTTATGAAATTTCTTTTTCTTCATTTTTGTTACTGTTTTTTTTTTTTTTTTTTGCTTTGTCACAGTGTGTGTATGCACATTTGGGATGAGATGTGGGGATCTTTTGGTTTTAATCCAAAATTAAATTTGGATAGTATAGGGAGATGTGTAAATAAGAGTAGACTTCGATAGTATGATTATGTTGAAAGAATGGATGAAAGTTTTTGAAATAGATGTAGAACAGTTGAGGTAGCAGGTTCAGTTTGCAGGGAAAGGCCAAAGAAACCATAGGAGGAAGCAATAAAAAATGGATCTAAGAGAAATCAGAACCTTGTCAGAGATAGATTACTTTGGAAATCAATTTCTTAAAGCTGTCCAACACATGCCAGCATGTTAAATAGATGTTGAACTAAATATGGTGAGGTTAAAATAGGACAAATGATTGAAATGTCTGACTGATGTATGAAAAAATCAAAATGCATTATGGTGAAAAATAATTTTCTAACAAAATTATTTTGGTGGTGATGTGTGTATTGGAAGGTTTATACAGAGTGGAATGATACACACATTGCCTTAAAACACATTACAGCCTTATTTGAAAACTTTTATTGAAAAAAATCAATTCAGGTAAGTTGATTATTTAGTAGAGCTGACATCTATTCGATGTAACCGCCTTCAGCCTCAATCATCGCCTCGATATGGGAACATGCTTATTCCACAAACGCAGACAGGAACTCAGCGAATACTTGGTGGATTGTGGCGATCAGACTAGCTTTGGTGTTGCGGGAGGTCATGTTGGTGATATTCTCGATGTATGACCAAATGAAGTAGTCTAGTGGGTTCAGGTCGGGGGAGATAGTGAGAGAAGGGTACAAAATTGTTGCACTCCTTCTGAAGCCGGAATCTCTTTGGACCTGGGGGTCGGCGCTGAGTTCTGCTGCCACACCCAGGGTCTGCCAGTGGCCACCTGATTACACCAGGGGATCACCACACTCTTCACCACATCCAGGTACACTTTGGTATTGACTTTCAAGCCGACTTCGAAGATGTGAGATGGCATGATGTGGCCCTCACTTGAAGCCACACCAAAAACCATAATTGTGGCCAGAAAGTTTGTTTTCATACCCCTGGATACGTCCCTGTTATTTTTGGCAATCCCGTGATGCATTTTTAGGGTGCTGGCAATGGTTTTGTTATCATAACTTGGATCAGTAGAGAGCATAAGTTGTACAGTGGCACATCTCCAATCTCACTTGCTGAACATTGTATCACTTTCAGACATGATAGAAGGTTCCTATCACTCTTAGGATTTGTACACAACTGGTCAACTAGTAGATGGTCTGCAAAAAGAAAAAGAAAGAAAATCGGTTTTCATAAAATGGAAATGGAATCCTGTCATCTTTTGTGGAGCGACAATTGCATCGTTCCATCCTGTGATATTCAATATGAAGTCAGATCACAACTTTCAAATGTAAAATTGATCTGAAACGTTTCAGAAAGACACTTTTGACATATGCATAATGATAAAATGAAAACCGTCTTTCAATTGGGAAAAGAAATAATAGTGAATTAATTAGATGTCCTTTAGAAAATCAATATGCAAATTAGTGTGACTATGTTGATTATATATATGTGCTGACTATATTATTATTTTGTATTATAATGAGGATTTTAATAATTTAATTTTAATGGGGTCAATAGAAATATTGAGAGGTTTTAAAAAATATAATTTTTTTTTAATATTAATATATTAATATATTAATTATGTAGTAATATTTAAAAAATATTTTATGTTATCATTCGTTAAGAATATTTATTTGTCAGAAAGCATGAAAGGAGAATTAGGGGGCGGGATAGTGAAAATGAAAAAAGTTTCTATTTTATTTGTCCATGTCTCTTGGCAGTGCTGGGTAACCATGCTAGTTTTTTATGTGTAGAAAATATTTAATTCCTTTGTGATTGTCAAGAAAATAAGATGATTGCATCCATTTATGTCATCAAAACGGTGAAACTAGTCTGTCGGTCAAGTTGCCAACAAAGTTCTAAATTTTGTTCGACTCTTTTTATATTTGAACTTTTTTCTTTTGTTACTTTTTTAAAAAGTTTTTGATTAACTTTTTTCTTTTTTGTCTTTAACGTAATAGTCTTACTAAAATTTCTTTGTTTGATTTTTTTTTTTTCAGTTCAGGGTCATCGTTATTTTTTCTTTCACTTTTTATTTGTGCAGCAAAAAGAAAGTAGTGATAGTGTTGTTCACCATTTTCTGTCCAATCGATTGTAATAATGATGGGGAAAGTATAGAGCCATATCCTCCAAGCCTTCGTAGAGCAACTATTCTAGGAAAAGCAAAGTTTGTTATAACAGCAGCAATCAAATGGATTTTAATCAAATAACACTGACTGTGCTCCTTAAATCATTACTTAGTGTTTTCCATTTTGCACAAGTTCTTTAAAACAGATTCAAATCATGTTTATAAATCGAAAAGCTGTAATTTGTGGAGATAATGAAAATAGTACTGTGTGTCGGAGGCATGCAGTACTATTTTGCTTGTCAAAATACTTGCTAAATTTTTTATATTATTACATGTTTAACAAGATGACCAAATAAAGTATAATATAAAATGTTAGAATGGGACTTTGTCTTATATTTTACAGTTTTAGTTATTACAGAAGTTGTCCCATGTTACAGTTGTCCAATTCCACAGTTTCAGTTGTTACAAAAAGAAAATAAAAAAAGCAAAAAAAAAAAAAAGTAAATAAGATGGTTGAAGACCAAAATTATACTTGGTAATGGCTTTTGGTTTTAAAATTGGAAATTAACAAGCAGTGTTTATTAAAAATAAATTTTATATCGCTTGGATTTTGGTAGAATTTTTAATTGTGAACATGTCCTTAATAGTTAACGAAATCTGGTTGATCACTAACCCTAAGTCTGAATTAACAAGATTGTAATCGCCTAAAAATGTAGGATGTCCTTCCCAATAAAAAAATTTGCTTTGATTATTTGTAAATAAAAAAATTTAATTACAAAAACCAATTTAATTTTCTTATGTCCAATGTAAACAAATTATTAATTGGTTTTCCTTCAAAATACATCCAACCTAAATTATGAGTAACTATTTTTGATAAACATTATTTGTCAATTTTTGATTTGAAAATCAAACTGTTGAAAGGGATTGGAAATTAATTCCACATTTCTAAAATGTACTGTTTTCAGCATGAAATCACAAATCACTAGATATTTAATCACAAAAAGTAAATCTAATGTATTCATGACGTTGAGCAATCTTGAAAATTTCATGAGAAATTGTAAAAAAAAAAAGCCAATGATTATTATTTTTTTATGAAAGTAGAAGTAAAAATTTGTAGTAATCAAGTATTTTTTTTTTATAGAAATGCTCCAGACAAAGCATGAAGCCACTTGATGTAATGATCTAAAACAAAACTATTACTGCAAGGTCAAAAACTAATCAAATACAAATATTAGATGAATAGATTCTGATCCATAAAACAGCAATTCTTACCACTTTGTCAGAAACATTGCTTATGGAATATGAGAACTAAGGGAAGCGAATGTTAGAAGATTGTTGAAAGTAAACCCGATCTTCAGTTTCTAATCACTTTAATTCACGTTTTTTTTGTTCTTTCTTCCGTCCGTTTTCAGGTGCCAGTGGTGACAGTATTGACCTTCTTCCTTCGCCCAACGTGGCCTCATGGACTTCCAGTCTTCCTACTGATGATGGCAATGAAAGTGACCAGATTTTCGCATTTGATGGCCAAACCAATGCCGTAGAGGTCCCCGAAGGTCACTTCAATCACACCCTGACTAACCATTTTACCATTTCCACTTGGATGAAACACGAGCACCATCAGAAAAAGGATCATAGCCAAGCTCCTACTAAGGCGCACAAAGCACCCAAAGAACACATCCTCTGCATGTCTGATGGAGACCGTAAGTATTTCTCAATCTCTCCTTTTTGTTGTACGCTTACATGAACATTCACAGGCAACATGAATTGGAACAATAGAGGACACTGCAAAAAAGGTTGGATTCCTTCTACCATTCTAGAAAACTTCTCACACCTGCTAGTCTCTCATGTCTCTACAAAACCACCTTTTGAGTTGTTGTTGTCATATTTGCCTTCGTGCTTCACTCTCCTTCTTAAACAGAGTTTAAAAGAAAGTAATCTAACAGGTTCAACATTGTTCACCATACTCCAGTATTGCATCCCTGTGCTTGTTTTGCAAATATTTTAATGACAGGTGTGTCAACGAACTTGCTGCACTTGTGCCCCCTTGACATAAATACCCAACGACCAACCTGACAAGATCCCACTCTTTCATTGCTGAGATCTGCAGATGCCAGAAAGATTTCTACTCTAGTAATGTCTCCATTTCAAAGTGCAAGGCTTTGGAATTATCTGTCTGCTACCTGTTTCCCTGACTGTAGCAACATACAGAACTTCAAATGTGATGTGAACAAGCATCTTGTTGAACAACTCTTCACTTAGAATGTCCTTATATGTCCCCTAATTTACATTCTCTCTTTACGTCTGAATAACAATGTGTCTTTTTGTAGCCGAATAAAAGTAAATATTTAAAAAAAAAAATGTTAAAAAAAGTAGATACAAACTTTCTCTCCAATGATACTTTCAGTTCGTCTTTCTTTTATTGTAGCATTATCGTCTGAATCCAACCATTAATTTTTGCATTTTTTTTATCCATACTATACTATATCGCATGCAAAGATTTGCAATAATTTTAAGAGTTACAACCACACATTTTGATTGAATTACAAGAAAAATATCTTTTCTTTTAGTCATTTAGCATCACTTTTACCTTTTTTAGGAGTCTGACGTTTTCATATATTATGGAAACTCACTCTTCAGTCCTCACCCTTCTGCGGGTCAGCAATCTCCAAATTCTATTGTCCAATCATTTGCGTGCAAGTTTTTCTTGGTTGGTCAACCTTTCTGCAATTTAGGACTTTGTGCTTCTGCAATGGTTTATTCAGAAGTGATAACATTTCACATAACCATACCAGCATAATTGATTTATCATTACGATAACCTTTATAATGATGTATATGTGTGTGTGTGTATATATATATATATATTATATATATATATATATGAGCAAACAGTTAATGAAATATGTTAAAAACACTTTGAAATGAGTTAAAAACATATTTAATCTGAAAAGGAAACACTAGATAAATGGATAGTCCTTAATCCGCGGAGTTTCGAAGAAATACTCTCCTTCTCATCAGAGGGTAGGAATTAGCAAAATGCAGGATCGGATTTTGCATGCAGAAGTATTTGATGAAACAACAAATAAGTCAAAGATCTTACTTGAAAACAAAATAAGTTAAGCAGAGGGAATATGCTAAATAAAAAGGTGATTATACATTGATGAATAGTCTGGTGGAAGATAAAAAATCCAGTGAGGGTAAAATCCAAATGTAAAACTTCAAGAAAGTTAAAAGAGTTTCCATTTGTACAAGTAAAATCCAAAGAAATCCCGTAATATTTATATATATATATATATATATATATATATATATATATATATATATATATACACAGAGTACGAAGGCTATTTGAGGACAATTGCATATCTTTAAATAAAATAATTAGTTAAATTTGTATCATAAAACATATTTGTGTCAACTTGATCTTTGAATCAAAATAACACAAATATGTTTTATGATACTATTTTTACTAATTATCCTATCAATCCATCTCTTTGGCGTCAATGATTGCTTCTATCCAGATTCAAGCTGAAATTATGTGGCCCCTATTCATTGCAGAGATCACCTGGACTCTTTTAGTAAATCTATGGTACTATGTAAATATCGATTAGTCTCCCATTCAACAATGCTCTGTACGTAAGAATTTTTTTTTTGTTTATTTCTTGCACCAAACATATTTTTAATGTTTTCTTACATGCCAAAAATGAAACAAACTTTTTCACATACATAAAATAAATTTTGTAACCTTCTTTTTACGCAAAAACTTAATTTTAATGGAACTTCACAAATTTAAAAGCAAAAATGGAGGTCAAACATACCAGTCAACTCCATTGGGAAATTCATCTATGTGAATTTTTTTTTTTAACCACAATGCATCACAATTGCTAAACAATCTTGTTGAATTATGAAAAATGTCAGCCGTGTTTTTATCAATAGTTAAAAAAAATGTATTTGCTATGCCTGCTTTCTCTAAGAGAAGTTGTGAAATTTACTTGTTCAAAAAACAAAACAACAACAAATGTGACATTTTTGGGCTTTTAAAGCTAACTGTAGCAATGATATTTAAATACAAACTGAGATGAGGAATTAAATCTATCAAATTTATTGTTAAAAAAAAAATGTATCTAGCGTGTTTATTTCAGTCGTTTGAACATACATTTTTCTTTCTCCTTTCAGATCTAAATCGCCATCATTATGGATTATTCGTTCATGGTGATAAATTGATTTTCTTGTTGCGTCGTGAAGCTGAAAATAGTGAAAACATGGAAGCTTTCCGCCCAGCCGAATGGAGATGGCATTTGTCCCAGATTAATGATGGCAAATGGCATCATTATGCCATTAGTATTGATTATCCGGAAGTAAGTTTTTCCCTCTCTCTCTCTCTCTCTCTACCTTTTTTCTCTTACCTATTCTCTCTCTCTCTTTTCATAACCCCCACCTCTCCCCCTATTCCCCTCTCTCTCCCCTCTATTCCCCTCTCTCTCTCCTATTCCCCTCTCTCTCTCCTATTCCCCTCTCTCTCTCCTATTCCCCTCTCTCTCTCTCCTATTCCCCTCTCTCTCTCTCTCCTATTCCTCTTCTCTCTCTCTCTCCTATTCCCCTTCTCTCTCTCCCCTATTCCCCTTCTCTCTCTCCCCTATTCCCCTTCTCTCTCTCCCCTATTCCCCTTCTCTCTCTCCCCTATTCCCCTTCTCTCTCTCCCCTATTCCCCTTCTCTCTCTCCCCCCTATTCCCCTTCTCTCTCTCTCCCCTATTCCCCTTCTCTCTCTCTACCCTATTCCCCTTCTCTTTCTCTACCCTATTCCTCTCTTTCTCTACCCTATTCCTCTCTTTCTCTACCCTATTCCTCTCTCTCCACATTCCTCTCTCTCTCCACATTCCTCTCTCTCCACATTCCTCTCTCTCCCCCCCCCTCTCTCTCCCCATTCCCCTCTCTCTCTCTCTCTCTCCCCATTCCCCTCTCTCTCTCTCTCTCTCTCCCCATTCCTCTCTCTCCCATTCCTCTCTCTCTCTCTCTCTCTCTCTCTCTCTCTCTCTCTCTCTCTCTCTCTCTCTCCCTCTCTCTCTCTCCATTCCTCTCTCTCTCTCCATTCCTCTCTCTCTCTCCATTCCTCTCTCTCTCCCCATTCCTCTCTCTCTCCCCATTCCCCTCTCTCTCTCTCCCCATTCCCCTCTCTCTCTCCCCATTCCTCTCTCTCTCTCTCTCTCTCTCTCTCTCTCTCTCTCTCTCTCTCTCTCTCTCTCTCTCTCTCTTGTCCTTGTCCTCTCTCTTCCTTCTTTCCTCTTTCTCTTTCTCTTTCTCTCCAAACTTTCATTTCTTTTATAATAATGATAAAGCTATGTAAATTGTTATAAAGTTTTGTTGTCTTCATGATAGCATTACAACAAAGGGTGGAGCAGTTGCTAGTGTGATTGTAGTCTTCTCATATTACTAACCAGCAAAGTGTTATCTTTGTCGATCAAGCGTAGAATCTATCAGGCGTGTGTACACAGCGTGATGATACATGGTAGTTAAAAACTTGTCCGGTTTGAATGTACAAGTTTCGTGCTGAGAAATTATATCAATATGTTACAATGAATAACAAGTTTTGAAGACAATCTGAGGGAAAAATTAAATGAAGACAGTATAGGGAGATGAGTTTATTGGTTTAATCATATTAAAAGAATGAATGAAAGTGCTTCGGGGGGGGGGGAAACATAAAGATTGATTTCTTAACACCTGGCGAAACGCAGTTTGGAATTCAATTTCTAACAGATGTCCAACATCTAAAACAGATGTCCAACATGTAAAACAGATGTTAAACCAAATTTGTTGATGAGAATTATTGAGTACAAATACAGTATGTGACAAGCATTTTTTTTTCTTGTATAAAATTTATCTCCCTGGTATAAAATTTATCTCCCTGGTATAAAATTTATCTCCCTGGTATAAAATTTATCTCCCTGGTATAAAATTTATCTCCCTGGTATAAATTTTAATAAGACATTTGCAAATAGGTATTTTTTTTATTTAAAGACTGGACTTAAAAATGTTGTGATCTGACGATTTTGTGTTTAATGAATAAGGTTTTATTAAAAATTTTAGGTTGAAGACCCCAGCTAAAAATTGAACAGGTTGATTGAAAAAAAATAATAATTTAGCAGAATATCTTCAAGATTTGTTTAACTCTTTAGTATCACTCAAAATTATTATTGCTAATAAAACAATACCAAACAGATGCCACCTATGCATGGAATCGTTCATAAAATTTACAATTGAATAAAATTCAGTATATGCTTTGAGTTATTGATATTTTTATTTTATGAAAAAATTAGCAGCAATTCAGGTGAAATCCAAAAAAAAAAAAATTTGTATTGAAAAATATAATTTCAATACAAATTTTTTTTTTTTTTTGGATTGACTTTTTGGATTGAAAGGAATGACTTGCAAACAAGTGGCTGTGGTTGAAATTATAACTTATCTGATAGCATTATTTGTTAATGGCCTTTATTTTTACATCCTTATGAGGAATTGACGGCTTTCTGTCTGTGTCTTTTCAGTTGCTAAAAAGAGTAAAAATAGGGCTTTCAATTTTGTCACTAGTAATTGGTCAATGTGTGAAGTGCCTAGGTCATTCAAATTATTCTGTTATGAGACAAGGGAAGTAATCATAATATGCCTTTCTTTTTATATAGAAAACAAACACACACACACACACACAATTAAAATTACAAAAATATCTTTATAGATATTATATCAATATAGAGCAATTCAACAAACTATAAAAATTGATGATGGAAATTAATAAGAATATTTATTAATCCATCAAAAATTCAAACAGAATCCATGGGTTAAGTATTTTTCTTTATTATAATTCCTTGCTTGAATTTTGGATAAAATGTAATTTATTCCATTTTATTTTTGTCAACAATTTTTCTTATATATATTTTGTGATTTAGAAACTTTGTTATTTGTGAATTTGTAAAATCTGTTTTTAATATATAATAAATCTTTTTATTCATTTCACTGAATTAATTTTTCTCTCCTTCCAGGTTCGCTTGTATATTGATGGCAAAGTTATTGTACCTTCAAGCCATGATTTGGAAGTTGTTGATGATTGGCCTCTTCACCAATCCAAAAAGGTTTTGTTCACAGAATTGGTAATTGGAGCCTGTTGGCAAGGTATACAATACAATGGTTTGATGCCTGTATTTTTGTATGCATGCATGTACATCAGTACCTAATTCAACTGAGCAGCTATACTAGGGCTTAGTTCAAAGTGATGTACGTTGGGTCATCAGCAGTGATTGAGCGTGCAGTCTGAGAAGAGCATGTTGTGTACTCTAACAAGTTTCATACACGTGATTAAAGCCAACTTCCAAGAATTCAAATAAATTCAGTAATAATCGATCAATGCCTCTGTGATTATGCCGTATAATGATAAGCAATAATAACAGTAGAAATAAACAAAATATTGTGGCAAGATTTTTAAGTAAACAAAAAATTCTATTTTGAATTTGTATTGTGCTGATGTTATTTTTATTTTTTTTATTTTTTAAATATTGTTGGTATAGTTGATGCGAACCATGATAGTTGCTCTCTGCCATCTAGTAATTGTTTGATTATTCCAATCGACTATCTGGAATTAGGACTGCACACATACTAAACTGTACAAAAGCTTATCAAGAGACAACACATTTTGTATGATTCTGTGGACATGAAAGTGGGACTAATCTTAGCTCTAAACGATATAAGATTCATTTGTGTCTGGTGTGCATGGCAGTAATTGATCTGAAGGAAGAAACACTGCCATTACAGTGAGTCGGTCTTATGGGAAATGTGATTTTGTAGATGCGAGGATTGGTGAGAGGTGAACTTGGCCGTATGCAAATTGGTTGGCATTTGCCGGCATAAACGTGACCATGGGAGACCACTTGACAGATGGTATATGAGGCAGGGTTGTTAGGGTTAGGGCAAAGATCAGTGGACTTTTGAGGCGATTGTTTCTCTAACTTGTGAGAAATGGGTTTTCCTTCTTCATGTTTCTTTATGAAAGCCCTGACTTTGAAGTGTTCTTGTCTTCATCGGAAACCATGTCCTTCTTACCGAGAACTGAGACTTTTTGTATCTAACATAACGTGATTCCATTAAACTTTTCAGCACTCAATTGCTTTTGAGCAACCTGTTTTGGAACTTAGGAGACTCTCTCTTCCAGAGGTGCTGGGCCAACCTGTCCCCTTCCTATTGCTTCTTCCTGATTTTACTTACATGTTCATAGGGAGACTGCCTCTAGCTAGATACAGCAGAAAAGAGAGAGAGAGAGAGAGAGAGAGAGAGAGAGAGAGAGAGAGAGAGAGTATTAAGAAGTAGAAACTACCTTGCTCTTCCAGTTCTTAAGTAATTTTGTACAAATTGTACAAATCTACAGTAGTTGTGAGAAAGAATTGGCAAACACAATCCTCACGAGAGATTAAAAGGAAGGTCTACCTTCTCTCATGTATTTAAATAATAAATCAAGAGAAGAGCAAAAATGTATCAGTCATGCAAATGATTTATCATTTCTTGAAGCTTATCAACTATACAATTTTAAAATAAACATTTTTTTACTTTAATCTTTTCATGATATTTAAAATGTAAAATTCAATATTCTTTTCTGACAAAAGTAACAGAATGAAAAATCTATTATTTGTAAAATAAGTAAATTATTTCTGCAAAATATCTGCTGAAAGCTAAGAAAATTTGAAAATTTAAAATATATAAATAAAGCAATTCAAGATGTTATAACTGACACCCTCTTCATAAGAAAAGTTATAAACCTGAAATATTCCATGAAATCAAGAAAGAAATCATTGGAATTTTAGTTGGGCAGTCAGATCGTTAAAAATGAAATGAATTATAAACAATAATTAATAACAAAAAATCAGATCAAAGCAAAACATTCTAAAGCAAAATTGACCCAAAATATAAGGCATAATAGCATTAAATAGGTTTTAAAATTCAAAACAATATGAGGTTTTCAATAATAGCGGAAGGTTTTAAAATTCAAAACAATATGAGGTTTTCAATAATAGCGGAAGGTTTTAAAATTCAAAACAATATGAGGTTTTCAATAATAGCGGAAGGTTTTAAAATTCAAAACAATATGAGGTTTTCAATAATAGCGGAAGGTTTTAAAATTCAAAACAATATGAGGTTTTCAATAATAGCGGAAGGTTTTAAAATTCAAAACAATATGAGGTTTTCAATAATAGCGGAAGGTTTTAAAATTCAAAACAATATGAGGTTTTCAATAATAGCGGAAGGTTTTAAAATTCAAAACAATATGAGGTTTTCAATAATAGCGGAAGGTTTTAAAATTCAAAACAATATGAGGTTTTCAATAATAGCGGAAGGTTTTAAAATTCAAAACAATATGAGGTTTTCAATAATAGCGGAAGGTTTTAAAATTCAAAACAATATGAGGTTTTCAATAATAGCGGAAGGTTTTAAAATTCAAAACAATATGAGGTTTTCAATAATAGCGGAAGGTTTTAAAATTCAAAACAATATGAGGTTTTCAATAATAGCGGAAGGTTTTAAAATTCAAAACAATATGAGGTTTTCAATAATAGCGGAAGGTTTAAAAATTCAAAACAATATGAGGTTTTCAATAATAGCGGAAGGTTTTAAAATTCAAAACAATATGAGGTTTTCAATAATAGCGGAAGGTTTTAAAATTCAAAACAATATGAGGTTTTCAATAATAGCGGAAGGTTTTAAAATTCAAAACAATATGAGGTTTTCAATAATAGCGGAAGGTTTTAAAATTCAAAACAATATTAGGTTTTCAATAATAGCGGAAGGTTTTAAAATTCAAAACAATATGAGGTTTTCAATAATAGCGGAAGGTTTTAAAATTCAAAACAATATGAGGTTTTCAATAATAGCGGAAGGTTTTAAAATTCAAAACAATATTAGGTTTTCAATAATAGCGGAAGGTTTTAAAATTCAAAACAATATGAGGTTTTCAATAATAGCGGAAGGTTTTAAAATTCAAAACAATATGAGGTTTTCAATAATAGCGGAAGGTTTTAAAATTCAAAACAATATGAGGTTTTCAATAATAGCGGAAGGTTTTAAAATTCAAAACAATATGAGGTTTTCAATAATAGCGGAAGGTTTTAAAATTCAAAACAATATGAGGTTTTCAATAATAGCGGAAGGTTTTAAAATTCAAAACAATATGAGGTTTTCAATAATAGCGGAAGGTTTTAAAATTCAAAACAATATGAGGTTTTCAATAATAGCGGAAGGTTTTAAAATTCAAAACAATATGAGGTTTTCAATAATAGCGGAAGGTTTTAAAATTCAAAACAATATGAGGTTTTCAATAATAGCGGAAGGTTTTAAAATTCAAAACAATATGAGGTTTTCAATAATAGCGGAAGGTTTTAAAATTCAAAACAATATTAGGTTTTCAATAATAGCGGAAGGTTTTAAAATTCAAAACAATATTAGGTTTTCAATAATAGCGGAAGGTTTTAAAATTCAAAACAATATTAGGTTTTCAATAATAGCGGAAGGTTTTAAAATTCAAAACAATATTAGGTTTTCAATAATAGCGGAAGGTTTTAAAATTCAAAACAATATGAGGTTTTCAATAATAGCGGAAGGTTTTAAAATTCAAAACAATATGAGGTTTTCAATAATAGCGGAAGGTTTTAAAATTCAAAACAATATGAGGTTTTCAATAATAGCGGAAGGTTTTAAAATTCAAAACAATATGAGGTTTTCAATAATAGCGGAAGGTTTTAAAATTCAAAACAATATGAGGTTTTCAATAATAGCGGAAGGTTTTAAAATTCAAAACAATATGAGGTTTTCAATAATAGCGGAAGGTTTTAAAATTCAAAACAATATTAGGTTTTCAATAATAGCGGAAGGTTTTAAAATTCAAAACAATATGAGGTTTTCAATAATAGCGGAAGGTTTTAAAATTCAAAACAATATGAGGTTTTCAATACTAGCGGAAGGTTTTAAAATTCAAAACAATATTAGGTTTTCAATAATAGCGGAAGGTTTTAAAATTCAAAACAATATGAGGTTTTCAATAATAGCGGAAGGTTTTAAAATTCAAAACAATATGAGGTTTTCAATAATAGCGGAAGGTTTTAAAATTCAAAACAATATTAGGTTTTCAATAATAGCGGAAGGTTTTAAAATTCAAAACAATATGAGGTTTTCAATAATAGCGGAAGGTTTTAAAATTCAAAACAATATGAGGTTTTCAATAATAGCGGAAGGTTTTAAAATTCAAAACAATATGAGGTTTTCAATAATAGCGGAAGGTTTTAAAATTCAAAACAATATGAGGTTTTCAATAATAGCGGAAGGTTTTAAAATTCAAAACAATATGAGGTTTTCAATAATAGCGGAAGGTTTTAAAATTCAAAACAATATGAGGTTTTCAATAATAGCGGAAGGTTTTAAAATTCAAAACAATATGAGGTTTTCAATAATAGCGGAAGGTTTTAAAATTCAAAACAATATGAGGTTTTCAATAATAGCGGAAGGTTTTAAAATTCAAAACAATATGAGGTTTTCAATAATAGCGGAAGGTTTTAAAATTCAAAACAATATGAGGTTTTCAATAATAGCGGAAGGTTTTAAAATTCAAAACAATATGAGGTTTTCAATAATAGCGGAAGGTTTTAAAATTCAAAACAATATGAGGTTTTCAATAATAGCGGAAGGTTTTAAAATTCAAAACAATATGAGGTTTTCAATAATAGCGGAAGGTTTTAAAATTCAAAACAATATGAGGTTTTCAATAATAGCGGAAGGTTTTAAAATTCAAAACAATATGAGGTTTTCAATAATAGCGGAAGGTTTTAAAATTCAAAACAATATGAGGTTTTCAATAATAGCGGAAGGTTTTAAAATTCAAAACAATATGAGGTTTTCAATAATAGCGGAAGGTTTTAAAATTCAAAACAATATGAGGTTTTCAATAATAGCGGAAGGTTTTAAAATTCAAAACAATATGAGGTTTTCAATAATAGCGGAAGGTTTTAAAATTCAAAACAATATGAGGTTTTCAATAATAGCGGAAGGTTTTAAAATTCAAAACAATATTAGGTTTTCAATAATAGCGGAAGGTTTTAAAATTCAAAACAATATGAGGTTTTCAATAATAGCGGAAGGTTTTAAAATTCAAAACAATATGAGGTTTTCAATAATAGCGGAAGGTTTTAAAATTCAAAACAATATGAGGTTTTCAATAATAGCGGAAGGTTTTAAAATTCAAAACAATATGAGGTTTTCAATAATAGCGGAAGGTTTTAAAATTCAAAACAATATGAGGTTTTCAATAATAGCGGAAGGTTTTAAAATTCAAAACAATATGAGGTTTTCAATAATAGCGGAAGGTTTTAAAATTCAAAACAATATGAGGTTTTCAATAATAGCGGAAGGTTTTAAAATTCAAAACAATATGAGGTTTTCAATAATAGCGGAAGGTTTTAAAATTCAAAACAATATGAGGTTTTCAATAATAGCGGAAGGTTTTAAAATTCAAAACAATATGAGGTTTTCAATAATAGCGGAAGGTTTTAAAATTCAAAACAATATGAGGTTTTCAATAATAGCGGAAGGTTTTAAAATTCAAAACAATATGAGGTTTTCAATAATAGCGGAAGGTTTTAAAATTCAAAACAATATGAGGTTTTCAATAATAGCGGAAGGTTTTAAAATTCAAAACAATATGAGGTTTTCAATAATAGCGGAAGGTTTTAAAATTCAAAACAATATGAGGTTTTCAATAATAGCGGAAGGTTTTAAAATTCAAAACAATATGAGGTTTTCAATAATAGCGGAAGGTTTTAAAATTGAAAACAATATGAGGTTTTCAATAATAGCGGAAGGTTTTAAAATTCAAAACAATATGAGGTTTTCAATAATAGCGGAAGGTTTTAAAATTCAAAACAATATGAGGTTTTCAATAATAGCGGAAGGTTTTAAAATTCAAAACAATATGAGGTTTTCAATAATAGCGGAAGGTTTTAAAATTCAAAACAATATGAGGTTTTCAATAATAGCGGAAGGTTTTAAAATTCAAAACAATATGAGGTTTTCAATAATAGCGGAAGGTTTTAAAATTCAAAACAATATGAGGTTTTCAATAATAGCGGAAGGTTTTAAAATTCAAAACAATATGAGGTTTTCAATAATAGCGGAAGGTTTTAAAATTAAAAACAATATGAGGTTTTCAATACCAGTTATCAATAGTAAATGCTGTTGAATTCTTTAGGAATAAAATTTTATTTTGTTCTGAAAATCTTAATTGATTTAATACTTTATTAATAACTTTGACATTTTTCTTTAAATAATTTTTTTTTAAATATTGAATATTGACTTCATATTTGCTTTAGAAATTGATTCCTATTTAAATATATCTTATTTTCTATACATTAACTGTCACGTGTGTGCACACATATCTGTCCCTTCTCTCACTAGTGTAGTACAACTAGTGTATATATCTCTGCCTGGTACCGTCGGGTTAAGGATAAAATACAATGACTGGTCCCTACTATATATCTCTCTATAAAGTCCCTCCCCTTCTCCTCATAGACACAGACGAAATGTTTATCTTGTGTTTCAATACCTTTTTTATAAAATATCACCAGAGCTGAACAGGTTTGCAATTAGAAAGTTTAAATTAATTTGTCACCAAATAGTTGCTATTTGAGTACTTTTTGTAAATTTAACTGTAAATTGTAATTTAACTGTACCATATCAAATTAATACACTTTTTAGACTTGTACTCACTGCTACTACTGTTGGAAATGGTAATTATCTTCACCCCCATTCTCCCTTTTCCCCCACCCTAACATTGCCAAGACGGTAGAAACATTTTCATTCTTTTTCAATAACCACTGACCAGCCATTAGATAACATCTGAAGAACCCCATTGATAAAAGAAATTATAACGCAAATAAAAGAAATTATAACGCAAATGAAAGAAATTATAACGCAAATGAAAGAAATTATAACGCAAATGAAAGAAATTATAACGCAAATGAAAGAAATTATAACGTAAATAAAAGAAATTATAACGCAAATGAAAGAAATTATAACGCAAATGAAAGAAATTATAACGCAAATGAAAGAAATTATAACGCAAATGAAAGAAATTATAACGCAAATGAAAGAAATTATAACGTAAATAAAAGAAATTATAACGCAAATAAAAGAAATTATAACGCAAATAAAAGAAATTATAACGCAAATGAAAGAAATTATAACGCAAATGAAAGAAATTATAACGCAAATGGCTTGAATGTTGGTTTAAGTTTTTTAAAACTTTATTTTTGCTTTGAGCTCTCTTACTCAAGATTTCCTATCAAAATGACTATATCCGTTATAGATCCAACACACCATTTTATGTCTGTTTTATTCTTCAGGTAATACTAAGAAATTTGACCACTTTTTCCGTGGTTATTTGGCGGGATTGTCCATTCTGAGAGACAAAACTGAAAGTGACCGTGTTATCAAGTGTTTAGTCAATTGCAAAGAATATCTTGATTTCCATGCACTTAACAAGATGGAAAGTGGAACCGTAAGTATTGCTTTCATTAATTTACCATTTTTAAAAGATTTGAAAGGTTTTTAAAAGATTTGAAAGGTTTTGAAAAAGTTTAAACAATGAAATATTCTGCCAGATTTGTATTTTTACGTTTATACTGTGTTGGTTTTTCAAAAAGCTGTTTTAAATCTTTATATCTCTGCACATATCTTTATATCTCTACACATATCTTTATATCTCTACACATATCTTTATATCTCTGCACATATCTTTATATCTCTACACATATCTTTTATCTCTGCATGTATCTTTTAAGATTCAGTGGGAAAGTGTTTAAAACATGTGTTTGCTCTCTTATGTTGCACAATTGGGATACTTGAACGAGAAACACTTCTGATCTGCAATGGCTGCAGTATAATTATTTAACCATGATCCAGTAAATGTGCATCTGCATCAAGAAATGGTCGTATCCATTGTGTTTTATCAGTAACTTGATTGATGTGTGATGCATGATTTATGCTTTCTCTGTCTCAAATGGTTGAAACATGTTTGACACCACTTTCATCAGCTCATTGCTTGTTCTTGTCGCTAGAGAGCATGACAGAAAATTGGTATTGCACTTATTTTACCTTTCTGTAACTATTGTATTGTTTTCAATGAAGATAAGTATTGAACTTAATTTAATATTTTCATGGTTTTTTATTAGGTTTGTCATTCAATTTTTTAACTGGACACGTCTTAAGTTTTATGACGTTCTTTATGAAGTACAGACGTTCACACCATTTAGCACATTTCCTTTAAGATTTAACTAGACACGTCTTAAGTTTTATGACGTTCTTTATGAAGTACAGACGTTCACACCATTTAGCACATTTCCTTTAAGATTTAACTGGACACGTCTTAAGTTTTATGACGTTCTTTATGAAGTACAGACGTTCACACCATTTAGCACATTTCCTTTAAGATTTAACTGGACATGTCTTAATTTTTATGACGTTCTTTATGAAGTATAGACGTTAACACCATTTAGCACATTTCCTTTAAGATTTAATTGGACATGTCTTAAGTTTTATGACGTTCTTTATGAAGTACAGACGTTCACACCATTTAGCACATTTCCTTTAAGATTGAAGAAGTTTTTTCAACCTGTCTTTGCTCTATGATGCTGAGTGAGGTGTACGGCTGCAAACTGGGAGAAAGGATCCCATCATTTGTGTTTTTATCAGAAACTATGTGTTGATGAGATTACAGATGCCTTAACACACTTTGTATCTCAAGTGGGTCATCGATGTGAGTGCATCACCTCTTGCTTTAATTCCATAATGTGTTTAGGTATCAAAGAATTAGATCAAAGTGGACCAAGGAAGATGTGGTTCAAGTGTGTAAGAAGTAATCTAAGTGAATGCTACCTATCTTAGGTCAAACGTTCGGATCAAAATTGCATGGAAAGCCAGGTGGAAGATGTTGCCTGGTATCGACAATCATGGAGTTAAACACTATGAATCCTGATGGTGTGACACTCAACCCTATTAGTTAACAAACTTGAAACTCTTGATGGAAGAAATATATCACTTTCAGAACATTTTTTTACGTATGAACATGTTATATATTCCACAAATCTTTTTTACTACAAATAATTTTTAAAAAGTTACATTTTTTATGTCAAAATTCTTTCTTTTTATTTTTTTTTGTTTCAGTATTTTTTTGATTTAAAAGTAACATTCATTGTTAGAAATTTGCTTTTATAAAATATTTTAGGTCATGTAGAAAAAAAACATTACAATTAAAATTTAAAGTTTAATTTTCAATAAATTGAAAATTAAACTTTCTGTAAATTTTAATTGAATCTAAAAATTTACTTTGTTGATGTCCTAATCTTTGTCAGCTGTTGAATTTAAGAAAAGTTTGGATGTTCTACTGGTTTGCCAGTGTCTCAGGTATTGATCATTGTTTATACAATTTAACCCGGATATAAGAGACTCGAATATAAGATAAACGGATATAAGAGAGATTTTCACTGGTTCCAAATTAGGGCCCTTGTTAATATACTGTGTAACTTGGATATAAGTAAAACCCGAATATAAGAGAGCTGCAGGAACACAGGAGAAGTCTCTTCTATCAGGGTTACAGTGTATCATATCTGTTTTTTATTTGATTTCTCATTTCTGAAAATGAAAAATTTGTGTTTCATTGAAATGATCCTTGATCAAATATTTTATTATTATTTGGGATGGGGGAGATTATTAAAATCAAAGAAAGAAAAAATTTTAAAATGCATTAAAATAGTTTCATGTAAACTTACCATTTTTTTGTTTTAAATTTTAAACACAAAGCGACCCCCTTCTCCCAAATGCCGTCCATGAAATTGTTGATAAAATTTATCTTTTCTGCAATATTTGGTACAAAAAATTTTCAGTTTATGCCTGACTTATCAACCAAATTTCAGACATGAATATCCAACTGTGTTTTATTGCCTTTCAGTGAAGGGACACTTTGGTAATCGTTTCATCAGTAGAATGTGTAATCCTGAATGTGGATTCACTCACATAATCCCCCATATTGAAGGTGTTTGGAGTTATCTCAATAAAAATGTCTGTCAATGTAATATTCAAACTTTTTCTGAACAGTACAGCCAATTATTGACAATTTTGCATATTCTATCCAATTGTGCTTATCAAGAAAATGTGATAAAACAAAAAAAAAAAAAGACTGAACATTCATGACTGAAACTTGGTGGACAAGTCAGGTATAGACTGAAATGTATGGATGCTAAATATGATTTGATTGGATAAATGGTTGTTAGTTTTATTAATGATTTCATTAGTGGAAGTTATTTTTTTTGGTGGTGGTGGTGGGGGGGGGTCAGCTGCTATCATTTCTGAATGGAAGGATTCTTTTCTCGTTAGAGACCCCCCACCCTCCTACTCAGTCGTAAATCAAATAAAAAAGTTTTTAATTTTGGAATATTTGAAGAATATTGAATTTTTGAAAATGTTAAAGTATGTTTGATTTAATTGGAATTAATTATGGTGCCGATAGCAAAAATTGCGAATCAATCTGGAAAGACCATTTTATCAACTTGTTAAAAGCTATAAAATACATGTATTATTATTGAATAAAAACAACCTGTATTATTTGCTATTATACTACATCACAAGTGAATCTTAGATTGTTAAATTCTAAATAATTTTGCTTTTACTTTGTTCTATTTTATAGAGTGTGAGTTTTAACAGTGAGATGACGGAGTTTAGCATTACTGGTAAGAATGTGACAGAAGTTGAAAGTTTGGTGCAAGAGGTTTCATATGTCAACGCCAGACATTATCCAACTCCAGGTCGAAGAGCTCTGAAAATAGAAACAGCAGTTGAGTAAGTATGAAAGCTCAAATATGCAACTTTCAATTTTTTTTTAATGTGTTTATCTTTATTGTTTGTAAATGAGTTTAGATTAATTGGCAGCATTATTAAAAATGCCAGGGAACATGTGGTTGTGAATCTTCACTAGAAACGCAGATAATACGTTCAGGAATGATATTGTTGAATATTCAACCTAATTAGTTTTGAGTGATGATGAATCATTCATCCTTGCTATTTCACCATCTGTTATTCGTCTAATGTGTTTGTAGGCGTGCAGCTAGATTGCTACCTTACCATTATCCCTCCTCCCATCTAGGTGGGCTGTGGATGTGATGGTTTCTGTAGTGCTCTTGGGACCTTCGTAGTTGTATTTTTATCATATT
This sequence comes from Euprymna scolopes, assembly GCF_053919585.1. NCBI lineage: Eukaryota > Metazoa > Mollusca > Cephalopoda > Sepiida > Sepiolidae > Euprymna > Euprymna scolopes. The sequence goes on along the minus strand of NC_136526.1, from coordinate 23,217,646 downwards.
TCTTTTAAATGCTGTTGGAAAAAAATAATTATATAATCATTCGTAACAGTAAAAAATGTTGCTTCTTTTTTTATTCTGACTTTTAACCCATTAAGTCCCACTGTTCTATAAATAGGTCACCAAATAATTTATTTTTAAAATCTTTAGTATAATATGTAATAGTATAGCTTGCTACAGAATTACTTTGAAGAAAGGATAAAATTCATCAACTTTTCTTAGAGTTGTTGGAATCCTCTAAATCAGACATGCCAAACACTCGGGCCGCATGTGGCCCATTGTAGACAGGTTTGCGGCCCGCACAAATAATCTTCCTCTCTCCCACAACTCATTGGCATGGAGTTTGGTAGAAGTAGAAGGGATTATTTTTTAGTCAAGTTTAGGGTGAACGAATTAATGTTCTTGGCCAATTTTTCGATATTTGTCATCCGAAGGGTCAAGCTTCAAAACAATACCAATCTTGTGAAAATGTGTCGCCTCTAAAGTTTTTGCAAGATATACATACATACATTTAAACAGACAGGTGAGATTTATATTATAGATGAAAAAACACATATTGGATTTTGAAAATTATCTCCCTTTAAAAATGCGGTAAAACTATTTTTTGAATGTGTTTCTATAAAAGAAAATGATTTTATTTAAAAATTTATGAAAGACTAGACGGGTGAGATTTATATTATAGATGAATTTAATTACATTTTTTTTGTAAATTAAGAATGAAGTCAATTATTGGTCATTTATTTTTTTCAAAAGTATTTTTGAATTTTTTAGATTTTTAGAGTCTGAACTTGACTTTTGAACTTGGTGATAAAATTTGTTAATCATTTTCATTTCTTTGTTAAAAAAATTAAAGTATATTTTTCTTTTAAACTTTTTTATTAAAACTTTTATCTTTGCTGTTTTTTTTTTTTTAACTAAAAATTCATTTTTCAGGTAGTAATAAGCTTTTAAATCGCTGGTCAAAAAATATTTCTTTTTCGGTCTGAGCTGGTCATATTCAACTTTTGCAGCCCTCATGACAGTGCAAATATTGACTCCTATGGCCTTTAGGAGACTTTGAGTTTGACATACCCACTCTAAAAAATTCTTGTGAAATTTGCTAAAATTTTCATTTATTCGATGTTGTATGAACTTATATATGGTATATATGCATGCGTGTATTGCCAATCTTGTAAAAAAAATGTGCCTCATTAGAGGCAAGAAATGGTACTGGTTCACACGAGTTCTCAACATTACTGCAGTAAATGCATAAACGATTAGATGAAAACTTTGCTTGACTTCAAAATTTATATATGCACTTTTTACCTAAAAGAAGTTGTGGCAAGAAAACCTGCAGTTAAAACACACTTGCCAATATCATCAATACTGATAAATGATGTCAGATTTCACCTAAAACGTCACTTAATTGCTAAGTGGAATCAGTAAATATGATGTCAAAATGAGTCTTACTAAAGTAAGCCACAAACTTACTGTCAAAAATGCAATGTAACTCTTTGTGTGAACTACCTTTTTACCACAAATTTCATCTTGAATGTATAGACTTTTGATTTCTAAAATGTCACATTCTCCCAGTGTCTTATTTATAGGACAATCAACATTTTGCTTTCTAAATAAAATAACTTTTTCCGTTTAATTTGTGTATTTTTTAGTCATTACAAAAATTCAACTCAACTAAAACTTATGATTATATGACAGTTCTTTGCATTATTATTGAAATCTGCTAGATTCTTTAAAAATAACTCAAAATATAGCCATTAAAAGCTAAATCCCTAGCAACAAAAGTGAGTACACCACTCAGAAACTACGCGCCTAAAAAGTAAGAACAATCCTTAAAAACTACTCCCCTAAATTGAGTACTGCTTTTTTTTCCTCCAAAATGTCATGTGACTCATTAATGTAACTATGCCATGTGTTCATAGGCAGCAGGTGTATTCAAATTTGTAGTGCAGCTCTCATACTCTTACCAGTCATTTAAAATTCAAACATGGCACCACATGGCAAAGAACTCTCTGAGGATGTTAAAAAACGTATTGTTGTGCTACATAAAAATGGCCAAAGCTACAAAAAGATTGCTAACACCTTGAAACTGAGCTGCAGCACAGTAGCTAAGATCATCCAGCATTTTAAAAGAGCAGGGTCCACTCAGAACAGGCCTCGGGTAAGTCGTCCAAAGAAGTTGAGCGCACGTGCTGAGCATCACATCCAAATGCTTTCTTTGAAAGATCAGCGTAGGAGTGCTGTTAGTATCGCTGCAGAAATTAAAGAGGTTGAGGTTCAGCTTGTTAGTGTTCAGGCCATATGCCGCACACTACATCAAATTGGTGTGCATGGCTGTCACCCCGAGAGGAAGCCTCTTCTGAAGGCAATGCACAAGAAAGCCCACAGCAGTTTGTTGAAGACATGTCAACAAAACCCATAGATTACTGGAACCATGTCCTATGGTCTGATGAGACTATTTAATTTGTTTCATTCTGATGGCCTTTAGCATATGTGGTGGCGACCAAGTTAGGAGTACGAAGATAAGTGTGTCATGCCTGCAGTCAAGCATGATGGTTGGAATATCATGGTTGGGGGATGGAGGTATTGGAGAGTTATATTTCATAGAGGGAAGCATGAATATACTGTCAAATACTGCAGCAGAGCATGATCCCCTCCCTCCAGAACTCGGTCGCAGAGCAGTGTTCCAGCATGACAATGACTGCAAACACACATCCAAAACAACCATTGCTTTACTTTGAAGAGGCTGAGGGTAAAGATGATGGACTGGCTAAGCATGTCTTTATACTTGAACCCAATAGAACATCTTTGAAGCATCCTCAAGCAGAAGCAGAAGGTGGAGGTGCACAAAATCTCAAATATCCGCCAGTTCTGTGAAGTCGTAATTGAATAGTGGAAGAGCATTCCAGTGGTTACATGTGAAGCTCTGATAGACTCCATGCCCAGGAGAGTAAAGGCAGTTTTGGATAATCATGGTGGCCACACAAAATATTGAGAGTTGACATGTTGTATTTTAATATTGACAACTTTTTTTAAGGGGTGTACATACTTTTGTTGCCAGGGATTTAGCTTTTAATGACTATATTTTGAGTTATTTTGAGGGGAGGGAATTCTATTATATATGCTGCAGACAGACATTGCGTCCAAAAAATCATTTTTTCAGTGTTATCCCATGAAGAGATATACTTCAATATTTGAAGAAAAGTGAGGGGTGTACTCACTTTTGTGATACACTATATATTGTTCAAAACATTTTGCAATTCTGTATAAATGAATAAGTTCCCATTTTTTTCAAGATGGCAGCTATTTAAAAATAATTTCAACTTGGACAAAGTATTTTCTGAAAGCAAACGAATTAAACTGAACTACATTTTATTTGCAATTTATCTGTATTTTCTATTAAAAAAACTGAGGAATCAGAATCAAGTATTGATTTTTTTTGTTTTAGGAAAAAAGCTATGAGTAAAAAAGACATTTGTATATTAGATTTTATAATTGAACATTTGTTTCTCTTTGTTCATTATGAGTCAAAGAATTATTATAACTAGCGGGACCTGTGGAAATTCCACAGCGGACTCTTTCATGTGTAATATATTGATGTTGGCATCCTGTGGATGTTCAGCATAAATGGAGACACTCTGATATTACTGTAGCTCTTTTGTTAAAACTGCAAAAGTATTTATCTAAGCTAGCCGGGACACCCGGCATAGTCCGGTCGTAAAATATGCTTAAATATGATATTTTAAGTCCTGCAAGTTTCGTATATATTATGAAGTCAATTTTCTATCGATTCTTATATAGTATAAATTTGTGATTTAAAAAAAAAAAAAAAATCTATTTAACCTGTGCATCAGCTTGAATCAAAACTTATAAAGAATTCTAGGTAAAATTATTTATTGCAAGAAATAGGTCATAGCAATTAAACGATAGTCACTCGGAAGAAAAAAGATATAGGCATCACACAAAATAACACACACGCTATCGTATTAATATATATATATATATATATATATATATATATATATATATTATAGATAATAATTAAATAATGTAAAGTCTACAAAAGTGTTGGACAGAATTACATTTAGCATGAAAACATTTAAGATTCTGCATATGAGCACACAAAAAATGTATTCTTACTAATTAATGAAAAGAACTTATTAGCTCTAACACTATTGAAAAGAATTGAATCAAATATAGCATGAAGAGCCCATGGATGGTGGATGTAATAAACTGCAAAATACTAATCATCATTGTTAAATAATCTCTGTATTCAGTTCAGTTAAAAAACTGGACAAGCCGTGTGCAAACCTGTTCCTAGTTTTCTTGGTGGGGAGGTATTGTAGTGAGGCTCCCAATACTTTCACTAAGTGTTTTTCAAAGTACCACCATAGTACAAAAGCCATCATCAGGATCACCGATTTGCTTCCATGTTACTCTTCAGCAACTGTTGTTCAGTTCATCTACTACAGATACCATTTTGATGATGCTAGATTTTTCAAACGAAACAGCATTGTTCTCTCGAATACAGGATGTGGGTATTCCCAAATAGTAACCCATTTGTAACTGACCAGGCTTAATATAGCTTAACTTCAGTGATCTAATGAGAACTGATGTGTGCCTATGTATGTATGTATATATATATATGTGGTTAATAAATTTAGGGTTTTTTTTTTTTTATTGATATACACATTAAAAAACCCTTTTTTCTATTTATTTAAAAAGAAAATACAACTGTGTTATATATGGGTCATGTAATTGCATTCATTTGCAAAAGATCTAGCTAATTTGCATATTGTTTTAAACATTCATTTTAACTAGTTCTCTATTCATTTTAATTAATTTTCGGTTTTCTTATGGGATGATCATCTTTAGTTAACTATAAGGTGTAATTATATTCATGCAGATATTCTACATGATTTATACTTGCGTAATATTTGCGTAAAAACATTATAGTAAACACAAAACTTTTTCCATATATATTTATGTATGCGTATATATTTTTGTTTAAAAATTTTGCCTACCAAACTCTTAGAGTTTTTGGTCTACAGACATGAAACTTCATATATAAGGTATTTGAACCCATGCAAAACTTTATATTTCGGTTTTAGCCAGGGAAAATCAATGCAAAACTGAAAATTTAACAAAAAAAAAAAAAAAAAAAGAAAGAAATTTGCCAGGTGAAGGTCGAACAACGGCATTACGAATATACATGTGTTAATTTTTAAACTGCAGCAAACAGGCATTAATGGCAGAGGCAAAAAGTAAATCGTAAGCGAAACGTTTTGATTTTTGGTGATGGCGCACGAGTCATTTTTTTAAAAACTTTTTAAATCATTACTATATATTGGGTCCAATATAATATGATAATAAATACAAAATGTTTATTAATCAAAATATCATATTAAGCATATTTTATAACTGGGCAAGACTGGGTGCCCTGCTAGTGTATATAAAAAATGAAATAAAAAATTATTTGTGGAATTTATTACTGATGTCTACTAGAAATCCTTTATCACTGTTTATCAATTTATTTCTCTCCTGATGCATGTCCCTTGTCCAACATCTACTGAAGTTCAGGCTTGCAACCTGTATCTGGAAAAGGGTTTTCTTCATCTCTAATGCATACGATAGAGAGGCTTTCCATGTTTACTACAAGGACTAGCTTCTGTGATTGAACTTTTGAAAACGGCAGAGCAGCCTAATTCTAACATGCAATGCCATGAACAGTCTACCACTTGTTTTTTCTTTCAGCCTGATTTTTGTATCGATGCCGTCGTGATAATATGTATTGGTGATCAGTTTTGGTTAAACAGACAAAAAGATGTATATCTTGGTCATTTTTTTTTTTTGCTTTCAGTATTTTTTTTGCTTTCAGTATTTTTTCCATGGAATTAAACTTTTGCTGCCAATAAGTTTTTAATTTTTAGTTTGATGAATAAATTCTAAGGTGAGAACGTCACAAATTATTGATCTTTAATCAATGAATATTTTTGTCTTTAAAATTTTGTTTTAATTAATCCATTTCAGATATGAAGGTCCTGATGGTAGCAATAGCCGTTTACCTGGTATTGATTCGATTGATGTTGATGTGATGGTCATGCAACCTTCCCGTCCTGTGATTACGATTGGTGGTTTATCCAATATGACACTGACTCCTGCTGAACTTAGAATTGGATACCTGATTTTCAAAGATATTGAGATCAGCATCAAGCAAGAAGATGATGAGGATGATGATGAAGATGACATTGAGGATGACAATGATGATGATGACGATGATGATAGTGATAATGGTGAAAGTGCCAACAAAGTTATTCATCAACAAAGTAAGTAATTCTCATCAAAGAGAATCACGTCAAAACAAAAACATATCCAGAAAGTAATAGAGATACGTGAGGTATTTATCGACATGCATTTTTTTTTGTTTCGCAATTTTCAAATGAGGATATTTTATATTTTATTTCATATTTTATACTTCATATTTCATATTTCATATTTTATACTTCATATTTCATATTTCATATTTTATACTTCATATTTCATATTTCATATTTTATACTTCATATTTTATATTGCATATTTTATATTTCATATTTCATATGTTATATTTCATATTTCTACTGTTCTCATTTTGAATGTTATTTTCACAATATTTCGATCAATGTAAAAATATCGCAAATCAAATAAAAAAAAGAAAAGGAAGAAAAGAAATTCTTTTATTCAATTCAGATCTTTTTTTTTCTAAACTAAAGTGACTTGGCCTTTTATACAAGAAATGCTAAAAAAAATGCACACTAAAAGATTTCTAGTTAATAAAAAAAAAGTTCTCAAAATATACATCACATGTTAGAAGGAACAAATGAGAACTGATTAAAATAATAATTGATCGTCAGTTGAATGCTAAAGAATAAGATTGAAAATGATGAATGAAATTAAAACAATATTTGAGTACGGTTTATAAGTATTTCTTTAATAGTGATTCACTGGATGTATAGAGACCCATACCTCGTCGTCATGGTTATTTTATTCTTTTTGAGTTTAAATGTTTTTCTTCATTTTCTATTGCATTAATAGTTTTGTTTGTTTTTCTTTCAGCTCGAAAAGAGTTGATGATAGACAGCTGTACCATTCAATCAGACCCACCACTTAACCTCCGCGAGGAAGTCCTCTTGACCCCGCATGACCTTATTAGCCAACTGCAGCTTGAAAGCAGCCTCACCAATGAAGAACTACACATCAAAAGTGCGTATTAAGCAATTGCTTCTCTTTTTGTCACTTTGCTAAACAAAACAAAACATTAATTGAAGTATGCTCTCTCTCTCCCCCGCGAAAAGCGAAAGCAATTATCACAATTTACGATGCGTAGGTGGATGACTGTGCCTTGTTTTATATTTCTTTTATCCTGAAAAATGAACTTACAATGTTTTGAAGACAAGTCATTATGGAGCCATCTTATATTATTCAATATCAAATTTGATTGGATCAAGGGGAGATAAATCGGTTTTTCTTACAAGTTAAAGAGCTAGAAGTTCAGTTTTGTAATCTGAAATTGACAAGTGGGGTTAATGTAAAAACTTACTCATAAAGTTCTTGGATTTTGACAGAATTTTCAATGTCACAAGTTGGTAAACAATTCATAAAGAGAGATAGCACATTTTTTTTACCACTATTGAGTGGAAAGGTCGTGAAGTCACACGTAGTTGCCTAAAAAGTAGGAGACCCACCCATCAAAAAATCATTTGATTTGATGATTTGTAATAAAACATTCCAATTATAAAACCAGTTTGACCCAGTGTTAATAATCTTCTCTTCTCTATATAAATAAAATAAACTCATTTTTTCCCCTCCAACTTTGACCTTAATAGGATTAAAAATCATGACATTACATGCAAATGTAATGCGTACAAACTGTAGCACATTATCTGAGGTGTGCTATAGGCCTATTACCTCTACAGTTCCTCGACAATGGTACATTCCTATATTTTTTCCAGTGAGAGTCCACTGCCAAAATCGGTTAGATTCAATGGAAGTTGCAACATATTTTCTCTCTGTTAGATTCCTCCTTTTCCCGTTCCTCATTTACACAGCAGCAGATGCGTTCACAAGGAACAGTACGAGGAAACACCAATTTGGAATCTTATAAGGTTATTTATGCCGTGTTTTTAAAATTTTTTTTAAAATCTTTTTTCCCTGATTTATGCTCTTTGTTTTTCCCATAATAAAATAAAAATAAAACAAAAATAAATAAAAAACGCGAAAACGAGATTATTATTATTGTTTTTTTTTTTTGCTTTTTTTAGTTAGTGTAAGATGCAACCTGCGGAACTAACCGGTTTTTACTTCCAGTTTTAACGACTTTAACCGTGAAATCTAACTATGACCTTTATTTATTAGTGCTTTCAACTCACCATTTATTTTTGCACAAATAATTAATTCTTTACTATTTATTAGTACAACGCAACAATATCGTGAATTCATTTGCATTACACTTAAATTAAAATGAAAACAAAAAAAATTCATTTAGAAATCGAGTGTGATGCGGGACTACTGAAACTAAACCAAAACAAACTTGACTGCAGAATTGATATTTGACCTAATTCACTTTTTAGTTAACTCATCACGTTTTTTTTTTTATTTTCGCTTTCGCCTCAATGATTCACGATTTTTTTGGTATAGTTTTAACATTGTTTTTATAATATTTACACAGGGTTATTACTTCGCTTTGTTTTCATTTTACCCCCCAACCAAACACGCCTCTAAAAACCCGACCAATGCCGGGTACCCCGCTAGTTTAAAAATAAACGATACTCCTCCCCACCCCTCAAAAATAAATAATATTCAACCTAAAATAAAATGGGTAACTATTCGTCAATTTCCAATTTTAAAACCAGAAGCGGTCACCAAGTAGACTTAAGAAAAGCAGATAAATGTGATATAAACACGGATAAAACCGAGCGTTGGCGATAAAATAAAAACAACGCTACAACAAAATAACTGTACAATGAAATTGTAAAAAGTAGAAACATAAAAAAAAATAAATAAAAAGCAAAAACCTACCGTTCATTTTTTTTATTATTATTGTTTGAAATTGTCTTCTGTTTTCAAAATAAATAGATATAAAACAAGTTTTTTTGTTAAATAATAGGAAACTTTTTTTTTTGTCTGAACTGTTTTTTTTCTTCAATTTTTAACATAAAAAAAACATTGTCTATGTCTTAAACACGTAAAAGTTAATATTTTTTTTTTTTTTTTTTGCAACTCTTTATGTCAAATAAATGGAAAAAGTCTAAAAAAAGGGCAATAAAAAGCATTGGGGGGGGGGAGGAACAAGGATTATTTGTACATTTTTTTTTTTCGCCAGAAACAAGGATTTCTTTTTATTTATTAGTGAAAGGAAGGTTTCGGCGTTCCAATTTGGTACAGTGACAAAGAAACCCTCCTTTTCGGCGGGGTCGTATCCAGACCGGTGTCAGAAGTCTGCCGACGTTGTGTTTTCTGCAGTTAAAAACAGACTCGTCGATTTCTACTGTATGGCCTGCGCTTCCAATCTGCCGGGGATTCCTAAGAAAATAGTCCCTGCATATATCACGCAGGAAATTTTTCCAATCCACAATTGTGTGGTGAGAACGTAACCCACATTCGCGATGGAGATTTTTTGTAGATGCCATCTTGAACGCCCATAAGTATATTATTTTTATTATACATGCGATGGTTAGTCGGGATTTTGAGAAGAAGGTCCCAATCCTAATGGAGGTCCATCGACGACATGTTACACTTCTACACCTCCAACCGTAAACGTTGGAAAGGCTTGTTCTCTTTGCAAGTACACAATCCTGGCCAAAATGTAAACACCTTTTCTCTTCTGCCAACAATTTCCGTTGCTGGCAAAAGTTTAGTGCAGCCTCTGGGGTCTGGAGCTGGTCCGCAAGGTTTGTAATATTCATTATTATTTCGTCAGTAATCTTTTTAAAACAAATTTTTTTTTAACTCTCTTCAAATAAGCGTTTCTTGAGTTGTCACACTCTTCCAATTGATAGCGAAATTCTCGTCTGCTTAATCAGCAACGCTCGGTTTAATCCGGCTGTTGACGTCATGCGTCGGACAAAGCCAGGCAAATGCTGAGTTACGTCTGGTTCGTTAAATGCACAAGTACCTCCTAATTTAATGTCCTATCTATATTACTACTAATTTAATATTCTATCTATATCACTATATATCTATATTACTACTAATTTAATGTCCTATCTATATCACTATATATCTATATTACTACTAATTTAATGTCCTATCTATATTACTATATATCTAAATTACTACTAATTTAATGTCCTATCTATATCACTATATATCTATATTACTACTAATTAAATGTCCTATCTATATTACTATATATCTATATTACTGCTAATTTAATGTTCTATCTATATTACTATATATCTATATTACTACTAATTTAATGTCCTATCTATATTACTATATATCTATATTACTACTAATTTAATGTCCTATCTATATTACTATATATCTATATTACTACTAATTTAATATCCTATCTATATCACTATATATCTATATTACTACTAATTTAATGTCCTATCTATATTACTATATATCTATATTACTACTAATTTAATGTCCTATCTATATTACTATATATCTATATTACTACTAATTTAATGTCCTATCTATATTACTTCTAATTTAATGTCCTATCGATATCACTATATATCTATATTACTACTAATTAAATGTCCTATCTATATTACTACTAATTTAATGTCCTATCGATATCACTATATATCTTTATTACTACTAATTTAATGTCCTATCTATATTACTACTAATTTAATGTCCTATCTATATCACTATATATCTTTATTACTACTAATTTAATGTCCTATCTATATTACTATATATCTATATAACTACTAATTAAATATCCTATCTATATTACTATATATCTATATTACTACTAATTTAATGTCCTATCTATATCACTATATATCTATATTACTATATATCTATATTACTACTAATTTAATGTCCTATCGATATTACTATATATCTATATTACTACTAATTTAATGTCCTATCTATATTACTATATATCTATATCATTACTAATTTAATGTCCTATCGATATCACTATATATCTATATTACTATAAATTTAATGTCCTATCTATATTCCTATACATCTATATTACTACTAATTTAATGTCCTATCCATATAACTATATATCTATATTACTACTAATTTAATGTCCTATCTATATTACTATATATCTATATTACTACTAATTTAATGTCCTATCTATATTACTATATATCTTTATTACTACTAATTTAATGTCCTATCTATATTACTATATATCTATATTACTACTAATTTAATGTCCTATCTATATTACTATATATCTTTATTACTACTAATTTAATGTCCTATCTATATAACTATATATCTATATTACTACTAATTTAATGTCCTATCTATATTACTATATATCTATATTACTACTAATTTAATATCCTATCTATATCACTATATATCTATATTACTACTAATTTAATGTCCTATCTATATTACTATATTATATTACTACTAATTTAATGTCCTATCTATATGACTATATATCTATATTACTACTAATTTAATGTCCTATCTATATTCCTATATATCTATATTAATACCAATTTAATGTCCTATCGATATCACTATATATCTATATTACTACTAATTTAATGTCCTATCTATATTACTATATATCTATATTACTACTAATTTAATGTCCTATCTATATTCCTATATATCTATATAACTACTAATTTAATGTCCTATCTATATTACTATATATCTATATTACTACTAATTTAATGTCCTATCTATATCACTATATATCTATATCACTATATATCTTTATTACTACTAATTTAATGTCCTATCTATATCACTATATATCTATATCACTATATATCTTTATTACTACTAATTTAATATCCTATCTATATCACTATATATCTATATTACTACTAATTTAATGTCCTATCTATATTACTATATATCTATATCACTACTAATTTAATGTCCTATCTATATTACTATATATCTATATCACTATATATCTATATTACTACTAATTTAATGTCCTATCTATATTACTATATATCTATATTACTATTAATTTAATGTCCTATCTATATCACTATATATCTATATTACTACTAATTTAATGTCCTATCTATATCACTATATATCTATATTGCTACTAATTTAATGTCCTATTTATATTACTATATAGCTATATTACTACTAATTTAATGTCCTATCTATATTACTATATATCTATATTACTATATATCTATATTACTATATATCTATATTACTACTAATTTAATGTCCTATCTATATCACTATATATCTATATCACTATATATCCATATTACTAATAATTTAATGTCCTATCTATATTACTATATATCTATATTACTACTAATTTAATGTCCTATCTATATTACTGTATATCTATATTACTACTAATTTAATGTCCTATCTATATTACTATATATCTATATTACTACTAATTTAATATCCTATCTATATCACTATATATCTATATTTCTACTAATTTAATGTCCTATCTATATTACTATATATCTATATTACTACTAATTTAATGTCCTATCTATATTACTATATATCTATATAACTACTAATTTAATGTCCTATCTATATCACTATATATCTATATTACTACTAATTTAATGTCCTATCTATATTACTATATATCTATATTACTACTAATTTAATGTCCTATCTATATTACTACTAATTTAATGTCCTATCTATATCACTATATATCTATATTACTACTAATTTAATATCCTATCTATATAACTATATATCTATATTACTACTAATTTAATATCCTATCTATATTACTATATGTCTATATTACTACTAATTTAATGTCCTATCTATATTACTATATATCTATATTACTAATAATTTAATGTCCTATTTATATTACTATATATCTATATTACTACTAATTTAATATCCTATCTATATCACTATATATCTATATTACTACTAATTTAATGTCCTATCTATATTACTATATATCTATATTACTACTAATTTAATATCCTATCTATATCACTACTAATTTAATGTCCTATCTATATTACTATATATCTATATTACTACTAATTTAATATCCTATATATATCACTATATATCTATATTACTACTAATTTAATATCCTATCTATATTACTACTAATTTAATGTCCTATCTATATTACTATATATCTATATTACTACTAATTTAATATCCTATCTATATTACTATATATCTATATTACTACTAATTTAATATCCTATCTACAGGGTGGTCAAAAAGTCAGGTAACATTTTAAAGAAAAACGATATTAGCAATACACGTATATTTAAGTACCATACATTGAAATATAAAATGAAACAAACATGAAATATGTTTATTTTGTTAATTGTCGTCCATTTCTCTCTATCAATCGCTGGAAGCGATTAACCACTGATTGTGTAACACGTGTAATCATGTCAGCTGATATCCGCGCAATCTCCTCTTCAATAAATAACTTTAAAGACGCGATTGCATCACGCTTCTTGCCATAAACGCTATCCTTTACATAGCCCCAAAGCCAGAAATCAGGAGGGGTAGTTTATATATTACACTCAAATATTTAAACAAATAATATTAAACGAATAGAGATTATAATGGATCATATTGTTTTTTCTACCTTTAACATGTTACCTGACTTTTTGACCACCTTGTATATCACTATATATCTATATTACTACTAATTTAATGTCCTATCTATATCACTATATATCTATATTACTACTAATTTAATGTCCTATCTATATCACTATATATCTATATTACTAATAATTTAATGTCCTATCGATATCACTATATATCTATATTACTACTAATTTAATGTCCTATCTATATCACTATATATCTATATTACTAATAATTTAATGTCCTATCGATATCACTATATATCTATATTACTACTAATTTAATGTCCTATCTATATTACTATATATCTATATTACTACTAATTTAATGTCCTATCTATATTACTATATATCTTTATTACTACTAATTTAATGTCCTATCTATATCACTATATATCTATATGACTACTAATTTAATGTCCTATCTATATCACTATATATCTATATGACTACTAATTAAATGTCCTATCTATATCACTATATATCTATATTACTACTAATTTAATATCCTATCTATATTACTACTAATTTAATGTCCTATCTATATCACTATATATCTTTATTACTACTAATTTAATGTCCTATCGATATCACTATATATCTATATTACTACTAATTTAATGTCTTATCTATATTACTATATATCTATATTACTACTAATTTAATGTCCTATCTATATCACTATATATCTATATTACTACTAATTTAATGTCCTATCTATATTACTATATATCTATATTACTACTAATTTAATGTCCTATCTATATTACTATATATATTTATTACTACTAATTTAATGTCCTATCTATATCACTATATATCTATATGACTACTAATTTAATGTCCTATCGATATCACTATATATCTATATTACTACTAATTTAATGTCCGTAGTATGTTATCACCTTCTGTTCCCCTTTTTAATAAGTAGAATCATAGTCAACTAATTTATATCGTATGTTAAAGGCAGTACTGTATTAATATATATTCATTCCATGAATATGTATGGATATTAGTGCAAAGAATAAGTTTTTTTTTTCATTTTTTGATAGATACTATACTTCATAAAAATAAATATTTTTTTGTTAATGAAACGATTGGTATTTGTCACAAAAAGAATATCAATTCTATTCTGCCTCTAATGTGGACATTATGATGAGAATTTAGCCCTCTACTTGACACTTGTGCTGTATTCTAAATTAAGTTTGTGAATTGAAAAAAACAATGTGTATAAAGATTTGTGTTTGTAAAGATTTAAATGGTCGAGTTTTTGTACAGAGTTCATAAGATATGGCCATACCTTGTCGGTGTCACTTTTGATTGAGGTGACACTCATTAAAAGGTATTTAACTCTTTTATATATTTCCTCACAATGTTGTTGAGATTTTGTTGATGTGTGTAGGATTGTTGGACTTCATAAACTGTTCATTTTAAAAGTGAGTTACATTGAAAAAGTGGAGGGGTGAAAATTCTGCATCATACCTTTTATATTTGCTGCCATGTGAAAAAAAAAAAAAAAATCAATCAATGATCGACTGCCCCGTGGTGACATAATTACTTCTATAAGTGTTTTGTTCATAGCATTCTATACTACAGAATCATGATTAAAAAAAAAAGATACTTTTTTTGTAAAACTGATAAGTATTAACCTATTAGTATCCCCCATTTTTGTTTTCTTTCATTTATTATTAAAAGTCTTTTGTAAATGCAATGTTAAATTTTTGAAAAATTACTTTAAAAATTTACTTGACTTTCTGGTACTTGTTCATTTAACGAACCAGAAGTAACTCAACATTTGCTCGGCTTTGTCCGGCACATGATGTCAACAGCCGGATAAAACCGAACGTTGCCGATAAAATAAAAACAATGCTACAGAATAACAGTAAAATAAAATTGTAAACGTAGAAACATCAATAAATAAAAAGCAAAAACCTACCGTTCTTTCTGTTTTTTTATTATTAATATTATTGTATTTAATTGTTTTGTTTTTAAATAAATACATATAAAAGATTTTTTGGAAACAAATAATATATAGTATTTTTTTTTTTTGAAACATGTTTTTTTGTCCAACTATTTACATAAAATAATCAACAAAACTGATATTTGAAGGATAAAAATTAATTAATAATTTCATTAAATAATTAAGCATTGTTTCATTAAATGATAGACAATATTCCTTAAGTATTTAAGAACAAGAAAGGAACAAATTTTTTCTTTTTTTTTTTTTTTTTGAACCAGAATCCCTGTGATTTTATTATTTTTTTTTTTTTGCCAGGAACATATTTTCTCAGGAGGAGGTATTTTCCTCAGACTTTTGGAGGGCATTAAACGACAAAGTGGATGGAGATGAGATAACGGATGTGATAGGAAGCTCCTTAGTAACCGGGTAACTTTCAGCAATGTGAATTAATATGGAGTCAAACTTTTGTCTTCACATAACTCTAAAAGATATGTGTCCAAAAGCTCCCGGTTGGTTCCGCATTCTCGTTTATTGTGCTGCTTTGCTTCCTTCCACATCCGCTCGACATGATTTGTTGTTGCCTGTGTTACGACGGGATCTACAAAATTAAGGCTGTGGTTCACCGTCAAATGGTGATACCCCTCTCTTCCCTGTAAGCTCTCCATCAGTCTGATACGACCGTGGTCCCTGGCAGAATTTATTTTCTTATTAGTGGAAGGAGGGTTTCGGCATTCCTATTTGGTACATTAACCAAAAAACCCTCCTTTTTGGCGGGGGTCATATCCATCAAAGACCCAGACTGGTATTAGACGTCTGCCGATGTTGTGTTTCCGGCGGTTGGAGACAGACTTGTCGATTTCATCTGTCAAAATTCTCATCTGCTGCTCAAGCAGTTGATACTAAGCGTGCAGCGTTTTGATTGGCTGATGACCATGTTTCATCAGGCAGCAGCAAAACTCGAGTTGTTGACGTTGTGTGTCGGACAAAGCCGAGGAAATGCTGAGTTACGTCTGGTTTGTTAAATGCACAAATACTGACTGTTGAATTCTGAGGCATCATCATGGCCAATATGCAACAGACAGTAAGTGTAATATTTGAAAGACACTCCAATCTTTATAAATATCTCTGAAAAATATGCATGTTGCTAAAATATGGTTAATTATTCTTCTGGTACTATAAGAAAGGATCATAGTTGCTGATGAGTTCAACAAAAGCTGTTTGCTAAAACAATGAATGATGAACAAAACAAAAAGTGAATTAAGATGTCTCGTAAAAAAAAAGATGATCCGCATTTTAATTTATCTTATCCTCATGCTTGATTCAAAATGTCATTCCATATATTTCTATATTTTGTTGACTTGATTTCTTTAAAAAAATCTCTAAAAATGAAACATTTCTCAATCGACTTCTTGCCATGCATCTTAGCTGTACCATGAAGTGACCAATAGAATGGCATTGTTCCGCTGCAATGTTCATTAATACGAAACGATTAGTTGTTATGCATTTAAATCATTATTTTAACAAAATAAATATTTTTGTTTTGATTTTTATTTTCCCTAATTGTTGTTGGTATAATTTGATTTGATTTTAATTGTTGTTGGTATAATTTGATAATTTGTTTTCCAGATGTTGACAAGGTGCGCGACTACATCACCGTGATGAGAAGAGTACGTTACAGCCATAAGGATGGCCGAAAGTTGGGTAGCCGATCGTTTGTGGTGGTCTGTTCATCCCAAAATGGACGTTTCCAAAGCAAGCCACAAAAAATTAAGGTAAGTGATAACCTTGGAAAAGATTTAAAATGAGTCGCCTCACATGTTTGTGTTGATCATGATTATTCCCATGAAGGTTGCTTGTTCGTAATAATGACAAATGCATAACGAAGCAAACTGTCAAGACTTGGATGATACATATATGATGTATCTCCTCTCCATGGAAGATCAAGTGTTGTTTGACAAGCAAACTAGGATAAGCGCATTCTGGCCTACAAAAATGCCTGGGCAGCCTTGTCTGCATTCCTTGTTAGGGGCATCTCAGACGATTAGCAATAAACTAAACCCTTCTCATTTGTTCCTATTTACTTGCCTCCCCACGAGGGCAGAGTTAGACACAAGGTTGGTTTTTAATGTGGGGAAAATCCAGCTCCTAAAAAAGGGGCACTCTGGATGGGAACAAAAATTAAAAATGCCTCAGTCATGAAGGATTTCTCCTCTGACCAAGGACAGAAAAAGCGAAGTGTAGCATCAGAACAGATACTACACTGTGATCTTCGCTCAAAAGCCATGTCTGGTATGTTTCATCTATGTATATGCTTCTGTCTTTATAGTTTTGTATGTTTTTTTGTTTATGTCTTTTATTTCTCACGTGCAGGTATGTTTATTTTTGTCCTTTATTTCTCACGTGCAATACTGCCGAAATAATACTCAACCATTAACAGCATACATGTTCCAAGAGTTTAAATTCCATGCCCATGTGTTGCTAATCTTGATAAATTGGAATATCAAAAATTAGAATTTCCTGCTCGAATTGTTGTTCTGGAGATATGAATAACATCACACAAATATGCAGATAATTCAGGTGTTTGTGTATCTGTTCATTCCTAACTCAAATTCTGAATAAAAAACAGAATTAAAACAACTATCTCTTGAGCAAGTGGTACAATGGGGAAAAAGGTGGCTTGTTACTTTTAATGCATCTAAAACCAAGCTTTTATCATTACATCATCAATGCTCTGATCCCCATCTGGCATCAATTGAAATGAATGGCTCGCGTTTTGGGGAGGCCTCGTGTTTTGACAAGCTTCTGAGCTTGACCATTACTCCTGATCTTAAATGGAATACGTACATTAAATCCGTTGCCAAGGCCGCTGGAAAAATGGTGGGATCCTTCTATTGATCCAGTAGATATCTCACTGCTGATGCAATTCTCTATCTATATAAGAGCCAGGTACGTCCAAGGATGGACTACTGTTGCCACATCTGGGCAGGAGCTGCTAGAAAGGACTTATCCTGCCTTGAGTTCAAAATAGACTTCGTAGCCTTGTGGGTGATGTCCTTTTCTCTTCCCTGTAACCTCTTTCTCACAGAAATGTTGCGAGTTTGTCTCTGCTTTATAGTTATTTTCATCCTGCTCGACTGAGCTCCATTCTATGGTCCCCCCTTGCCAAACTTTCACAAGAAACACCCGTCTAGCAGAAAACACTATCACTAATTTCCCCCACTCTTTATCTGTGCCTAAACCCAAGTGTAGATTTCATGAACAAAGCTTCTTTCTTAGAACTGCACACCTATGAAATTGTCTTCCGTTTTTCTGCTTTCCAGATGACTACAATATAGTTGTCTTCAAGTCTAATGTAAACAAGTTTCTGATGAGCCGTTCCATATAAGTTAAAAAATTTACCGAATCTCCATTACTAACGATTACTATATTGTCCAATTTCTACTGTACACTCTTTAACCCTTATCCTCGAGTGGCCTCTTAGCCATTGATAAGTGGTGATGCCTATGTAAAAAAATTTTTTAAAAAAATTGAATGCTGAACTCAGCAAATAAAGTGTTACCTTCTTTATTTCGATTTTCCATTATTCTATTTAATATACTTAGATTGTTCTCATTCTGTCAGCCATAACTGGCTAGGATGTGTTAGTTTTTTGATATTCTTGCAGACACATGGCATAATGCTTAAAGGTGCTAATTAATAATCAGTTCTAAATGACAGTCTTGTGGAGGTTGAAGGTTCAGTCCTTACTACAAGTGATAAACTAAGAATAACATAAAATTAACATTTCTGCCCAGTCATGACTGAAGTAACAAGAACAATCTATCATTGTATGTTCAATAAAGAATTCAGTTTAAAATTCTTTGAGTTCCTGTGCACCTGGAGAAGGTTGGAGTTGACATCGGACAGAATGTTAATGTAGCAATCAAAATGAGAATAGTTCAAATAATACAATTTATTTATTTTTTTTGTTTAAGATTAAAAATTTTTCATAACTTTCAAATACAATGAATCGAACATCCATTTTTAAGAACAAGGGGAGGTAATTCTAACTAACTGAAATAATTTTTTGTCTTAAGTAGATAATTATGCAGGATTATCATCTAAAGAATCGCATATTTTCTTGAATAAAATGTTAACATTCTTATTAACCCTTTATAATCTGGTCGAACATGCAGTCGTAAATAAATGAATATGACGGCATAAATAAAGTGGGAATTGATTCAAACATGTCTTGTACGTATTCGTTCAGTATCTGAATAGATGCCAGATTCCTCCAAATTGCAAATGTCCATTGCTTACATTCAGTATGCCGCCATCTGTCTCAGAGACTGGAGGATTTCATTTGTTGTCATTAACGCAATTTCTTTATCAAGCGTTATGGATAATAATCAAGATAAGTTTATGATATGCAAAAATTCTCAGTGCTAATTTAACTATTAGACTTCATAATTTTTCCAATTTGAAGACAATCCTAGTATCATTACCCTTTAAACTAAAATTAACATTTTTTTAAATCATCTACATCATAATTCAGGTCATAAAGAATTAAATATGAAAATAAAGGATAAGGCAGGAAAGGGGAGGGCAGTAGCCCTAGATATATCTAAGGCTTTTGGCATGATGGTTTTCTCATGAAAATAAAATCTTATGGTATTACTGGACGACGGTTTAGCATAATTAGACCCTTCTTAAATGAGAGAAGAATCCAGGTTGTCCTCGATGGGCGTACATCCAAAAATTTTTATATAAATGCGGGTGTACCTCAGATTGGACCTTTATTATTTCTGGTATTCATAAATGACTTATCTGATAAAATTGTCTCTGACATGGGTATATTTGCCGATGAAACCACGCTCTATAGCAGGCACGTGGGGAAAACTAATGAGCACATATCTAAGGTAATGGCCGAAACCCTTGAGGAAGATCTTCAGTCCATAGTGGAATAGGGTCATAAATGGATGGTAATATTCAACGCTGTCAAGACAAAGCTCGTTTCCTTTAATAATTATATGAAATCTTACCAACCACCAATAGCTATAGCGAGAGATATTTTACCTGAGACCACTTCGCTCTAGCTCCTTAGCTTAACATTCATAGGAAACATGAGTTGGAATAGATATATCGAGATCATTGCTAAGGCTGCTGCAAAGAAGGTGGGCTCTCTCTATCGTTCTAGAAAGTTACTTATGCCTGAAAGTATCCTATACCTCTACAAAGCCACCATTCGCCCTTGTATGGAGTATTGCTGTCACATTTCGGCTGGTGCATTTGCTACTAGTCTCTCGCTCCTGGACAGGGTCCAAAAGAGAGTCGCCAATCTAATAAGTCCCGAACTGTTATCTAAACTTCAGCCCCTGTCCCATCGACGTAATGTTGCATTCCTCTGCCTGTTTTGCAAGTATTTTAATGGTGGATGCTCTGACAAACTACAAGCACTTGTGCCCCCTTGACGAAAATAAACCCGACAAGCACCAAAGTCCCATCCCTACACGGTTGAGATCCCTAGATGTAAGAAAGCCTTTTACGCTAATAACTTCTTCCTCAGAATGGCAGGACTTTGAAATTCTCTTCCGGTTTCCTGCTTCCCCATGACATGCAGAAGTTCAAGTGTAATGTGAACAAACATCTTGCTGCTCAACTTCCTACATAGTACCCCTGCAACTTATATTCTTGATAGTAGCTCCCCTACATCAAAGTGGCAATGTGCCTTGTTTGAAGTGAAAATGTAAAAAAAAAATTATTTGGTTTTAAATAAGATTTAAAAAGAAAATTCATGCTGCCTCAATTGAAATAAGACTTAAAATTTCATTTATTATTTACTGATCAGATTTAAAAAAAAATATTGAAATAAGACTTAAAATTTCATTTATTATTTACTGATCAGATTTTAAAAAAAATATTTCATCAAAACCAAAAAATCAACATCTTTTGGTTTTGATGAAATATTAATATGCCCTTTCTTGTTTCTGAATCCAACCATATTTTTTTTTTCAATCTTATTCTAAGCTAATTTAGAGAAAATTTTTGTAGCTCGGATGCCCTTCCTGTTGTGAAACCAACGAGGAAATCAATATATCGCTAACAACAAAGCAAAGGAGCACTTCACCTGTCCTTGGTTTAGTTAGGTGTGGTTGTAGTAGCAGAGTCAATTAGCAAGAAAAGCCAAATACAACACGAAGAAAGTAATAAAGAATTTGAAAGAAAGAGGGATAAATAAACATCCGGCCAGAAATAGGTTTTTATGGAAGTCATTTTCTAAAAAAGTGTCCAATGCATAACACTATGTAAAACAGATCAAATCAAATATGGTGTTATCTTAATGTGATCTGGCAATTTGTTCAAAAAACCATCTTACTCTATTTGATAATAAAAACAAACTGTTTCTTCATCTGTGTACTTGAGGTTTAATGGAATTTCTTTGGCAGAGTTTCTTTCCAATAACTACCCATCTGTGGAACACAATATTGTAGGGCTGCTTCTAATCTGACTATAACATGACTTTTTTCTTGTTGCACTATTCTTATCAATAATCAATTTCAACCATCATTTCCAATCTTCAAAATTCACCATTCACCTGACGAAACTCTTATCCTTGAGTGATATTTGGCCCTTGACAAGCACTGATGTACTGTACAAAAAAACGCTTTAGTTTTTGAAATGTTTTTGCCAATAATGCTTCAGTACAAGGATAGAAACATGCATCTCAATTTAGGTTTCCCTTTTAAGATACTTCTTACAAGTAAAGTAGTTAAACCTTAGGATTCACGCCTAATTTTCTTTATTGAAATCATTTATTTCATATTCAATCATATTTTTTTTTAATATAAAAAGTTAGACAGAAGAATGAATTTCCTGAAACTTTTTAATATTTGTTTTGTTAAATGTGAATTTTTTTTTTCTTCAGATAATGGCCATTCATGCTGAAGAGCCTGAGGCTAACAGGCATGCTCACGCTCAGCAGTTGCCGAACAAACAGTACCAAGACAATGGACCTCGTCTGTTGGAAAATCTAAGACCAAATAAACAAAAAATGCACTCTGTCATTGGCGGACCTAGTAAGTGAATTTCTTTTTTTTAATCTTTTTTACTTCCCTCTCCTTCCATATATGCAGTCACATTTCTGGTTCTTCTAAAATTAAAGTGTGATGGCACTTGAGGGCTAAGATTGGAAGATGTTATGCTGGAGGGAGATACAGTTGGAATCCATTTGATGAAATGATTTAATGTTTATATTTCCTTGCATTGATGGACAAATTGTATATCTATATATTAATACGATAGCGTGTTTTATTTTCTGTGTCACACTTACATCCGGGTCATTTAATTGTTATGTACTTCCAGTCCTTGTCATAAATAATTTTACCAAGAATTCTTTATAAGTTTTGGTTTCGGTTTCGATTATAGCTGATGGCACTTAAGTCATCTATTTTTTTTATAATAATTTTATCAAGAATTCTTCATAAGTCTTGGTTTCGATTTCAATTTTAGCTGAAGGAACTAAAGTTTATATATATATATATATTCATAAGTTTGGGATTCGGTTTTGATTCAAGCTGATAAACTCAAGTCATATAGATATATTTTTTATTTTTGAAATCGTAATTTATAAAAATTGATAAAACATTAACTCTATAATAATATACATTAAATCTGCAAGAATTAAAATATCATATTTAAGCGTATTTTATGACCTGGCTACACCGGGCATCCCTGCTAGCTTGGATAAATACTTTTGCAGTTTTAACAAAATAGTTACAATAATATCAGAGCATCTCAATTTATGCTGAATATCTATAGAATGCTAACATCAATATATTACATATGAATCGGTCCCCTGTGGAATTTCCACAGGTTTTGCTAGTAATAAATGAATGCCATTTTGAATCAGCAGGAGTTTACTAAATTGGATAAACTATGACGGATTCAAACAATTTTTGCATCTTTAGATAAATTTGCCATTATGTTTCAGAATTTTTGGATTAAGAATGATAATTTGAATTTTTCCAATTATTATTCATGTCTTGGTTGGTAAACCTATCTGAAATTTCAAACTGAAGTATTTATTTAGCTGGGGTAGATTTTTTTGATTTTGTGACTACATACATGCACAATTTTTATCGTCAGCATCCTTTAATGAAAAGCATCATGATCTGAAACTGGGTGTATGTCATTGAAACGGAGCAGATCCCTGTTTACCTTTTTTGGTTGCTCGATTTTCTCCACATTAAAACCTGACCTTGTCTTACTCTACCCTCATGGGGAGGCAATTAAATACTATTTATTATTGGTTCTTATAACTTAATTGTGATATTCAGAAAGTTATGAAAACAAGTAAATAGGATTTATTATTAGTTGCTATGACTTAACTGTCACATTGAAAATGTTATGGAAATGGCCTATACAATGTCCTGTGTCTTTTTTTTTCTGTGACATTTTAATACGCGTTTCATTTTAGTTTTTTGTTAGCAAAACAAAATAAAAATTGTTGATTTAGAGATTTTGTCTATTGTTTATGAAAATAGATTTTCTGGCATATTTTACCTATTTTTATCGTTATCGATAATGATGGCTGCCAGAACAGGCTAAAGTGTTATTGTTTTCTTGCTTGTAATCTCCAAAGTTCAAAGTCCAAAGTCACTTGGAGATAAGTTTTTTGATTTCATTTGATTCTCCGACAGTGTTTTTGCCTTTTTCTTTGCAACTCATTTCATTTCAACGAAGTGAATCTAAAAAAAAAAACAACAAAAAAAAAAACAACAAAAAAACAAAAACCCATTCAAAATGGACTTTTTACTTTTTGGAGGTTAGTGAATATATTTAAGTAAACTATTTTATTTTTCTCTTTAAAATCATAAAAGGATTGAAATTGGTTTTAACATATATAGTAGACGTCCTCTCAATCTAAAGGTAGAAGATACCCTCAGTAAGGGTGTTTGCTTGGGGGAGTTTATAGTGAAGCAGGTTCCTCTTTTTAGCAACTGGACTTTTGTTCTATTTTTTTTTCTCACATTAAAAATTGACATTATGTCTTAATTTGTCTACATAGAAAATAAGTTAATAGGCATTTATAAAGACCTCTCTTGTTGTTTATCTAAGATATATATATATAAATATATATATATATATATATTACTATACATATATATATATATATTACTATACATATATATATATATATATATATATATTTATATATATATATGTGTGTATATATATATATATATTTATATATTACTATACATATATATATATATATAATTAGGGGTGTACCAATTAATCAGTTTAATTAGCTAATTCATCAAAAAGGTTTGAAAAAGATACAGTTTTGTTTTCACTTTGATCTTCTTGACCCTCAACAGAACTTGCAGAAATGTATCCTGTGGATTCTGCTTCATCATCATCAGCAGAAAGTAGAAGATGTAGAATTCAATTCTTAGTGTTTTCCATGTCATTCTTTTGGAATTTAAATGTGAATCTTGGATCTAGGAAAGTAAATACACACAAGTTTTTATTATTTAGATAAATATACTATTTATATATATATATTATTTAGATAAATATATATTTATATATATATTATTTAAATAAATATACTATTTATATATATATTATTTAAATAAATATACTATTTATATATATATATTATTTAGATAAATATTATTTATATATATATATATTATTTAGATAAATAAACTATATATATATTTATTATTTAGATAAATATACTTTTTATATATATATATTTATTATTTAGATAAATACACTATATATATATATCTATTATTTAGATAAATACACTATTTATATATATATATTTATTATTTAGATAAATACACTATTTATATATATATATTTATTATTTAGATAAATACACTATTTATATATATATTATTTAGATAAATATACTATTTATATATATTTATATATTATTTAGATAAATATACTATTTATATATATATATTATTTAGATAAATATACTATTTATGTATATATATATATATATATATTTATTATTTAGATAAATATACTATTTATATATATATATTTATTATTTGAGCTGAGAGGGAAAAGATAACAAAGTATCAAGGACTTATGTATGATATAAAACGAAATTGGAAATTAAAAGACGTTTCAATTATACCAGTCATTATAGGAGCAACTGGGCTTATGAAAAAGAACTTTAAAAAGTACATAGCAAGCATACCCGGTGAACCAAGTGCAAGTGAAATACAAACGATTGCACTGAAAGGGACGGCTAGAATCCTGAAAAGATCTCTTGGTTGAACTCACTAAAATAGGGGTAAATGTCAGACATCTGGTTGGATGTCTCATCCCCTAGAAGGAAAGGTTAAGAAAAATGAAAGGAGAGAAATATATATAAGATTTTCCATGCTGTCAACTTTACATTAATATTGCATGTAATAAGGCTCATAGCCTTCAACTCTAAGAAATTAAGCATTGAAAAGGCTTTTTTTTTTCTTTTTTTTATACATAGGCATCACCACTTAAGATTAAAAGATATGTCCCTCTGAGAGACTTGGAAGTTTGATAAGGCTATAAGGCCCATTTGAATTACTCTGTTGCAAATATCCTTCTGTTTCTTTGATGTAGATGAGATAAACGTTTTCTTCGTCCCTTTCCTTTTTAATTTTTTTATAGCATTTTCATCTACTTTTTGCTTCTCTGACCATTTTCATATGTATCAAAATCAACCTATCCTAATACATATGTGTGTGTGTATGTGTGTGTATATAATATATATATATATATAATGTGAGAGAGGATTAAGAAATGTTGAAGGATTATTTAAAGGGAGACTTATCAAGATATAAAATGCTGAACATTTTTTTTTTTGAATGTTTTTGTTTTATTGATTTTATTTATTTTTGCAAGATTTTTTGTGTTCCTTTCTCCTTATCTTCACCTCCTCCCCACATTTTTCCCTTTATTTCTGCTTACTTGATTGCCCCATTCTTTTATTTCCCATTCCTGCCACCTTCTATGAGATATTATTTTTGAATGTTCCCGATTTTAGTTACCAATTTTAGATTTCCTTAATTTTATCCCATAACAGATCAAGGGATATTTCCAGATCCTTATCTGCTTTCTAATGTTCATATTTTTACGACCCCCATCTAGCTTCAATATATCCCCTTCATTATATTAGAAACCATCCAGATCCCTTCCCTTCCTTCTTTCTGTTATACCCCCCCTGTTTCATGTATTTTAACATTTCCTTTCCTAATGCTTTAAGCTAGATGTCAAATTTCCCTTTAGCTATAACCTAGCTTCTGTCTCTTCTGATGAGAAGCATTAGGCTTTGAACTGCCTAGGTATAAAGAATATTATCATCTCTTCTATCCTATTGATTTTTTTCTTTATAGAAATAAATTTATATACACTCATATTTTGTATAATTTTTCTATAATTTAATTTTTTTTTTTCATCAATAATACATCTTGAAATGTCAAACTTGTACACAATGATCTAATGTGTGACGATGTTCCAAAATATATTTTGTTTGGTTTCAGTTTCTTTGAGACTTGGATTCTTGACAGAGTACCAGTTAGTTAGCATAATATATGAAAAAAAAAAAAAAATTCTACAATAGGTAAAATAGACAACAAAATTTGAATAACCCACTTAGTATGTAAATTCACGTTAATATAAATAAATCAAAAAATAATTTTATTCTATTTGCTGCAGAGATATTCAGTCGCTGCGACATAGCTTCAAATCACAATTTCCAGTCCACTCAGTTTTCAAGAGATTTGAAACACTCACTATGTGGCAAAAAAGATTTACTGAAATAGTCATCAAGAAATTATATGAAAACATGGTTATTAGAATCTAACCGTTTATAATGGTTATTGGGATCTAACCGTTTATAATGGTTATTGGAATCTAAGCGTTTATAATAGTTATTGGAATCTAACCGTTTATAATGGTTATTTAAATCTAAGCGTTTATAATGGTTATTTGAATCTAACTGTTTATAATGGTTATTTGAATCTAACCGTTTATAATGGTTATTGAAATGTAACCGTTTATAATGGTTATTTGAATGTAACCGTTTATAATGGTTATTTGAATCTAACTGTTTATAATGGTTATTTGAATGTAACCGTTTATAATGGTTATTTGAATGTAACTGTTTATAATGGTTATTTGAATGTAACCGTTTATAATGGTTATTGGAATGTAACCGTTTATAATGGTTATTGGAATGTAACAGTTTATAATGGTTATTTGAATGTAACCGTTTATAATGGTTATTTGAATGTAACCGTTTATAATGGTTATTTGAATGTAACCGTTTATAATGGTTATTTGAATGTAACCGTTTATAATGGTTATTTGAATGTAACCGTTTATAATTGTTATTTGAATGTAACCGTTTATAATGGTTATTAGAATGTAACCGTTTATAATGGTTATTTGAATGTAACCGTTTATAATGGTTATTTGAATGTAACTGTTTATAATGGTTATTTGAATGTAACCGTTTATAATGGTTATTTGAATGTAACCGTTTATAATGGTTATTTGAATGTAACCGTTTATAATGGTTATTAGAATGTAACCGTTTATAATGGTTATTAGAATGTAACCGTTTATAATGGTTATTTGAATGTAACCGTTTATAATGGTTATTTGAATGTAACCGTTTATAATGGTTATTTGAATGTAACCGTTTATAATGGTTATTTGAATGTAACCGTTTATAATGGTTATTTGAATGTAACCGTTTATAATGGTTATCGGAATGTAATCGTTTATAATGGTTATCGGAATGTAACCGTTTATAATGGTTATCGGAATGTAACCGTTTATAATTGTTATCGGAATGTAACCGTTTATAATTGTTATCGGAATGTAACCGTTTATAATTGTTATCGGAATGTAACCGTTTATAATTGTTATCGGAATGTAACCGTTTATAATGGAGACAAATATTTTGTGATTTTGATGTGCTAATTGTTATCTGTCTTGTTCTCTTTCTGTAGATTTGGGCATGGCCGCCATCATTGTGATATGTGTAGGATTCCTGCTTTTCATGATTATTCTGGGTGTGATCAGAATTCGTGCTGCACACAAACGCACCCAGGTAGTTGCTGTGGATGAGAAGCAGGAAATGGAGTGGGACAACTCTGCTCTCAACATCACTGTCAATCCGATGGATCAAGTAAGCCATTTTTAATTTTAAAACTGCAAAACAAAACAAAAAAACTACAAAAAAAGCATGATGCAATACACTAACTGTACAAAAACCACTACTGCTACATCTCTGAGGTACTGCTAAGAGTACCCTTTCCTTATTTAACAGGGTGCAAAACCGACTTCAAAATCTAGTGGGTAGGGACTTTTCTTCCTCCCTACTTCCTCTTTCTCATGGAAAAGATATTGCAAGTCGTTCTCTGCTCTATTGATATTTTTATGGCAGGTACTGAACTGAAAAAACTTTCACAACAAATATTTGTCTAGTTACAATTAAATTATAATTGAACTACAATGAAAAATGTTAAATCATATCAAGATAAACCAAGTTTCAAATAGATTCCACCACCAGCATTCAATCCCCAGAGTGACTAAAGAAAAGCCCTTCAAGAGTTCAATTGTGAGGGAAAGGGTTACTGTTGGATGATAAAAAGTCTATCCTTAAATACTACTGCATGTAATATACATTAAAAGAAAAAATTAAATTCAGTTTAGCATATTCGTGGATGAAATTAAGCCAT
Organism: Euprymna scolopes; assembly: GCF_053919585.1. Classification (NCBI taxonomy): domain Eukaryota; kingdom Metazoa; phylum Mollusca; class Cephalopoda; order Sepiida; family Sepiolidae; genus Euprymna; species Euprymna scolopes. The sequence goes on along the minus strand of NC_136526.1, from coordinate 23,188,172 downwards.
AATTTTTAATTTTACTATTTAATTTCTTTCATTTTTTTAATTTCTTTCATTTTTTAAAAATTTCTTTCATTTTTTTTATTTCTTTCAGCCGTATGGTGGATCTGATAGTGCTATGCAAGCATTGCGCATTGCTGACAGTGACACCGATGATGATGATGATAGTTGTCATGACAGCTCTGATGAAGAAGTGATGGAAAAGGGTACCGTCACAGCAAAGACCAGCAGAGAGCTTGAGTGGGACGACTCTACATTAGCGTTTTAAACCACCTACGATACACACAATGAAGAAAATGAAAAAATGAAACCAATAAATAAAAAAAATGAAACCAATAAATAAAAAAAATGAAAACTATGAAATCAAACAAAAAAGAATTGAAAGAAACTCATTTAAAAACTTTAGATATTAAATAAGGAGATGCCGCAGCCAAGCAACATTCAACCGCAGAAAAACACGGATACTTTGAAACGAACAAATGATGTGCATTTTTATTATCCTCTCGTTTTCGCAAAGCTCCTCCCTTAGCAGAATAAGTAGCAGGCAGGAAAGTGCTCTGCTCTAAAGGAAATAACGTTAAATAAAAAGGGGTTTAATATTACTTTGCGAGTCAATTTCTATCAAATGTTCTTCTGTCGTAGTTGTGACCACCAGTTGTTTGTGACCACCAGTTGTTTTATCGCAAAAAAGACACTACATTGCACCCAACGTATACACTATCTTCTTGCATACACACACATACACACACATACACACACATACACAAATCTGTATACCCGTGGGATTTTTCTAAACAAAGAAGAAAAAAAGGAAGTATTTATTTATTTTTTTTTTAACTTGGAGGAGAAGCTGGTTGCTTAAACATTCCATTATTTAGTCTTCAGTTATTTCTATTGATTTTTATATCTCCAATTAGATTAGATTTGAGCCACCATTTGATCTCACCGATGAGGTTACATTTGAGCCACCATTTGATCTCACCGATGAGGTTACATTTGAGCCACCATTTGATCTCACCAATGAGGTTAGATTTGAGCCACCATTTGATCTCACCGATGAGGTTAGATTTGAGCCATCATTTGATCTTGCTGATGAAGTTAGATTTGAGCCATCATTGGATCTCACCGATGAGGTTAGATTTGAGCCATCATTGGATCTCACCGATGAGGTTAGATTGAGCCACTATTTTAAAGCAGATATTCCTTAGTATGATTACTTGTTACAAGTTTGTTCAATATGACTGAAAATACTTGTCCAAAATATTTTTGTCAATCTTTATTCATATTTTTAAATATTTATCTAAAAAACAAAAACAAAATCAAACCGAAAACAATTTCATTTGTTGAATGAAAAAAATGTCTGCCCAACCCCACCTAATGCAGTTCTGAATGAATTCTGGTTAAATCATTTTATTTTTCCATTCTTCTTACCATGTTACCCTATTTAGAGAACTGAAAAAAAAAATAGCAAAATTGGGTTCAGCAACCATAACTTGTTTTTATTTTTGTTTTTATCTTGTTGCTTTCTCAATTTTTCCTACTTTATAATTTCTGTCTATGTATGAAGATTTTGAAAAACATGATAAGTCCAATTCATACAGTTTGACTACAAAAGCGAGAAAATTCGCCAGAAATCACATTAGGTTCAAAATGATTTTTTGGCATAAAAAGCAAAGCTTTTGATAATTTAACACTAGTATCATATTTTGCATTCAAACTTTTGGGTGCTATTTACATATTTAAACTATGAATTGAAATTGATTTTAATTTTTGTATAATTCGAATTAATGATTTAGTATGGTTCGCATTTTGTTTCTCTCACAGAAATAACATTTTTGTGGTAGTTTTGAAACTAGGAATAATTGTAAGAGAAAAAAAACAAACTTTTTAGGTTACTAAATAAAATATAAATTTGAGTAAATGATTATTAGCTATGCCATAAGAATTATCATTCTTCCATAGATTATCTCCTCCATTTTTGTTCTCTTATAGGAAATGATGGAAATCTTAAGATTTCTCTTCAAACCTCCTTAGTGCCAACTATTTCTTTTCTTTACTGTAAATGTAATAAACTTCAATTTTTATAAAACGTCATCTATCCATTTCAAACAATTTGGAAATTTGAAAATCTTAGTTTATTACAATGTAAGTTTATTGTTGCAATCCAATCATATGCAATGGCTATCATTCTAGTTTTAAAGACTTACTGCCATGAAAAGGTTGAATTATTAAACATCTTTTGGAAGAAGAATGACAAAAAAATTGTTTCTGTAAAAATTTCTTGACTGTTTAAAAACAAAACAAAAAAATTTATTGAAAAAATTTCTTTACATTTGAATCCTTTAGTTTTATTTACTTGGCAAATGATTTATTTTTTGAATGACTGTATAATACAATCTTTTAAATGACTGTATAATACAATCTTTTAAATGACTGTATAATACAATCTTTTAAATGTATCAGGGTTATCATAGAAATTGAAAGACTATGAATTTTAGGCATTAAAATAGATGTAAATGTTTGTTTTATTCATTTTTCCTGCCAAAATGTTGCACCGTCTTCAGCTGTTGAACAGACTTTCATCTATCTTGCTTCATCTACGTATTGGATTTAATGCAAAATTAAAAAAAATACTAAGGATAAAAAAGTTAAAGAAATAACGATGGCCATATTTTTTCCCTTAAAAAAACAAAAAAAATATGTTAAAAGACAATTATTTGCTAAAGTTGAAAATAAACATGAAACTGATTTTAAAACTACAAAATGATTATCTGTACTGTGTCATAAATTTTCACTTTATCCGAAATTTCAGTAAATGAGCTAATTCTTTCCACATAATATTCCTCCACCTTAGACATATTAGTTTTAACAATTCAAATCCACTAATAACAAAACATTTCTCCAAATTAAAAAAAATTGAGTGCTAACCTAAATTTTGAGAAACCCACCTAAAGGTTTTCTATTTTAAATTCTATTTACAACTTTGTTTGATCTTAACAAATGTTAATGTACAACTATTGCAACCCACCCGATAATATGATTGACTAAGTTTTCTTTCTTTGTAAAAAGCACTAATTTTTACATTTATCTTTCCATAAAATTACTTATTGGGGTTCATAAATCAGTTGAAAAAAAAAAGGGAATGATATTTCAAAATTAAATACTGGTGCTTTGGTATTATGTATATATTAATTTTTATTTTCCAATTTTATGTCTCTTGCTTTCGGTAACAGGATTGATTAAAAAAAAAACTTTATACATTTTTATTTTGCATAGTAATCTGTGATTTTCCATTTTTAACTGGAAAATCTCTTAAAAATGTTTAAGTCATTTTCATTTAAAGATTGAATACTAGGGAATATGACATTGTATAAAGGAATAATTTTATAACCTTTTTAAACATGTGTCGTTTGGATAGATGCTACAATAAGTGCAAAAGGCGGCCAAGCAATGCCACTAGAACAAGCTTCGAAAGAATTAACGTATCCCACATGTTTTATGACCAACACCATAGTACTTATAGGAAGAGTTGTTCTGCTTATTATGACAGCTACAAACATATTTATAATTAATTATGTATAAACTTAATACTTTTAGGACAAGGGAGATAATCTGTGACAAGGGGAGTAACTCTTGATTAAATATATCTTCTTTAATGCAAGAGTATTGAAATATTTTTGTTTTTAAATAGATGCAAAAATTAAAGGCAATTTACAAAATTGAAAATTTGCATCAATGATTTTGATATAAACAAATAAAAATTAAATCCCAAAATAATGAAGACCAAATGAAAATTTGCAAAAAAATCATCAAAATCTTGGACTAAAAAATACTCACATCAAATAAACTTTTATGTGATACATTTTGGAAATTTTTATTTTGCTTTCAACGTAGTCGAAATTAGTATGCTAGTTATAACCTCCCCTTTTCCTGATATGTAGCTTATTGTACATTGAGGCAACTATCAGTCCTATTCTCTCTCCCAAAAATAAATGAAAGACAAATTTGAAAACGCCATTGCAGAACTGATTTACTATTATTATTTACTACTACTACTACTACTACTACTAGTTAAGCAAAGGGAGTTAACCCGCTTTGGTTCTACAGCACCTCCCTACCTCCTCTTTCGTGTCGAGCAAGAAAGAAAGTCCTTGTTCAATGAAAAAGATAACAGCAACATGGAAATGCTAGCGCTTCTCTCTACATTCAACCAGCCGGACTGAACAGACAGAGGTATTTTTTTTTTTTCATTTGTTCTGTTGGATAATTTTTTGATTGTTGACAGCTGAAAGTTTACCAAGTTGGAATGCGATATCCATGTTTCGGGGCTTTATTGTCATCACATTGCTCCACTATCCCCTTATCCCCTCCCCTCTGTTCTCATCATTCCTATAGACGATATGGACACATGTTCAACGATGCATGCTCGTATGTATTCACAGCTATATACAGATGTGCATCAAAGACGCAGACGTATGCATGCCAAAATGCATCAACTAACACTTACTTTGGTCGAATCAGTCTATTTTAGAAAAGGCTTTCCTATGTTCCATTGTTTTTTTTTCATGTCTGTTTAATTAAATTTTGTTTTTAATTTAATTGTATTTTTAATAAAAACTGAACCCTTTTTTTTTTTTTTTTTTTTTTTTTAAATAAAAATCCTTTTCAAACAACTGGAACCAGAAACTGCTGTCTAATCCTTGATTTTTTGTATCCCAAAACAATCTTTATTCGACTGACTTCATTTTTGTTTGGTTTGTTTATTATTATTATTATTATTATTATTATTATTATTATTATTGTTGCTTAACCTTCCATAGCAGGGAGTCATTTTAAGACCCCTTTAGGTTGTGAACAGCTATTTTGCTAGTTTATATTTAATCTTGAATTTCTTTTTAAATTCCTTGTTTTGAAAACTTAATTTGACTGGTCCAGTATCCAATTTTTTCAACCCTTTCTATGGTAGGCCAGTCATTTTCAAAGAAATAGCCAATCACCAAACACCAAAATTTCAAGAAGACAAAACAAAAATAAGAAAAAAAGAATATTTGTTTTATCAGTGTGTTTGTTGTTTGTGTGTGCGTGTGTATATATATAAATATATATATATATATATATGTGTGTGTGTGTGTGTGAATGAAAACATAAGATATACATATGAATATAAGAAAGCGTCACAATAAAAAAACAAAATGGAGAACCAAACAATTTGTAATAGCATTACGTATGTTTTGAATGATTCAATGCATTATCACAAGTTTAAACGAAGCATAATGAAACATGCGTAATGCTCTTATCAATAAATTGTTTTTCCATTTTGTCTTTTTATCAAATATATAATAATTATCATATATATAATAATTATCAAATATATAATAAGCCCAGTCCTTTTTTTTTCTACCCGATCAATCCGAGAGTTCTTATGAAAATATATAGCAGATGAGTTGTTAGAATCTTTCCGGCTCTTCAGGCTATTTTTTCCTGGTATTTCAATTTTGGCAGCTTTTTGCCCGACTTATCCCCTGAAGAAAGAGTAAAAAAAGAAAAAAAAAAACAAAAACTCATTTCCATAATCCCATTTTTTTTTCTTTGTGTGTTTTTGTTTTTTGCTTCTGCTATTTCCAAAATTCCGCTTTTGATATGTTTACTATTTTGATATTTTGTATTTGTTATGGCGGGAATGATGTTGTGCATCTTCCCCAGCACTTTCCGCATCCATATTGATAAAGCTGCCCCTTCCTTTTGAATCCCATCCCAAATCCTGTACTCATGTTAGATTTGTAAATAAATTCTCTTGTGGTGGCTGCAGTTGGGATGCTTGCAACGACAATGTTGGTATTAACCAACAACCCCATGCAGGTAGGATGTGACAAAAAGGGGCTCTTTTGTATTTTAATGTCCCAAAGTAACCTTCAACCTTGATTGACCCTTTAATAAAGGGAGATAACTGGGGGATAAGTTTTTTCCTTACTTCATTCCAAAAAATAATTTACAAAAGAACGTTAATAAACGAACCTGTATCTTGTGATTTAATGTAAAAAGCTATTTAATTTATTTGTTTATTATTGACAATACTTGGGATTAATTTACAAAATACAGGTCTGTTTATTAACATTATTTTTGTAAATAAAATTCCAGGAATGACAAGAAAAAATTATTCTCCAGTTGTCTCCCTTGATTAAATAGTCGGCCAAGAATTATCATTATTTAAGGACCTCAAACTACAAAGAACCACATAAGGTCGGTGTAATGATTGGGGGGAGGGGAGCTAAGGCGTTCAACGTTGGCATCATTTTTAAAACATTTTTCTGTCTCTTTAGCATTGCCCCTTCCCATTTTTTGGATGCGCTAAAAGAGATCAGACCAAATATGGGCACAGCTACTACACATTGATCTCTCAGCCAGGAAACGTCAAGACGTGAATGCTGTTGTGTATTTACATTTCTACCTTTCGTCGTTGTACTTACCAACTGCCAGAATCAGACAAAGCTTTTTTTCTTTTCTCATTAACAAACGTCGGCCATTGCATAAATTACAAGACTCCCCTTGCCCGGCGGCCACAATCCCATTTCCTGTTCTTTCTTCTTTAGTCGCAACTTCTGTGTTCTTATTAAGAGACTGTGTAATATTCTTTTTATTCTCCTCACTTTGATCTGTGTATTGTCTTCCTGTCAATAAAAATAGTCCACAAACAAAAATGCATCCGATGTTTTTCCTTCTTTCACTTGTCTGTTTAGCCACACTAAAGAAGTATAATATAGTGAAACAGTCGAGTATATGTATGTATCTCAATTCTGACTTGAAATATTTGCCTGTGGAGTCGCATTGAAGAACTGTGTTCGAACAAAACGGCATTTCAGTGTGGCTAAACAAACACGCAGTTCAAGCCAAGAATGAAACTATACTGTTTTTCACAGCACTTTTAATCTGTTCATAAGTGAATCCTTAATCTTTATTTTCATGCAAATGTTGTAAAGGTGAGTTATGTTTAGTTTAATTTTATGCAAAAGAGGTGAAATCGCTTTGTGAAAATTCAAAGATTTCTAATTTTTGTGAAATCTTCATTATAAGACGTTCATTAATGACTAGTAATTTAATCATTCATTTGAAATTTCCAAAATATTTTCAGATTTGCATTAAATTTGATCCAAAATCAGACACCAATTAGGCAGGATTGTTTGGATTTCATGTTTTTCTTAATCTAAAGTCTTTAATTGATGACATTTTCTAGAATGAAAATTATGTAATGAATTTTTATCAGCATTAGAATAAGAATTCTAGAATGAAAATTATGTAATGAATTTTGATCAGCATTACAATGACAATTCTAGAATGAAAATTATATAATGAATCTTGATCAGCATTACAATTCTAGAATGAAAATTATGTAATGAATTTTGATCAGCATTACAATGACAATTCTAGAATGAAAATTATGCAACAAATTTTGATCAGAGTTACAATAAGAATTCTAGAATGAAAATTATGTAATGAATCTTGATCAGCATTACAATTCTAGAATTAAAATTATGTAGTGAATTTTGATCAGCATTACAATGAGATTTCTAGAATGAAAATTATGTAATGAATTTTGATCAGCATTACAATAAGAATTCTAGAATGAAAATTATGTAATGAATTTTTATCAGCATTACAATAAGAATTCTAGAATGAAAATTATGTAATGAATCTTTATCAGCATTACAATTCTAGAATTAAAATTATGTAGTGAATTTTGATCAGCATTACAATGAGATTTCTAGAATAAAAATTATGTAATGAATTTTGATCAGCATTACAATGAGAATTCTAGAATGAAAATTATGTAATGAATCTTGATCAGCATTACAATTCTAGAATTAAAATTATGTAATGAATGACAATTGTAGAATGAAAATTATGCAATGAATTTTGATCAGAGTTACAATAAGAATTCTAGAAGGAAAATTATGTAATGAATTTTGATCAGCATTACGATAACAATTCTAGAATAAAAATTATGTAATGAATTTTGATCAGCATTACAATAAGAATTCTAGAATGAAAATTATGTAATGAATTTTGATCAGCATTACAATAAGAATTCTAGAATGAAAATTATGTAATGAATTTTGATCATTATTATAATGACAATTGTAGAATTAAAATTATGTAATGAAATTCGATCATAGTTTATATAAGAATATTAGAATGACAATTGTGTAATGAATTTTGATCAGAATTACAATGACAATTCTAGAATGAAAATTATGTAATGAATTTTGATCAGAATTATAATAAGAATTCTAGAATGAAAATTATGTAATTAATTTTTATCAGCATTACAATGACAATTCTAGAATGAAAATTATGTAATGAATTTTGATCAGCATTACTATAACAATTCAAGAATGAAACTGATGTAATGAATTTTGATCAGCATTACAATAAGCATTCTAGAATTAAAATTATGTAATGAATTTTGATCATCATTACTTTAACAATTCTAGAATGAAAATTATGTAATGAATTTTGATCAGCATTACAATGACAATTCCAGAATTAAAATTATGTAATGAATTTTGATCAGCATTACAATAACAATTCTAGAATGAAAATTATGTAATGAATGTTTATCAGAGTTAAAATAAGAATTCTAGAATGAAAATTATGTAATGAATTTTGATCAGCATTACAATGACAATTCTAGAATAAAAATTATGCAATTAATTTTGATGAGCATTACAATAAGACTTCTAGAATGAAAACTATGTAATGAATTTAGATCAGCATTACAATAAGAATTCTAGAATGAAAATGATATAACGAATTTTGATCAGCATTGCAATAAGAATTCTAGAATGAAAATTATGCAATAAATTTTGATAAGCATTACAATAACATTTCCTGAATGAAAATTATGTAATGAATTTTGATCAGCATTACAATAAGAATTCTAGAATGAAAATTATATAATAAATTTTTATCAGGATTACAATGACAATTCTAGAATGAAAATTATGTAATGAATTAGTATCAGAGTTACAAAAAGAATTCTAGAATATAAAGTATGTCATGGAGTTTTATCAGCATTACAATGAGAATTCTAGAATGAAAATATGTAATGAATCCATATCAGCATTACAATGACAATTGTAGAATGAAAATTATGTAATGAATGTTTATCAGAGTTAAAATAAGAATTCTAGAATTAAAATTATGTAGTGAATTTTGATCAGCATTACAATAAGAATTCTAGAAATAAAATTATGTAATGAATCTTGATCAGCATTACAATAAGAATTCTAGAATGAAAATTATGTAATGAATTTTGATCAGCATTACAATAACAATACTAGAATGATAATTATGTAATTAATTTTGATTAGCATTACACTAAGAATTCTAGAATGAAAATTATGTAATGAATTTTGATCAGCATTACAATAAGAATTCTAGAATTAAAATTATGTAATGAATTTTGATCAGCATTACAATAAATATTCTAGAATGAAAATTATGCAATGAATTTTGATAAGGATTACAATAAGATTTCCAGAATGAAAATTATGTAATGAATTTTGATCAGCATTACAATAAGAATTCTAGAATGAAAATTATGTAATGAATTTCGATCAGGATTACAATAAGAATTCTAGAATGAAAATTATTTAATGAATTTGTATCAGAGTTACAATAAGAATTCTAGAATCAAACTTATGTAATGGAGTTTTATCAGCATTACAATGAGAATTCTAGAATGAAAATATGTAATGAATCTATATCATTATTACAATGACAATTGTATAATGAAAATTATGTAATGAATTTTGATCAGCATTACAATGAGAATTCTAGAATGAAAAATATGTAATGAATCTATATCATCATTACAATGACAATTGTAGAATGAAAATTATGTAATGAATGTTTATCAGAGTTAAAATAAGAATTCTAGAATGAAAATTATGTAATGAATTTTGATCAGCATTACAATAAGAATTCTAGAATGCAAATTATGTAATGAATCTTGATCAACATTACAATTCTAGAATTAAAATTATGTAGTGAATTTTGATCAGCATTACAATAAGAATTCTAGAATGAAAATTATGTAATGAATGTTTATCAGAGTTACAATAAGAATTCTAGAATGAAAATTATGTAATGAAGTTGTATCAGCATTACAATAAGAATTCTAGAATGAAAATTATGTAATGAATCTTTATCAGCATTACAATTCTAGAATTAACATTATGTAGTGAATTTTGATCAGCATTACAATGACAATTGTAGAATGAAAATTATGTAATGAATTTTGATCAGCATTACAATGTCAATTCCAGAATGAAAATTATGTAATGAATTTTGATCAGCGTTACAGTAATAATTCTAGAATGCAAATTATGTAATGAATCTTGATCAGCATTACAATAAGAATTCTAGAATGAAAATTATGTAATGAATTTTTATCAGCATTACAATAACAATTCTAGAATGAAAATTATGTAATGAATTTTGATCAGATTTACAATAAACATTCTAGAATGAAAATTATGTAATGAATTTTGATCAGCATTACAATAACAATTCTAGAATGAAAATTATGTAATGAATTTTGATCAGATTTACAATAAACATTCTAGAATGAAAATTATGTAATGAATTTTGATCAGCATTACAATAACAATTCTAAAATGAAAATTATGTAATGAATTTTGATCAGCATTACAATAAGAATTCTAGAATGAAAATTATGTAATGAATGTTGATCAGCATTACAATTCTAGAATTAAAATTATGTAGTGAATTTTGATCAGCATTACAATAACAATTATAAAATGATAATTATGTAATTAATTTTGATTAGCATTACACTAAGAATTCTAGAATTAAAATTTTGTAATGAATTTTGATCAGCATTACAATAAGAATTCTAGAATGAAATTTATGCAACGAATTTTATAAGGATTACAATAAGATTTCCAGAATGAAAATTATGTAATGAATTTTGATCAGCATTACAATAAGAATTCTAGAATGAAAATCATATAATGAATTTTGATCAGGATTACAATAAGAATTCTAGAATGAAAATTATTTAATAAATTTGTATTAGAGTTACAATAAGAATTCTAGAATGAAAATTATGTAATGGAGTTTTGTCAGCATTACAATGAGAATTCTAGAATGAAAATATGTAATGAATCTATATCAGCATTACAATGACATTTGTATAATGAAAATTATGTAATGAATTTTGATCAGCATTACAATGAGAATTCTAGAATGAAAAATATGTAATGAATCTATATACGCATTACAATGACAATTGTAGAATGAAAATTATGTAATGAATGTTTATCAGAGTAAAAATAAGAATTCTAGAATGAAAATTATGTAATGAATTTTGATCAGCATTACAATAAGAATTCTAGAATGCAAATTATGTAATTAATCTTGATCAGCATTACAATTCTAGAATTAAAATTATGCAGTGAATTTTGATCAGCATTACAATAAGAATTCTAGAATGAAAATTATGTAATGAATCTTGATCAGCATTACAATAACAATTCTAGAATGAAAATTATGTAATGAATTTTGATCAGCATTACAATAAGAATTCTAGAATGAAAATTATGTAATGAATTTTGATCAAAATTACAATGACAATTTTAGAATGAAAATTATATAATGAATTTTTATCAGCATTACAATAAGAATTCAAGAATGGAAATTATGTAATGAATTTGTATCAGCATTACAATAAGAATTCTAGAATGCAAATTATGTAATGAATTTTGATCAGCATTACAATGACAATTCCAGAATGAAAATTATGTAATGAATTTTGATCAGCATTACAATAAGAATCCTAGAATGCAAATTATGTAATGAATCTTTATCAGCATTACAATAAGAATTCTAGAATGAAAATTATGTAATGAATTTTGATCTGTATTACAAGAAGAATTCTAGAATGAAAATTATGCAATGAATTTTGATAAGCATTACAATAAGATTTCCAGAATGAAAATTATGTAATGAATTTTGATCAGCATTACAATAAGAATTCTAGAATAAAAATTATGTAATGAATTTTGATCAGGATTACAATGACAATTCTAGAATGAAAATTATGTAATGAATTTGTATCAGAGTTACAATAAGAATTCTAGAATGAAAATTATGTAATGAATTTGTATCAGAGTTACAATAAGAATTCTAGAATGAAAATATGTAATGAATCTATATCAGCATCACGATGACAATTGTAGAATGAAAATTATGTAATGAGTTTTGATCAGCATTACAATGAGAATTCTAGAATGAAAAATATGTAATGAATTTGTATCAGAGTTACAATAAGAATTCTAGAATGAAAATTATGTAATGTATTTTGATCAGCATTACAATAAGAATTCTAGAATGAAAATTATGTAATGAATTTTGATCAGCATTACAATAAGAATTCTAGAATGAAAATTATGTAATGAATTTGTATCAGAGTTACAATAAGAATTCTAGAATGAAAATTATGTAATGAATTTGTATCAGAGTTACAATAAGAATTCTAGAATGAAAATTATGTAATGAATGTTTATCAGAGTTAAAATAAGAATTCTAGAATGAAAATTATGTAATGAATTTAGATCAGCATTACAATAAGAATTCTAGAATGCAAATTATGTAATGAATCTTGATCAGCATTACAATTCTAGAATTAAAATTATGTAGTGAATTTTGATCAGCATTACAATAAGAATTCTAGAATGAAAATTATATAATGAATTTTGATCAGCATTACAATAACAATACTAGAATTATAATTATGTAATTAATTTTTATTAGCATTACACTAAGAATTCTAGAATAAAAATTATGTAATGAATTTTGATCAGCATTACAATAAGAATTCTAGAATGAAAATTATGTAATGAATTTTGATCAGCATTACAATAAGAATTCTACAATGAAAATTATGCAATGAATTTTGATAAGGATTACAATAAGATTTCTAGAATGAAAATTATGTAATGAATTTTGATCAGCATTACAATAAGAATTCTAGAATGAAAATTATGTAATGAATTTTGATCAGGATTACAATAAGAATTTTAGAATGAAAATTATTTAATGAATTTGTATCAGAGTTACAATAAGAATTCCAGAATGAAAATTATGTAATGGAGTTTTATCAGCATTACAATGAGAATTCTAGAATGAAAATATGTAATGAATCTTTTTCAGCATTACAATGACAATTGTATCATGAAAATTATGTAATGAATTTTGATCAGCATTTCAATGAGAATTCTAGAATGAAAAATATGTAATGAATCTATATCAGCATTACAATGACAATTGTAGAATGAAAATTATGTAATGAATGTTTATCAGAGTTAAAATAAGAATTCTAGAATGCAAATTATGTAATGAATTTTGATCAGCATTACAATAACAATTCTAGAATGCAAAATATGTAATGAATCTTGATCAGCATTACAATTCTAGAATTAAAATTATGTAGTGAATGTTGATCAGCATTACAATAAGAATTCTAGAATGAAAATTATGTAATGAATCTTGATCAGCATTACAATAAGAATTCTAGAATTAAAATTATGTAATGAATTTTGATCAGGATTACAATAAGAATTCTAGAATTAAAATTATGTAATGAATTTGTATCAGCATTACAATAAGAATTCTAGAATGAAAATTATGTAATGAATCTTTATCAGCATTACAATTCTAGAATTAAAATTATGTAGTGAATTTTGATCAGCATTACAATGACAATTGTAGAAGTAAAATTATGTAATGAATTTTGATCAGCATTACAATGACAATTTCAGAATGAAAATTATGTAATGAATTTGGATCAGCATTACAGTAACAATTCTAGAATGCAAATTATGTAATGAATCTTTATCAGCATTACAATAACAATTCTAGAATGAAAATTATTTTATGAATTTTGATCAGCATTACAATAAGAATTCTAGAATGAAAATTATGTAAGGAATTTTTATTAGCATTACAATAAGAATTCTAGAATGAAAATTATGCAATGAATTTTGATAAGCATTACAATACGATTACCAGAATGAAAATTCTGTAATGAATTTTGATCAGCATTACAATAAGAATTCTAGAATGAAAATTATGTAATGAATTTTGATCAGCATTACAATAAGAATTCTAGAATGAAAATTATGTAATGAATGTTGATCAGCATCACAATAACAATTCTAGAATGAAAATTATGTAATGAATTTTGATCAGCATTACAATAAGAATTCTAGAATGAAAATTATGTAATGAATTTTGATCAGCATTACAATAAGAATTCTAGAATGAAAATTATGTAATGAATGTTGATCAGCATTACAATAACAATTCTAGAATGAAAATTATGTAATGAATTTTGATCAGCATTACAATAAGAATTCTAGAATGAAAATTATGTAATGAATTTTGATCAGCATTACAATAAGAATTCTAGAATGAAAATTATGTAATGAATTTTGATCAGCATTACAATAAGAATTCTAGAATTAAAATTATGTAATGAATTTTGATCAGCATTACAATAAGAATTCTAGAATGAAAATTATGTAATGAATTTTGATCAGCATTACAATAAGAATTCTAGAATGAAAATTATGTAATGAATTTTGATCAGCATTACAATAAGAATTCTAGAATGAAAATTATGTAATGAATTTTGATCAGCATTACAATAAGAATTCTAGAATGAAAATTATTTAATGAATTGGTATAAGAGTTACAATAAGAATTCTAGAATGAAAATTATGTAATGGAGTTTTGTCAGCATTACAATGAGAATTCTAGAATGAAAATATGTAATGAATCTATATCAGCATTACAATGACATTTGTATATTATTGTATGAATTTTGATCAGCATTACAATAAGAATTCTAGAATGAAAATTATGTAATGAATTTTGATCATCATTACAATAAGAATTCTAGAATGAAAATTATGTAATGAATTTTGATCAGCATTACAATAAGAATTCTAGAATGAAAATTATGTACTGAATTTTGATCAGCATTACAATAAGAATTCTAGAATGAAAATTATTTAATGAATTGGAATAAGAGTTACAATAAGAATTCTAGAATGAAAATTATGTAATGGTGTTTTGTCAGCATTACAATGAGAATTCTAGAATGAAAATATGTAATGAATCTATATCAGCATTACAATGACATTTGTATAATGAAAATTATGTAATGAATTTTGATCAGCATTTCAATGAGAATTCTAGAATGAAAAATATGTAATGAATCTATATCAGCATTACAATGACAATTGTAGAATGAAAATTATGTAATGAATGTTTATCAGAGTTAAAATAAGAATTCTAGAATGAAAATTATGTAATGAATTTTGATCAGCATTACAATAAGAATTCTAGAATGCAAATTATGTAATAGATCTTTATCAGCATTACAATTCTAGAATTAAAATTATGTAGTGCATTTTGATCAACATTAAAATAAGAATTCTAGAATGAAAATTATGTAATGAATCTTGATCAGCATTACAATAAGAATTCTAGAATGAAAATTATGTAATGAATTTTGATCAGGATTACAATAAGAATTCTAGAATTAAAATTATGAAATGAATTTGTATCAGCATTACAATAAGAATTCTAGAATGAAAATTATGTAATGAATCTTTATCAGCATTACAATTCTCGAATTAAAATTATGTAGTTAATTGTGATCAGCATTACAATGAGAATCGTAGAATGAAAATTATGTAATGAATTAGTATCAGAGTTTCAAAAAGAATGCTAGAATCAAAATTATGTAATGAATTTTTATCAGCATTAAATGACAATTGTAGAATGAAAATTATGTAATGAATTTTGATCAGCATTACAATGAGAGTTCTAGAATGCAAATTATGTAATGAATCTTGATCAGCATTACAATGACAATTGTAGAATGAAAACTATGTAATGAATGTTGATCAGAGTAAAAATAAGAGTTCTAGAATGAAAATTATGTAATTAATTTTGATGAGAATTACAATAAGAATTCTAGAATGAAAATCATGTAATGAATCTTGATCAGCATTGCAAGTCTAGAATTAAAATGTTGTAGTGAATTTTGATCAGCATTACAATGACAATTGTAGAATGAAAATTATGCAATTAATTTGTATCAGTGTTACAATAAAAATTCTAGAATGAAAATTATGCAATGAATTTTTATCAGCATTACAATAAGAATTCTAGAAGCAAAATTATGTAATGACTTTTAATGAGCATTACAATAAGAATTCTAGAATGAAAATTATGCAAAGAATTTTGATCAGCATTACAATAAGAATTCTAGAATGAAAATTATGTAATGAATTTTGATCAGCATTACAATAAGAATTCTAGAATGAAAATTATGTAATGAATTTTGATCAGCATTCCAATAAGGATTCTAGAATGAAAATTATGTAATGAATTTATATCAGCATTACAATAACAATTCTAGAATGCAAATTATGTAATGAATTTTGATCAGCATTACACTAAGAATTCTAGAATGAAAATTATGTAATGAATTTTGATCAGCATTACAATAACAATTCTAGAATGAAAATTATGTAATGAATTTTGATCAGCATTACAGTAACAATTCTAGAATGAAAATTATGTAATGAATTTTGATCAGCATTACAATAAAAATGCTAGAATGAAAATTTTGTAATGAATTCTGATCAGCATTACAATAAGAATTCTAGAATGAAAATTATGTAATGAATTTATATCAGCATTACAATAACAATTCTAGAATGAAAATTATGTAATGAATTTTGCATCAAATTTATTTGGCAAGTACAGCACACCATTAGTGGTAATCCTAAAAGATTCATGAGGTTAGTTTAATAAATAAAGAAGACATAATGCTGCTCATAAAAATATCAAAAGTAAATCATTATAAATATGATGTAATAAGTCATTTCATTATAAATATTATGGAATAAGTCATTTCATTATAAATATTATGTAATAAGTCATTTTATTCCAGAAAAATCGTTTAATCAGTTAAGTTTCCTTAACAAATCTTAAATTCAGCATCATTTTTGTGCTTGCTTGACCTTTTACATTTCGATTCAGTTTGTTTAGACAATGTATGGTTTTATGAAAGGTTTAGGGAACACAATCTATGATATTAAAGTGGGAGTACATGTTAAAGACATGAAGGGCTGCTAAGGAAATGAAAAGTCAGATTGTTAACAAAATCAAAGTCAGTGGTTGTAGTGTTAGAAAGTTCTCAGAAATAAGAAAGTTCCCTCTGTTCAATTTGTGGAAAGGGAGTTGAAAACAGCACAATATTTTTGCGCTAATTGTAAGCATTAGTTATGACAACCTTCTTTCTAATAAGACAATAGTATTCTGTATCTGGTCAGGTGCACTGCAGCGTCTGCTGTTGTTATAAAGTCGAAGCTGGAGTTATCTCTCTTGATGCAGTCCTCGGCGGGTGATAAAGAAACGTAGGCTTGCCTAGTTATCAGGGCCCCCCTCTCAGCATTGCAGAAAAAAATCTGACAGAATGTCAAGTGGGAGTTGCTGGATAGGTGTTGCAGTGTTTCACCTTCTGGCCAATCCGAATTGAAAACATAAGCATTGGCTACACAAAAGTGCATCAAAGTTGCAAGCAGGTTGCATGATGATGTGCTGAGATGGATGTGGGGGGGGGGGAAATGGTGAGGCTATTGAGCTGATAATATTAGAGTGCAGGATGATAATGTGTTAGGCTCAGGGCTTGTAGTGGACAGAGTAAATTCCATCGATCAAGAAATGCGTCTCTCAGGTAGGAAGTGTGATGATGCATGAAAGTAAAACCGGGTCAGTGAGGGTTGAAGATATGTGTTGCATGAAAAGAAATTATGAGATTGATACAGTACAATGAATATACAATGTAAGACTTAAAGACAGGCTTAGATCTAATGATCTCAGAGGAAAATTAAATTTAGATGATAAAGAAACAGGAGACCTTGTTGGTATGGTAATGTTAAATGGATGGATGGGAAGTCTTTGTTATTGTTTAATTGTTTAAAGGCATTGAATCAAGTAGTGTGCCACAAGATATGGACAGTCATCCTGCTCGTTCAAAGAGAAAACTCAAGGAGGATAAAGTGATACAGATGAATTTGAGGGAAAGACGTATAAATAAAGACCTGGCCTGAGAGACGTTAGTTTGGAAGTCAGTTTTTAAAATACATGCCATTATGTAAAACGGATGCTTAACTTAATATGATATTTTTTGTTAAATACAATCATATCGTCTTTTTAAACGTCTCATTATGAAAAATCTCAAATGAAAACTTAACATATTAGTCTCCCCAGACGAGCTGGTGGAAACTGATTCTGATAGAGCTAGTACAATAGACAAGGGGCTAACGAAATTCCCTTGGGGTTACAAAGAAAGATGTATAAGTCAAGGGGGGGGGTAGGATACTTCTCTATGGTGGTGATCTTCTTGACTACAGGAGTGGCTGGCAGAGACATAGAAAAAGAAGGCAGTTTATTGATTGGCAGACTGAAATGGTCTTGTTGGCCTATAGGTCCAGTCTCCAAGTTTATCGGGATGTTATATACTGAAAACCAGAATATAATCTGGTCGGAACTGTGTGAATTACTGGTTGAGCAATACACCAGTGAATAGACTTATCTAGGCTGTTCAAAGTTGATCGACCACTAATAGGGTCAGTGTGGGCATATTGGTTGAGTGAATTGAGGGGTTAACGAACCTTGCTTTCCCAGAAATAGTGATTTGGTTCAGGCTATTCAGATAAACACTTTTGTGGATGGCCTTAGTGATAGGGGGGCTTATAGAGATCTCCTTAGGGGTCGGCCAAATTCCCTACTAGAGGCTAAAGAGCTAGCATTGGACAGTATCAAGACGGGTAAAGAGCTGAGTGTAATGAGTAAATAAGGAAATTCTACAATTATGAGAAACCGGTCGGCAACAGAAGGCGTCCAAAGGCCTGATCCAGTGAGGAAGAAAATGAAACACTGGAAGGCAGAGGCTGACTCTAACAGAAATGATTGTGACATTAGGTATGGATTTTACAAGGCCGCCCTTGGCAGGCATGGATTGATCTGCTGGATTTGTCAATATGAGAACATCGAGCCAAGGGGTTTCTCACAAGATATGGATACTCACCCTGCTTGTTTGGACCAAATTTCAATAAAAATGGTAAATTTGGATACGTGTAAATAGTGCAGAGTGATAGAGGACCATAATTATAGTGTGCCACCGAATGCCAAGAGAAAAAGAACCAGAGAAATGCCTGACAAGACAAGAATAGTAAAGACAAGTAAAATAGAGATCAGTGTTTGAGCGATGTCTTCGAGGTGCATTTGCTGGCTCCAATATGTGCATGCAGGGTCCACACATGTATGGCTGCAATCGGTGTAACACAGGCCTTCCTCGTGGATGTTTCAAAGAAATAGAAAACTAAACAAGGATAGGTACAGACAAGAAACAGAATTTGAATTTCTCACAGAATTTGAACATCAAATATTCTAGGATAAAACAAACTTATAAAAGAATGAAGTGGTGAATTAGGTGAAGGTAATTTTGAAGCATTTAAACTGCCGATTAGAAAATAATTTGATCTAACTAATAATTGAATAAGTTTTAAATTTTGTAAAATACTACAAAATTTTATAAAAGAATGAAATAATGAATTACTTGAAAGTAATTTTGAAGCATTTAAACTGTCAATTGAAAAGTCATTTCTAATGTTTTGGATCCAATATGAATCAAACAGAAGTTAAATATTTTTACATTTAAATTGTTTATTGCATTAAGAAAATTATAACAATGACAAGAAGAACAATGAAGTCATGAGATCAAATTAGTTAATCAGCGATAGTTCTACATGGGATGTTGGTGGAACAATTGAGCGAAGAAATATTAATGTTGTAATGAGGATTGAGAAATCTGTCCATCATAATGAATGTCTGGTTGTTGCCCTTTTTTGCAAAAAAGACTGACGTGATGATGATATATTAGAAGTCGCCTGCATCTGTGGGAGTTGCGTCCCTTTGTTTAATGTTGTAAATGTAAACTCTTGCACCAAAACATGAATAAACGAGACTCGAGAAGTCAGGCATCTTGGTTTCAATGATGATTTGTCCTGTTTTTATCGATAAAAACATAACAAAACATGGGATTTATGAACGAACATGAGCAAAATATGGGGAAGGAGTCAAACTAAATACTGTGCCCAAGAGACATAAAAAAAAAAAGAAAGTGAAATTCCATAAAACCCCTGGTATGAACAGATATGTGAGTCCACCTTTTCAATTTGACTAACCAGAGTTATGGGTAAAATGGATCCGACGGTTCAGCCATTACCGGACAGTGTCCAGCCTTGATGAGAAGCCAAGTCCTTGTCAGGTGGACACCTTGATATACTGTATAGGTGATAAAGCTGAAGACATTTTTGTCACATTTAAACTTCCACCCGAGGAAGCCCAAAACTTTGATATAGTGGTATCAAAGTTCAATAACCACTTCAAAGGCGACACAAACATAATTTATGAACGAGCCAGATTCAATCAAAGACGTTAAGAAGAAGTTGAGTCCATTGATTCTTTCATCACAGATCTTCACACACTGGCTAAAAACTGCAATTTTTGAGACGTGCATGATACAGTGAGACGATAAAGTTGCAACGTCTCCTGTGATCTCCAGAATACATCGATGGTGAAGAAACAGCTGATAGTAATATGTTTATTCCGTTAGTGGCAACAGAATTTGCAGACAAGTAAATATATGACGAGACCCAGACGAGAATTACACTATGAGAATCAACAAAAACAATGAGCGTACACAGTAGTACAGACTGGAGGCTGAGTGCCATCAGTGTGGTAACAAAACCCACCATCAGAGATGTGCGTGACCAACCATTTGAGTCACCTGCTACAATTGTGGTAGGATTGGCCACTATGCCCAGTGCTGCCACGCGAGAAGCTGCATGAAATTAAATATAGCTCGGATGACTGAAAGCAACCAGGTGTCCTGACAGTGTCAGAGATCAGCATGGACAAACGTTTGTGAACCAATATCGCCATCAATGGAGTGCCACTGAAATTCAAGCTGGTCTTTGGGGCAAATGTGACTACGATTCCAGAACACATCTACAAATTAAGGAGGGACCTACAAGACCTCTTTTATACCCACAAAACCTTTCATGTTCCGAGACGTATTCCACTCAAAGTGACTGGAATGATCACTGCAACTGTCTCGCATAATGAACTTTAAACAGAACAATGGATATTTATTATCCCCAATCTTGAGGAGCTGCTGTTAGGTAGGCCAGTCATCGAGGCTCTTAAGCTTGTAACCGTCCACCCAAACTTACATACCATCAGGAGCCAGAAACAACTATTTAATCCAAAAAAGGAAATGCCAGGCCTATACAAAGGTCTAGGCACATGTGGGGAGCAATATAACATACTGTTACACCTGGATGCGAGTCTATACTCAGTATCCACACCATGACGCGCACCACTACCCTTGATGAAGAAAACACAGGCAGAACTCTAGAGATTAGAAAAGCTGGGAGGGGGGGGGGGTCATAAGCAAGATTGACAAACCCACCGAATGGTGTTCCCCCATGGCAGTACCAAAAACAAATGGGAAGATTAGGATATGTGTAGATCTCACAAAGCTCAATAAGTGCGTAAAACGTGAACTCCACATGCTCCCCACAGTTGACCACTTTTTCGCCCAGTTGGGGAAGTAAAAATCCAAGCAAATTGGACACCAAGTGGATATTGACAGATTCCACTCTCATCCGAATGCTGTGCGCTGACAACTTTAATTACCCCATTCATATAGTACCAATTCAGCCGCCTCCCGTTTGGTATTTCATCAGCAAGTGAGATCTACCCGAGGCACATATCACAAGTACTAAAGAATTAAATCGGAGCGATATGTACACACATTTTCAGGTGGAAGTACAAAGAAAGTTAGGTTATCTGATGCTGTAAGTATGTCTGATGGAATCTGGGTGGTGATCACCCAAGGGGAGATTGAGTTATCTGGAGTCTGTGCCCACAAAAAATGGGAACAGTCATATCCCCGTTGTCAATTATAAAGCTGCATATGGGATGTGCAACCTTTCGGGCCTCGATTTCCGTTGCTTTTTATTACTAGCAGGCAGAGGAAAAGTTTGAAGATAAGGAATCTTTTCTTGATTTGGTTGGGACTAATGCCAGTAGATGATGATGATGATGATGATGATTATCAGCAGCAGCTTATGTGAGTCGATAGTGAAGGAATTCCTTAATTACATTACAAATGATGTTTGCATTATTGAGGCCAGTGGAAATAATTAGTTTTGATCATTTAAAATCCCAATAAAATCAAGTGGACAGTGTGAATTCAAGTCGAAGTATTAGATATTGTTAGTGGAATAGCCTGTCCAGTGGCAAGGATCATTATAATAATGTTGGTCATTGTAAAAGGGAGGATACTAAAAAGATAAGAATTAGAAGAATTAGTAACTTCAGACAAATTACAATAAAACACCTGAGCTGAGGAGGGACACCAATGAGTGCACTCTATCAAAGTCCAGATAGTGTAGAGGAGCTGCAGCCATTGTCAGAGCAGACGAAAATCTAGACGAAGAATCCACTTGTCATGAAGGAATCTAAAGTGATCACAGGGACCTCAAAAACCGTCACTAAGCCGAAATTGGTGAAAAAAAAAAAAAAAATGAAAAGTAAAAAACCAAAATCATAAAATTTTTGGAGAGTCCTCATGAACCGAACAAAAGGTGGCGGGAGGAGGGATGCATGTTTAGTCATTGAATTTGTTGTTTATTCTAACACAAACAATTACAAGCTACATATATTGCACACATAAAACTATATATCAATCTATATAACCAAATCTGAATGAATAAAAACACTTCTTTGTATGCTGAATAAATAATTAATCCAAGAAATGTTTGCTGATTATTTTTTTTTTTTGCTTTGTTTGTAGAATTTCTTATTCATTAACCTTATGTTTCTGGGTGGCAGATTTTGTGGGTGCCATTTACGAGTTATTGACAGAAATAGGAAAGAGTATATGTGGCTATATTATGGGTTCTTTTTAAAGTCGACCGAACTTGTTGGTGAATTCTCACCAATTTTCCCAGCAGCTAGCGTGAAAAGACAAGCTGGTAAAAAAAAAACTAAGGATCACAAGCAACTGGAGTGTTTTTGACGAGTTATGAACAATAAATTCTCGCAGTAAATTTATGATTTCATGGGAAACGTTGCTTTGTTGGAGAGAGGAGAGTAGGGAGAAAAAAAGAAAGAGAAAGGAAATTGATTTACCACTCTCTTTGTTTCGGAGAGAAGAAACAGAGAGAAGAAAGGAAAGTTACTAAATTAAAAAGGAGAGAAAATAATAGTGCAATACAAACGAAGTGTTTGCGACGATCAGAGAGTCTCTTTATTACTGCCTAGAGGAATCTATATCGCCAGAAATTGTCACCAGACGAACTTAGAAAAAAGTGTTGAATTGAAAACAAAGACTTTAGCCATCCAAAACGTATTCTTAAATCAGAAAGAACTATAAGCTATCCGTTCTAACATTCTTAGTGTATATATATATATATATATATATATATATATATATATATATATATATATATATATATATATATATGTATTATTGAAATATTTCAACAAATACTTATTTTTATAAGAAACAATTATCAATGTTTTGTTAATCATTTTTTGTGTTTTGAAACTGATTCAGTTTTTCTCAGATATCAACAAACTAGACGTTTTTCTCAGTGACGAGAGTTTTTGGCCGAATGGTTATTTTTGTGAGAGAAGGAACCACTAGCACGACCAGACGACCAACTTCCGAGACATAATGGAAAGCGAATGTACTGTTTTAGTACCCCCAAAAACCCGTTGAAGTGGAAATTGTGTTGCCACACGTTTTTGTACATCTGGGAATTAAATCTGGCGATATATGCATGGTTCCAGCGTTCAGTGAATGCCTGAATATATTTAAAAGAGTCTGAGACTAAATGATGTTACATTTGTGATCTCGTAGTTAGGGATCGCATTTAACTTGTAATCCACCGTGACTAGTAAGTTGGCCAGTTGTGTACAAATCCACTGTAGAACTTATGCTCTCTACAAAGTGATGAAAACAAAGTTTCCGGCCATAGTTATGGTCTTTGGTGTGGTTTCACGTGAGGACCACATGATGCCACCTCACATTTTCAAAGTCGGCTTGAAAGTCAATACTAAAGTGTACCTGGATGTGCTGAAGAGTGTAGTGATCCCCTCGTGCAATCAGGTGACCTTTGGCATACCCTGGGTGTGGCAACAGGACTCGGCGCTGGCCCACAAGAGACCCAGGCTTGGCTTCAAAAGGAGCGATATGATTTTGTACCCTTCTCTTACTGGCCCTCCTCCTCCCCCGAAGCATTCAGCGCTGCATTACTTCATTTGGTCATACGTCGAGAACATCACCAACATGACCTCCCACAACACCAAAGCCAGCCTGATCGCCGCCATTCTCCAAATATTTGTCAAACTCCTGCCGGCGTTTGTGGAAAATGCATGCTCCCAGTTTCGGCCTTGTATCGAAGCAGTGATGGAGGCTGAAGGTGGCTACATTGAATAGATACCAGCTCTACTACATAATCAAGTTATCTCAATTGATTTTTTCAATATAAGTTTTAAAATAAAATTGTAGTGTTGTTTTCTGTAAGACGACAAATTTATCGTTCCACCCTGTATTAAAACAGTGTTTTCCTATAAAAAATGAATTGTTGAGTCCCACATAAATGTTTCTGAAATAATTTCTTTTTCTAAACAACCTTATATAATATTTTACATACGATGGTTTTTTTTCACAATTGAGATCACTACTCTTAATAATGTTTTTCAATTTATTATTTGGAGGTGGCCGCTCTAATGATATTAACATTTTCTAATGATATTAACATTTTCTTTTTCTGAAATGAAAACATGTGGCACTGGATTTGCACTTTTAATGCATCGGTAGAATATTGGTGAAGTTGTTAACTAAATTATTATTCTTGAAATATTTTGAAAAAAGTTTGAGAATAAAAATGAAAGCCAACAGTAAATGCAAGGATAAAAAATAGTAATTTTATTCAAATTTATTTTCAGAATTTTTCTCCATTTTTCTTTTTTCATCAAAATTCTGGTTTTATTCTGAAAAAAAAAAGAAACATTTCTTTTAATGCAATTATTTTTTGAATAAGATATTTAATGCGTAATATTGGTAAGTATGTGAATAATAACCATTTGCAGAGTTCAGAAAGTTAACTCTTTGGGACATCTTGCATGGGAATGATAATAGAGCGTGAAAGCATTGTCTGCATGGGATAATCACTGCAAGCAGATGTCTAAGGTGTCTTTGAATGAAGCTGTGCACTTAACAAAAGTCTCCTTCTGTACCATTTCTTTGCTATTTGACTTACCCATTCCCTTGAATCTTCTAATCTTTATAAAAACAGCGAATCTAAAACTCCGATGAGAAATTATTGCATAAATCTACAGGCTATCTAACAGTGAGAAAATGCTGACAACCTTTCCTTTGTATTCACTTTCTTGTACAATATATTCTTTTCTACTTAAACCCGTTGTCTGAGTACTTCTTTATGACCTGGGACAACAATAACTGGTGACAAGGTATTCAAACGAACAAGATTCCAAAGACACTAACAGCAAATCATTCAGTGAGTTGGTACTGTAGAACGAAATGACTAAACATGTTCAAACGTGTTCAACCCGAAAACGTTATTTCATAAAATGTGGAAATGCCTGCATTTAAACAAGAAGGATTACAAGGACTGTTTAACATTTGTATCAATAGTCAACAAATATTGTGACGATTTTAAACTGAGTACTGACGTTTTCAAAGGTTTATATTCGTATAAGGATTGATATTGATAAAATACTGATGTTAGACGTGAAGTTTTAACTAAATTAGAAAGTGAGACAAAACCTAACACCTCAAAAGTTGCTAACGAGTGAATTCAAAGAATATTGAAGAATCCAGCATCGTCAAAGTCAAACAGCTATTCTCCACAAAGTCAGAATTGAAAGAAATTTCCTCTGAAGTTTTCTCAGCCAGTCTAAGAAAATGCACAAAAATGTCAACAAAATTCGAACTCAAACAAAATACGCAACCAGTATTCAAGAAAAAAAAGCAATGTACCGTTCTCAATGGAGAAGATGAACAGGGACCTTGAAAGACTTGTAAAACCCGGCATCTTATCAAATGTTGAATTCAGTCAATGAGCAGCCCCTATTGTTTTACATATCAAAAAGAAACCAAAAGAAATCCGTGTTTGTGCCGATTTCTGCATGAGTTTTAAGTGCTAAAAGACTACTATTACCCACTTCCTAGTTCTGAGGAAATTTTCACTCAGCTAAGCAGAGTAAAGATCTTTAAAGTCGATCTGAGTGATGCAATTCTAGTAAGGATTCAAGGAAAATTCTTGTCAAGGAAAATAAGTTGAAGTTGCTTTGTATTAATACGCATAAGGGGTTATTTGAATTCTAAAATATTTAAATTCTAAAATATTTGAATTCTAAAATATTTAAATTCTAAAATATTTGAATTCTAAAATATTTAAATTCTAAAATATTTGAATTCTAAAATATTTGAATTCTAAAATATTTAAATTCTAAAATATTTGAATTCTAAAATATTTAAATTCTAAAATATTTGAATTCTAAAATATTTGAATTCTAAAATATTTAAATTCTAAAATATTTGAATTCTAAAATATTTAAATTCTAAAATATTTGAATTCTAAAATATTTAAATTCTAAAATATTTAAATTCTAAAATATTTGAATTCTAAAATATTTAAATTCTAAAATATTTGAATTCTAAAATATTTGAATTCTAAAATATTTAAATTCTAAAATATTTGAATTCTAAAATATTTAAATTCTAAAATATTTAAATTCTAAAATATTTAAATTCTAAAATATTTAAATTCTAAAATATTTAAATTCTAAAATATTTAAATTCTAAAATATTTAAATTCTAAAATATTTAAATTCTAAAATATTTAAATTCTAAAATATTTAAATTCTAAAATATTTAAATTCTAAAATATTTAAATTCTAAAATATTTGAATTCTAAAATATTTAAATTCTAAAATATTTAAATTCTAAAATATTTAAATTCTAAAATATTTAAATTCTAAAATATTTAAATTCTAAAATATTTAAATTCTAAAATATTTAAATTCTAAAATATTTAAATTCTAAAATATTTAAATTCTAAAATATTTAAATTCTAAAATATTTAAATTCTAAAATATTTAAATTCTAAAATATTTAAATTCTAAAATATTTAAATTCTAAAATATTTAAATTCTAAAATATTTAAATTCTAAAATATTTAAATTCTAAAATATTTAAATTCTAAAATATTTAAATTCTAAAATATTTAAATTCTAAAATATTTAAATTCTAAAATATTTAAATTCTAAAATATTTAAATTCTAAAAGATTTAAATTCTAAAATATTTAAATTCTAAAATATTTAAATTCTAAAAGATTTAAATTCTAAAATATTTAAATTCTAAAATATTTAAATTCTAAAATATTTAAATTCTAAAATATTTAAATTCTAAAATATTTAAATTCTAAAATATTTAAATTCTAAAATATTTAAATTCTAAAATATTTAAATTCTAAAATATTTAAATTCTAAAATATTTAAATTCTAAAATATTTAAATTCTAAAATATTTAAATTCTAAAATATTTAAATTCTAAAATATTTAAATTCTAAAATATATAAATTCTAAAATATTTAAATTCTAAAATATTTAAATTCTAAAATATTTAAATTCTAAAATATTTAAATTCTAAAATATTTAAATTCTAAAATATTTAAATTCTAAAATATTTGAATTCTAAAATATTTAAATTCTAAAATATTTAAATTCTAAAATATTTAAATTCTAAAATATTTAAATTCTAAAATATTTAAATTCTAAAATATTTAAATTCTAAAATATTTAAATTCTAAAATATTTAAATTCTAAAATATTTAAATTCTAAAATATTTAAATTCTAAAATATTTAAATTCTAAAATATTTAAATTCTAAAATATTTAAATTCTAAAATATTTAAATTCTAAAATATTTAAATTCTAAAATATTTAAATTCTAAAATATTTAAATTCTAAAATATTTAAATTCTAAAATATTTAAATTCTAAAATATTTAAATTCTAAAATATTTAAATTCTAAAATATTTAAATTCTAAAATATTTAAATTCTAAAAGTTAGCTTTTGGAGTCAAGATAGCATCCGCCATTTTTCAAGAAATTATGAATATGTTGAGCAGCCTTGATTTTCTGATCGCATAACCGGATGAAATTATCTCAATAAGTGAGACCAGAGAATAACATTGCGAACATGTCCACAAGGTATTTCTCGAATACAGGATTTTGTTTTTAAAATAAAAGAAGGAAAATGCAATTTCTTCATAGAAGAAATAAAATACTTGGGAGGCATCATCGATAAAAACGATAAAAGACCGGGCCTGGGAAAGGGTTACAGTTATAAAGGGTATGCTCCCAAAAATATTACAGAATTACAAAGTTTTTTGGGGGTTAGCAAACACGATATTCATTTCCAATATGCACGACCTCCAAGTCCCACTGAACGAGCCCCACTAAATGAGCTACTAAAAAAGGGCAGAGTGTGGAAATGGACACGTGAATGTGAGGCCGCATTCGATAAAAAACCTTGACATCAAATCTATTCTTCACTCACTCTGACCTAAAACTAAATATCAGAGTCACTAGCAATGAAAGTTTGTACAAAATAGGAGCCTGTATCTTCCATAAAATGCCAGACAGAAGTAAAAGGTCTATTGCATGCGTGTCAAGATCTCTACTTCGGGAAGAAAAGCACAATTCACAAATCAAGAAGGAAACTCTTGCTATTATTTTCCCAATTACAAAGTTCTATCGATATTTACATGGATGACTTTTTATACGGCAGACTTGTGGCACAATCGACAGCACCCCTTTTGAGGGAGTTGGGAGTTTCTACATTAATAACCTCTATATGTAGCTTGTACCTGATTTTGTGATGAAGTTTTGAGAAGGTTAGAGCATGTCGGCTGGGTTTGAATGACAGTCGTTTATTAATATTCGACCAAGTCAAAACGATTTGAGATCCTAGAAAACGAAAGGTCAAACCCGGAGAACTCGTCATTCGAAAACAAAACAATGTTCAAACTGTATGAATATATCTTCTCTCTTTTTATGTCGTTCTCTCTCTCTCTTTCTCTCTTTCACCCCCTTTCTCTCTCTTTCAATGAAGAAAGAGAGAATTAAAATATGATTGTATTGTTAAGACAGTTGAAGCTTGCATTCTGGAGTCGGCAGACGCGAAATAGCACGCGTTTGGTTTCAACTGGTCTTTATAAAAATATGTTCCTCATTGTTTAATCTTAAATAAATTATATTTTTATAAAAATGCATTTGTTCGTTATTTTTGTATAAGCGTTAAATTCCAGCCTGCCATTAATGCCGATGATGGAAAGATGCCTGTACGACGCAATGAAGACAAGAAGCAACTCATGCCAGTCGGTTATAGCCGACGACATCTCGACCCATTGTGTTGATGTTCCCATGTGCCCATCGTTTGGATATTGTTTATTCCCCCGGGGAGCTGGTTGCATTCCCAGGACATTCCTCAACCAAGTTAGTCCCCCCCGGGAAGCGATAGTACCATAGACTGACTATAAACCTTTATTGACAATTTTTGAACCAAAAAAGGACTACTCATCCACACAGCAAATATATTGCTGAAGCGGGACACTATTCTGTTGAATTACAATTTCAAGTTAGAGTACAACTCTATCAAGCAGATCGGACATAATGACGAACTTTCAAGGTTGGTTCTAAGACAAAGTGAATCTCTTGAAGACTTAGTAATTACTTCCTTACATTTTTAATAATGAAATTAAAACTATGATGTGCAGTATCACCAATGACCTTCCGGTCAAACTGCATGAAATTAAATGTGAAGCATGAAAAGACGAACTTATCAGTGCAGTAAAACAGAAAATCACAAATAAAGTTTTTCTATTTTTGTGATATTGTCCATTATGTTAGTACAGAGGTACAGGGTCTTGATATCAAAATCATTATGTTAGTACAGAGAGACAGGGTTGTGATATCAAAATCATTATGTTAGTACAGAGAGACAGGGTCGTGATATCAAAATCATTATGTTAGTACAGAGAGACAGGGTCGTGATATCAAAATCATTATGTTAGTACAGAGAGACAGGGTCGTGATATCAAAATCATTATGTTAGTACAGAGAGACAGGGTCGTGATATCAAAATCATTATGTTAGTACAGAGAGACAGGGTCGTGATATCAAAATCATTATGTTAGTACAGAGAGACAGGGTCGTGATATCAAAATCATTATGTTAGTACAGAGAGACAGGGTCGTGATATCAAAATCATTATGTTAGTACAGAGAGACAGGGTCGTGATATCAAAATCATTATGTTAGTACAGAGAGACAGGGTCTTGATATCAAAATCATTACAAAAAAGAATAATGAAAGACTTTCATATGAGTCAACCAGGAAGAATCAGAATGAAGAGTTACGTAAGAATCGAATATATGGTTTGACATCATTCAAGGTCTTAAATTCACACATAAAAGACACGTTAATGAAATAAGAAAACGTCTGTGGGATGATCCCAATTATGTACCTCACGAAGAAGAGGCCATTGAGACGGTAAATGACACTTCTAACATTGAACCACCCCAAGCAATTCCAGAAATCGAGAAAGAAAAAAAGTTCACGGATCTTTTAACTATCAAACCAAAAAGTAAAAAGTACTATTACCCTTTGTGGAGTAAAAGCTTGGGAGGTGGGCGTTATGAGGGACTTATGTATTCACTCGTAATGGGCTCTTCGAATAATTATAAAAATCCTGAGTCTAATACTCTTGTGGGGAATTATCGTAACTGAATGCGAGGCTACAGACTAACAGTTAAAAATAACGATGACCTTTGTACACACTTTCTTGTACAATATATTCTTTCTAGCTAAACCTGTTGTTTGGGGTTTCTTTACAATCTTTTTCGAGGGCGATAACACCGTTTCATTGTTATACAATAAAACTGAGTCGAATTAATCATCTTCCATTAAGAATATGTTCTTTGATTATGATCGTCTGTGGTTGCTGTACACATATTTGATATATGCTACGTGTTACGTGTGAAAAATTTGAAATAAAATGAAGTTTGCTCACCTTGACACATAAACTGCAAGAATTTCTTTGAAAGATATGGCAAATCGTTGGATGAAGCAACATTGAAGACGTTGCCAGCATTAGTTGCGATGTTGTTGACTACGATCCTTCTGTTTCCATAACCAATGGAGATCACGTAGATGTCTATTCCCCTGGCATGGGCAGCTTTCGCCTCAACCACTGCCTCAAGAGCATCATCAAGCTCCCCCCTCAAGAAAACAACACCAATCTGCCTCGCACCTGCTCGTCCACCATTGATCGAAAGGAATGATACCAGACGAAGATCAGCTAATTGTGGAGAGATCCGGTTCAATCTGAAGTTATCAAAATGTCTTTTCATATCGGCTTTGCTTTTGTAGCGATTCAATCGAAAGCCTATAAAAAAATTATTGGATGGCTTTAAAGAGAGTTTAAATCGTTGAAGTAGTATTGAAACTTGAATAGCATTAATCTCACAGATAATACGGACATGTAACAATAATGATAGTTATATTTCAAACTCTGTGAATCGTGTTTGCTTGCTTGTTACCGTGCACACTGCATGATGTTACAGGTAAATGACAACTGATAAGAGTAGCAGTCGGAGGAAAATGGTGTAAAGATTAAATAAGAGAGAAAGACAGAAGAAAGAGAGATGGAAAAGAGGGGAAAGAAGGGAAGAGAAAGAATATAGAGGGGAAAGAGGTGAAACAGGGATAGGGAAGAGAGAGGAAAGACGAGACAGAGAGAGAGAGAGCGAGAGAAAGAGAAAGAGAAAGAGAGAGAGAGAGAGAGAAGGAGAAAAAAGATTATTATAAAAAATTATTGACTTCAAAATGGATGACGTCACAAAAAGGAATATAAAAATGATTATTAATTAATTAGTCAATGTTAAAAATTTACATGTCAAATAATAATAATAATAATAATAATAATAATAATAATAATAATAATAATAATATATGTATAAATATATATTAGTGATGGGGCGATTCCAAAATTTTCCTGGATTCGATACAATTACCAATTTTGTTCTAAATTCCCGATTCCGATTCTTTTGCAACTTGTAAAGCTTTAATTATACATCTGTTGCTTTTTCATTTCCGAAGTACTGTAAAACCCGTGTGTAATGCCTGCATATATTACAAACATAAAAAAATAAACTCGGGAGGGGAGGGGGTGTATATGAAACAAAGTGATCTTTCTAAATATTCTTTCAAATTCTTTGATTGAAAATAGTGAGGCCACAACAAGATTTATTTCTCATTTAAAACATTTGCATTACTCATTGAAAAAATACTATTTGAATTTTTTCATAAACAATTGAAAATAAAAAAATAAGCTGGTTTAGAAACAGAAAGCGTTTTGTATATATTTCAACTTCAATTAAAATAAACTGACAAAATTTTTATAGTTAGTGAAACGATACAATTGTCGCCCTAGAAAATTGCCGATCTCGCTCATTGAATATTGTGTCACTTTCAGACATGATAGAAGGCTCCTATTGTTCTTGAGACTTGTACACAACTGGCCAAGTAGTAGATGGTCTGCAACAACAACAAAAAAAGTCCGTTTTCATCAAACGGGAATGGAAGGTCATCTTTCCTAGGGCGACAATTTTATCGTTCCACCCTGTAATAATCTCCAAAATGCAATTAATGAACTTCAATTACCCTTTCTGCTGATTTGATTCATATAAACCTTCAGTCTATGCCTAACCCTAACCCTAACCCTAACCCATCATGATTCAGGTATCGATGTCCAAATCTTTTTGTTCCTATTTTCTTGCCTCCCTACAAAAGCAATGTTAGACACAAGGTCAGTTTTAATGGGGCTCTCCGGACTGAAACAAAAGTAAAAATTGACTCTGTTAAGAAGTATCCCTCCTTCATTGATTAGGCACAGAAAAGATGAAGGATAGCATCAGAAGAGGTATCATACCTGCTCCCAGCCAAAAGGCCAAGACGTCCAACAATGTTTTGTCTTATCATCTGGTTGGTTGGTTGTTTTTTGTTTTACGGCATATCAACCCTTTTCGGGTTATTTAATGCCGAATCCAAAGATTTTGAAGAAAAATTTATAATAGAATATATTTGTTGTTTTCAAATCAGTTTCTATTTAACCCATAGTTGGGACCCTAACAGGCACTACCACTCCGGGTCAGAGTGGACCTGTGAGCAATGGTAATTAAAGGGTGGCTCCACACTCCCAAAAGCCCGCAAGCTTGGGCCTCACTACTACTACTTAAGGTCATATCCAGGATCTGTCTTATCATCTGGATATGCTATGCAAAACTATTAACAACACTGACACACTTCTCTCTTGAAACAGTTCAGGAATAATCTGCAAATTGTCTGCGATAATCTGCGCTTACAACTGTTATTTACATATTTACATGCAAATGGCATCACAAATATGACCTTTATTTTTCAACAGTTGCCATGGAATCGTTAATATAATTCACAAATCTTTTATGCAACCCAATCATATTTAGTACAAAATAAACTTCAAACTATGTCTGCCTTATCCACCAAGTTTCAATCATAAATGTCCAACAGTCTTTTTTTTATCACGGTTCAATATGTACCTCTGAGTGCTATGCCTTGGTCAAAAAAAAGTTTTTGATAGACAAAGTATTCTGAGGGAGAAACAGTAGTCTCGGCAGGATAGAGCATCTTCCCATATTTCAAACGACATGCTGACACTTTAGCGTAGACACTTTAGTAATCGTCTCATCAGTAGGAGATTTTACATTCACCAAACCTAAATTTCCCATATTTTATATGTAGAATTATCTCAAAGACAATGCCCTAGACTATTCCCGATTTGAAGAGTCATATCATAGTCCAAATCAGTACCAAGGGAGGAATCTAAGTGTTATTAATAATTTTGCATGTCATATTCAAGTATGTTTAAAGTGAAAAATTACGTACTTGGAGCATATTACTGAACAGCAATTGTCCAAAGAGATCTATGATTGAAACGACGCATAATTCATATAGGATGCCCCCCCCCTAAAAAAACGGTCATTGCCACTAGTGGAATAACTTCCAAAATTTTATTTAGATCGACACAAAACTTAAACTACATTGAATCAAGCCTACATAACAGACATCTTCAAAGTTTTAAGTCTGGACTACAAGAAAAAAAAAGCACAGACTTGCTTGAGCTTTAGATAACATTGTGTGGTGTTCTTGCTGATTTTAGTTGTTCACAGTGTGATTGTCTGTTATTGTCTTTACCATTCAATGGTTATGCACAGTTCAATCAATGGTTCTGAACTTGTTGAGCCATCTGTCAACATCAGTAAATCATTGAGTGGACAGGAAATTCACATATAAACAGTTCTTTGAATTGCAATTGATCTGCAATTGATCTGCAATTGATTCAGTCGAAAATATGCCTCAACTATAAATGTATTTTCCTCAGTTGTCCATGGCATCTCGAAAGTCAAATTTGGTAGACTCTTAGAACATTCATGTAAATATGAAAAATAAAAAGAATTGATTAATTATTTCAAAAGTTATTCAAGTTTAAGTGATGACCATTTTTTTTGTGTCACCTTGACTGCAGTTTATTTTACTCCAAATAGGATTATACTTTTTATTAACGGTTTTATGGATGTTATTTTTGCCCTCATAGAACTGTAGCCGGGACAAATACATAGAACAAAAAGAGTGTTTACCATTAATGTCTGCGAACGGAGCTGTAATTGTTCCAACACGAACATCATCATTTGCCAGGGCTTTGGATGTGATAGTATTTTCAATAAATTTGACGACTCGCCTCGCACCAATTTCTACTGGGTTAAAGACAAAGTTGATATCCAGGAGGCCATGACAACCTAACGGAATACAGAAATGAAACAAATATATAAGAAATTTAAACTTAATTGTGTTGCCTTAAATGAAAAAAAAAACGTATTTAATTTCTCCTTACAGACAAAAAGCACTTTTCTTTCTCCAGAATGTTTTCAAACTCTTCAAACTCGTAGCAAAAACTTTATTTTGCATTGGTTACCAAGTTATTACATCAAACAATGCATACGACATAATCACGTTAATACACCGGTTCTCGTCAGATTACTGATGTTAAGCAATATTGACCCTGGTTAGTACCAGATGGGTGACCATTTGGGAATTCTCGGCACTATATGTGCTCTCTGCTTATCTCGGCATTTGTTTTCATTCGTCCTGTACATACACTTCACTTGCCACTGGTATTAAACAATGATGACCCAGGAGAGATATGGTTGGGGATTGCGCACCTCCTGCCACAAATATTTTATGCGCAGGGTATCCATAGTTTGCCAAAGACTGAAGGAGCTTGTTAAATGAAACAATTTTGTCATTCTTTCAGTTGTTATTGCCTTTCTCTCTGCAAGTCAATGAGAAAAAAGATAATTGAATAGCTCTTGTGCAATAGTTTTAAACAGAGATAAAACGTCATTATCTGCATATTACAATGATTTAAAAGTAAAAACTTAACACCAGTTGTTAACTGGGAAATCTAAAAAAACAAAAAAACAAAAAACAAACAAACAAACTTACCAGTCACTAAATTCACCTTGCTTTCTTTGCTTAAATGAAAAACTCTTTATTACAAAATTTATAGATAGGGACAAGCTCTTAAATAAAACACAGGAAACCTCAATAAATTGTAGGCATTTCAAATCACACTTGCTTTTTCACTTAAATCCCAATTAAATACGATTCCAACATTACCCACATGTAATATACGACAGATAAACACCTGTCCATCTAAATCTCCTCAAGTTCACTAAATCCAAAATCATACTTTTCCTGGAAAAAAAAACACTTACGTGAAAAATTCTATGTAACCAAACCCAACACTTACAAGCAATTTCTCTACATACTCTAAATATTTAATATTCCCGTCGACCCATCCACTATAGAATTAATATTTAGCATATGCATGTATGTCATACCCCTAAAAACTTTCCCCCTCAAACTTTGTTAACAATATTCAACTGTAACATAAACATCAAACTAAAATTCAGTGTGTGTGCTGCTCGCAGTCCACTCTGTAACTCTGATATTACTGAAATTACTAGTACAACCTTAATCTAAAAAATAGAAAAACGCAATTATCAAACATTTAACTCTTTGTTCTCCCTAAAACCAATAGTTATAGTAAAACTTCTAACAAAACTCTTCAAAACCGCTAACCTCAACCTTGACACATCTTTTATATACCACAATCACTAAGTACGGTCTAAATCTAAATGATGCACGGCGATATATGACATAAACGTTAAAAAAGGATATCAAATAATACGTGTGTGCATCTACTCCATTGAATTATATAACATACCAATATTTGGATACGTGTGAATGCATCATATTTTTGCGTGTACAAGATCCGTGGCATTACTATTTACAAATAATTAATATAACCTTCAGTAAAGTAATATCATTGCTAGTTAGTAGCAAATAACTCAGCCGAATTTCCAATCACCCTCTATTTTAAAAAAAATAATTATTATCGCTGTTATAAACAAATGACTGCATTTGATCATCAAAGGTTTAGTAATGATATACATTCTGAGTTTGCAATTATTATTACAAAACGCAATACAAATAGCTCATTTATAAATTAACTAATATATATATAAATAGCACATATATAAATATATATAAATATACTAATATATATACAAATAACACATTTATAAATATACTAATATATAATACAAATAGCACATATAATACAAATAGCACATTTATAAATATACTAATATATATACAAATAGCACATATAATACAAATAGCATATTTATAAATATACTAATATATATACAAATAACACATTTATAAATATACTAATATATATAAAAATAGCACATATAATACAAATAGCACATTTATA
Source organism: Euprymna scolopes (assembly GCF_053919585.1). NCBI lineage: Eukaryota > Metazoa > Mollusca > Cephalopoda > Sepiida > Sepiolidae > Euprymna > Euprymna scolopes. Next base: position 23,150,964 of record NC_136526.1, on the reverse strand, counting down.
AATATACTAATATATATACAAATAACACATTTTTAAATATACTAATATATATACAAATAACACATTTATAAATATACTAATGCATATACAAATATCACATATAATACAAATAGCACATTTATAAATATACTAATATATACAAATAATACATATAATACAAATAGCACATTTATAAATATACTTATATATATATACAAATAGCACATTTATAAATATACTAATATATATACAAATAACACATATAATACAAATAGCACATTTATAAATATACGAATATATATATACAAATAACACATTTATAAATATACTAATATATATACAAATAGCACATATAATACAAATAGCACATTTATAAATATACTAATATATATACAAATAACACATTTATAAATATACTAATAAATATACAAATAACACATTTATAAATATACTAATATATACAAATAGCACATATAATACAAATAGCACATTTATAAATATACTAATATATATACAAATAGCACATATATAAATATACTAATATATATATACAAATAACACATTTATAAATATACTAATATATATACAAATATCACATATATATACAAATAACACATTTATAAATATACTAATATATATACAAATAGAACATTTATAAATATACTAATATATATACAAATAGCACATATAATACAAATAGCACATTTATAAATATACTAATAAATAGACAAACATAAGACAAACGAATGTAATGATAAACAATATTAAAAGTCTAGGATAACAGGTTTTGGTAAAGCAGAGAAAACAAACTATGCATTCCCGCTCCCTCTTCTTTTTCTCCTTCTTCCTTTTTCTTCTTTCCTTCTACCCCATCTCCCTCTCCTTCCTTTTCTCCTATTCTCCTTTGTCATTCCCTTTCTCATTCTTTTTTACGTCTCCTACTCCCCTTTCCTTACCCCTCCCTTAACCGATCCATAGGAGTCCAAGAAATGGTCAATAGATCCGGGTGAATCTTAACCTTTTTGCAAAAAGATATCAAAATACTAAGGGAAAAAAAGAATTAAAATACACTAGCTCGTATAGCTCGTATGGGCAACGGACAGCGGGAAGACAAAGCGAACACTTGCTCCAGATAACAGCTTTGGCCCCCAAACTTAACTTCACAACCCCCAACCCTACTTACTTCATTCCCTAACCCAACATAAAAAAATCCACACCTAATCAACCTTGTTCTCCGCACAGCTGAACCTCACCCTTGACCCTTTTTTACTTAAAACCTTTTTTTGCTGAAAGTTGATTTTCGTTTTTCATTAAGAATTTCGCTTTTGAATATAAGCGTTGTTGTCTGAAGAGTTCTATAGTTACTAAATACTAGAGGACTGAAACATATCCATGACTGTGTAACAACACATTACCGTTTACGTAAAAACAAATTTAATATATATATATATATATATATATATATATATATATATATATATATATATATATATATATATAATTGTTTTCCATAGTTCTTTCTTCCATCTGTTTTGTTTTGCAAGTACTGTTAAATGATTTTCTTCAGTCGTTTTCAGGCAGTTTTATATATATAAAAACAGACATTGTTAATCAGCACGGAGTGTTTCTGCTGTAATTGCTCCATTTTTCGTATGGTCGCTCTAATATCTCAGTGGAATTTGTGCAAGAAAATTCTATAATTATTTTCTTCCATCTGTTTTTTTTTGCAAGTATTTTTAACTGAATTTCTTCAGTCGTCTTCAGGCCATTTTTGCTTACTGTTTCGTTTAAAATCTGGATGCTTATCAAAATTACTGAAAATAGTGAAAATGTTTTGACGTATTAAAAACGTGACTAAAATAAATGTACAATGGTTTAAAGGTGTGATTTACAAAATGGTATGAAAGTTACAGTTTTTTAAAATTAATATTTATAAATTTACATTACAACACACACACACACACACACACACACACACACACACACACACACACACACACACACACACACACATATATATACACATTAGTGTTGGGACGATTAATCGGAATCAGAATCGGGAATCTGAAAAATCGGAACTATTGATGGTATCGGAATCGGAAAAATCTGTGCCTATTTTCCGATGCCCAAAACGATTCTTTCAATTTTATCTTGTCTTTTTTATCTGATTTTGTTTAAAGCAAAATCTTCCACTGCTGGTAGTAATAAAAAAATATATTCATTGATTTTTAAACTACCAGTAAAACTAAAATTGGTATTGGCAGCAAGTTTATTTTTTTTACATTTGAAAAAATATATGCAAATTTAACACGTGTTTTTATGGTAATCGGAAAACATAACAATTCTGTAATTGAATTTTTTAGAGATTTATAAAGAATCGGAATCGGAATCAGGAATTACGTACGGAATTGGTAATTGTATCGGAATCGGGGAAAAATATTAGAATCGTCCCATCCCTTATATATATACATATATATATATATATATATATATATATATATATATATATATATATATAAATGTGTGTCTGCGTGCACACACACACACACACACACACACACACACATATTGGATGTTTTGTACCCAGGCACTTTAAAATGTTATTACTGTTTTCAAAAATTTACTTTGTTAATTTTTGTCTATTTAGCTCTTATATACAACTAGCGGTGGGGGGGGGGCTACCCGGCGTTTCCCGGGTGTTTGTAGGTGTGTGTGTTTTTGGGTAAATCGTTGGCCAGGTGTTTGTTAAAAAAAAAAACGAAGCTTAGACGTGCATTTGGAAAATAATAAAGTGTGAATAAAACAAAAACAAAAACAAAAACAAAAAAAAAAAAACGTGCGACTTGACAGTTGCTCGTTTTTGACCAGTTAATGCCGTCAACTTTGAGTGCGGGACAGTGTTTTATTTACCGCGAGTCTGTTCGCTTCTTTTTTTTTTTTTTTTATACGAAAACGCTTAATGTACATGCAGCGATCGAAAATTGTTGAATGTCGGGCAAATTAAATAGACAGGCGACCCCGGTTGTTAACTCGTAGATATTATCATTTAGGCGTGATATAAAAAGTTTTAAGAAGAAGTGAGTCGACCGATCGCTTCTCGGAAAAAAAGTCTTTCTTGGACATACACAAAAAGCGAACATACATAAATACACACATTTTCGCTTTTATATTTATAGATGGTTCTAGTAATTTTAGTCCTTTTACGTTTGGATCCATATGAATGATTTTCGTGTTTTCAACCAGGGTTTTTCTAAATTAAGGATTAATCGCCTGGACAATGTGTTACTCGTGTGTCCAATGTAGAAATTGGCGTTTCTATTGTTGGAGATGCATTCTCCCAAGAAGCATTTGAATTGATAGACCACATTGGTTTCATCGACTGATTTTGTTGTCCGGGAAGTGTTGTTTTTAATTAGAACGTTGCTAATTTCTTGTAGTAGATTATTAACTGGGGATATATATTGATGTATTATATTCCTTAGTACCTTTTCGTCTGATTTAAACTTGTAGTGTAGCTGGTTGCGATAGAATAAATTAAAAGGGCGGCGATTGTTAACTTGGTTATTATTAGTTTGGTCTAGGTTTCTAACTGTCAGTTTAATTTGTTTATCGACTAAGAAATTGGGGAGTAATCAAATTAAATTATTAATTAAAACTTGTTTTATATTTTTTAATTCGCTGTAGAATAATATTATTAGAGATCAATTTGGCTCGATTAATTAGTTTTTTTTTATAATTGCGGTTTTGTGTCGGTATGGACGTTCACTTTTGAAATGACAGGAATTTGTTGCAGTAGTCTTTTTATACGTAGAAGTGATGAATTCATCTTTGCTTGAATCTTTGAGAACGTAAAGAAATAATATATTATTGCTTGTATTTAATTCATAAGTGAAAACAAGAGTTTGTTTGAAAATGATCTTTTAGTTTCTCTATTTCGTTATTATAATAAAAATAGAATAAAAATATCGTCGACCTAACGTAAATAAATTGTCTTTTAATGGTATTAATTATTTTATTGTCCAGGTTGGACATATAAAAGTTGCTAAAGGTGGGGCGGACCCCATCGATTTTTTGGTTGGTTGGTTGGTTGGTTGTTTTTGTTTTACGGCATTATCAACTCTTTTGGATTATTTAATGCCGAATCCAGTGATTTTGAAGAACAATTTTTTAATAGAGTATATTTGTTTTTTTTTAAGTCGGTTTCTATTTAACCCATAGTTGGGACCCTAACAGGTACTACCACTCCGAGTCAGAGTGGACCTGGGAGCAATGGCAATTAAAGGGTGGCTCCACACTCCCCCAAACCCGCAAGCTGGGGCCTCACCATCGGATATAGTTTAAGGTTATATCCAGGACCCATCGATTTGTGTGTAAATGTTGCCTTTATGATCTTAAAAGGGGACCTTGGTTGTACATATTAGTTATATTTTTTAGGCGTTGATTTTCAGTGTAAGTGAGAGGTGGATTATTGTATATATTGTCCATGATGATATCAATAGTTTCGTGAACTGGAACGTTAGCGAAGAGGCTTGCAACGTTTAGTGAGACGGTGATTTTGTTATTAACTTGCTGTAGAATATCTTTTTTTTATTTGAGGAGATCAATTTGGCTCGATTAATAAGTTTTTTTTTTCAGAATTGCGGTCTTGTATCGAAAGGGACATTCACTTTTGAAGTTTAAGATACAATTCTTAGCTGCAATAGTTTTTTTTTTTTTTTAGAAGTAAGGGGTTTAGGAGAAGTAATGAATTCATCCTTGCTGGAGTCTTTGAGAACGTCAAGAAATGGATTTCTATTGTTTGTACTTAATTCATAAGTGAAAGCAAGAATTTTTTAAAAAAGTTTCTCTATTTCGTTATTATCGTCAGCAAGAATAAAAATAACGTAACAATTATAGGGTGACTTTTCTGTGGAGGGAAAATATAACATTGTATAAATTGTCCATGAGGATATCAATGGTTTTGTGAACTGGAACTGTTTAGTGATTTTATTATTAACTTTTGTTGTTTGGAGGATTTGTATAAGTTCGTTTATTATGTGTTATTATTTTACGCTGCGTTTGCTTTGTAGGTAAGATCATTGTTTTGATAAATTTATAGATAAGGGTTTGTTACTTGTGAAATAATGAGGCGGAGTGGAGAGTTGGGTTTGTGGGGTTCTACACTGCCATATAGGTATCCGGGTTTATAATCACAAATTGTTTTAGAAACTTTTTGATTGTCTATAATAGACATTGTTCGCAGTTATGAGTTTATTGACTTCAGTTTTGAGTTTTTAGGTACGTCGACGATATTTTTTAATGCTTGCTGATAATAATAACGAAATAGAGAAACTAAAGGATCGGAAGCACTGTATATATATATATATATATATATATATATATATATATATATATATATATATATGTGTGTGTGTGTGTGTGTGTGTGTGCGCATGTGCGTGTGCGCGTGTGTATGTGTGCGTGTGTATGTGCACATATAGTTGCATATGTATATCTAAATGTATGTTATAATATAAATTTATAAATTAATTAAAGAAATAAAATCTGTAACTGTAACTAATCTTGTAAATCTTTTAAACCATTGCGCATTTATTTTAGCAACGTTCTTAACACGTTAAAACATATTTGCTTTACACACGAGACGCTTCACTATTTTAAGTAATTTAAATGTAATTTGAACTGAAGCAGATAAAGGCATCCAGATTTTAAACGAAACTAATTAAAAACTGCCTGAAAACGACTGAAGAAAATCAGTTGAAAGTACTTGCACCCCCCCCCAAAAAAAAACAGATGGACGAAAACGACTATGGAGCTTTCTTACGACCGAGATATTAGCACGATCATACGAAAAATGGAGAAATTAAAAAAAAAAAAACGATTTAATAGAAACACTCTGTGCTGTTCAACAATGTCTTTCTAAACGAAAACATGCTGCCTAAATACACTATATATATATATATATATATATATATATATATATATATATATATATATAGTAATTTATAAAATATATATGGCGATTAAGCTACACTGAGTATACTGCGTTTCATCCACTGTGGGATTCGTCAGGCTTATGCGCGAATTTCGTGGTTGCTTTTTGTTTTTACATATGTTGAGGATTTTTAGTTAGCCAATCAGCTTTCTAGTATCCACCGCGCCCCCTCCTATCAGCCAATGGGCATGCATTTTATCGAACAAAGGATCTGTTTTAGAACTAGGTTAGTGGTTTAAGGTGGATCTTTCCTTCCTTTTTTTTTCTTTTTTTTATGTATATGAATATACCTATGTGTATTTTTTTTATATATGAATATACCTATGTGTACACACACACATGCACACACACATATATATATATATATACATATATGTGTGATCGTTTATGTATATTCATGTTTATTTAATTTATTTATTTGTTTGTTTTCTATTGTTATTGTTAGTTTTAAAGCTATTTTGTATCGCTATCCTAGAGTAAGTTTTATTTTGTGAACACAGTTGTTTGCTATTTCTTGTCTACAGTTTAATAGATTTTGAGGTTCTTTAAAGTACAGGATAGCATATTTTTCATAGAGGCATAATTTACATGGGTCGTCTAAATGTCTGCACGTGGTAGCTTGTCTCATTATTTTCCATTCGACTACCGACGAATGCCCTCTTTCTTTGAGTTCCCAGTATTTATTCGCTAATGTTGTTTTTATACGGTGTTTTTTTATTTTTGAAGGTACTTTTGTGGTCATAGTATCGGGTTTTAAAATCTAAGGAAGTCATGCCTATGTAATATTTCTTGTTATTCGGGTTTTCTTTCGCAAATATTGCTGCTTGATAAACTATACTTTTTGTTAGACATTTATTTTGGACTGGGCAAATTGTGCGGTGTCTACAATTGCATCTGTCCTGTTCGTTATTATTATTATTATTTATGGTATGGTTGTTCTTGTCCGGGGTTGGTTTGTTATTATTATTATTATTATTATTATTATTATTATTATTATTATTGTTATTATTATTATTATTATTATTATTATTATTATTATTATTTCTGCTAGTGTTGGTTTTTTATCTGTCATGGTGTCTACTTTTTTAAAATTTTTTATTTTGTTGTTGTTTACATTGTTTTCATTTTTTTTTGTTATTATGTGCTTTAATTATCATCTCTAAATTTTCTGCAACAACTGTAAGGTAACTTCAAGGTATTTTTATTGAAGATTTTGTGTAAGGGATTGGTTGCGGGAAAGTGTTTTTGAATAAGATCTAGAAATTTCTTGCCAAGTTTTGTTTTTAACATTTGATTGTATGGAGCCGTATACCAAATTATAGTTCTTTTTCTTCTATTTTTAATTTTATTATAGCTGTTGGTGTTTTGTTGCTTATATTTGATATCGATATTTTTGTATCCACTATTTTTTAGGACTGTTTCGTAGATATTGGTTGACCTGTTAAATGCATTTTCATCGCTTGAGTTATTACTAAGTCTACTTACGATCGAGTTAGGAATGTGTTTTATAATTGATGGTGGGTGGGTGGACTTAGGGTTTACGTAAATTGGAGTAGCGTTATCTTTTAAGTATGGTTCATATGTGTTTTTATCTAAGTTTAACGTGACGTCCAGGAAGTTTGTTATTTTTATGTTAGCTGATACGTCCGCTTTTAGGCCTAATTTTTTCATTTCTTTGTGTATGATTTTCTTAAAGTTTTCTCCCTTGACTTTGTTGGAGTTTTTATTATAGCTAGTCCGTCATCTCTATATAGGCCGATATCCGTAGTATCGAATATGCTTGTGAGGGTATATAGAATGAATAATCCCACAAGATCTGATGCCTCTGCAGAGTCTCTGGCACCCATCGCCAAATCGAACGAATTTTTCATTTTAGTTTTTATCCATTGGTTATTGTTATTTATTAGAACTAATTTTCTACATTTTTTAATGATGTTGGTTTCTTCTGAGGATATATCAGTGTATGCCTCGGCAAATTCTAGGGCAATGTTAAAAAGTTCTTCGGATATCGAGAGATAAAAGTCTATGATGTCAAACTGTATGAACGTACATAATAACAAAATACTAAATGAAAACAATGTAAACAAAAACAAAATAAAAAATAAAAAAGTAGACACCATGACAGAAAAAAATCAACACTAGCAGAAATAATAATAATAATAATAATAATAATAATAATAATAATAATAATAATAATAATAACAAACTAACCCCGGACAAGAACAACCATAAATAATAATAATAATAATAATAATAATAATAATAATAATAATAATAATAATAATAATAATAATAATAATAATAATAACGAACAGGATAAATGCAATTGTAGACACCGCACAATTTGCCCAGTCCAAAATAAATGTCTAACAAAAAGTGTAGTTTATCAAGCAACAATATTTGCGAAAGAAAACCCGAATAACAAGAAATATTACATAGGCATGACTTCCTTAGATTTTAAAACCCGATACTATGACCACAAAAGTACTTTCAAAAATAAAAAACACCGTATAAAAACAACATTAGCGAATAAATACTGGGAACTCAAAGAAAGAGGACATTCGCCGGTAGTCGAATGGAAAATAATGAGACAAGCTACCACGTGCAGACATTTAGACGACCCATGTAAATTATGCCTCCATGAAAAATTTGCTATCCTGTACTTTAAAGAACCTCAAAATCTATTAAACTGTAGACGAGAAATAGCAAACAACTGTGTTCACAAAATAAAACTTACTCTAGGATAGCGATACAAAATAGCTTTAAAACTAACAATAACAATAGAAAACAAACAAATAAATAAATTAAATAAACATGAATATACATAAACGATCACACATATATGTATATATATATATATATATATATATATATATATATAGATATATGTATGTATGTATGTGTGCATGTGTGCATGTGTGTGTGTACACATAGGTATATTCATATATAAAAAAATACACATAGGTATATTCATACATATATAAAAAAAGGAGGGAAAGATCAACCTTTAACCACTAACCTAGTTCTAAAACAGATCCTTTGTTCGATAAAATGCATGCCCATTGGCTGATAGGAGGGGGCGCGGTGGATACTAGAAAGCTGATTAGCTAACTAGAAATCCTCAACATATATAAAAACAAGAAGCAACCACAAAATTCGCGCATAAGCCTGACGAATCCTACAGTGGATGAAACGCAGAATATTCAGTGTAGCTTAATCGCCATATATATTTTATAAATTACTAACTAGCTCTACCTACGTATTGAGCACTTTTGAAGTAAATACTTAAAGTTTACGCCTAAATCTATACTTTCGTATATTAAATTTGTGTGAGTAAATGAAGTAGTTATATATATATATATATATATATATATGATATATATATATATATATATATATATATATATATATATATATATATATATATATATATATATATATATCATGTCATCCCATAAGTTCTGTCCGAATTTTTACCTTTGTTTTTAAATTGAACGAAACTTAAA
>NC_136526.1:22988987-23136487 GCF_053919585.1 Euprymna scolopes | reverse complement strand
CAGTGGAGGGCTACACCCTTGCCTTCTTTGGAGGTGGTGAGTCCAAGTGCTTCCACTGCATTGACTGGATCATAGTGATGGACCCAGGTTTCATCATGTGTAATCAGTCTTTTCAAAACCTTTGACTCATCTTGGCACATCTCCAAATTCATCCTCAAACACTCAACGCGTTCTCGCTTCTGGAATGGTGTGAGCAACCTGAGAATCCATCTGGCAGATATCTTATGCATATGCAAATGGTCATGAATGGTAGTTTCCACATACCCTGTACTAATCTTGACATCTTGGGCTATTTGGTGAATAGTAATGCGCCGATCTTCCAAAATGGCAGCCTCAACTTGACGGACAGATGCCTCATCAATGAAAGAAGGGGGGGGGCGACCACGTCTGGGAGTTGTTTCCACAGACTTCCGGCCATATTTGAATTCACGATGCCAGTGTTTTACAAGGTCATATGATAGGGCATTATCACCATAAGTTTCTTTCATTTCATCAAACGTCTCCTGTGGTGTGCGTCCTTTCAAATACAAAACCCGGATCACTGCTCGACATTCAACAGGCTCCAATTCACACCCGACTCAGTTTAAACACCTGTAAAACAGAAACCATAATTAGTTCAGAGTTGTAATTAGAGATATAAATCATTGCACATGCAATATTTCAGCTAGATCAGACAACTGGAAGTGGGTCAGGGGCATTACTTATTGCACGCCCCTCGTATATATATATATCTGTATATATATGATATGTACATATATATATATGTATATATATGTATATATGTATGATATGTATTTATATATGATATGTATTTATATATATAAATATATATATAAATACATATATATATATATATATATATATATATATATATATATAGAGAGAGAGAGAGAGAGAGAGAGAGAGAGAAAGAGAGAGAGAGAGACAAAGAAACAAACCAAGTTATGTGTTCATCAACGTTTCGTCTTTATTGCGAGACTTCCTTTGGATAAACGAAATTAAGAAAAAACAAAACAAACAAAAAACAAAAAAAAAAAACACCAGTACAAATGTTTTAAAATATATTTTTGGATGTGTTGAAATGTATGACCTTTTTCCATTTCAAAAACGAAAAAAAGTCGTTGGAAATTAAAAAGGGGAGGTGTATGACTTTGTGAAAAAGGGTAAGTCATTTTTATTTATTTTTTTAACGTCATATAGCGTTAATATATTTTAAATATATGTTGCAATTCATATTCTGTTTGGAACAAATTTTGTCTGTTATAAAATAAATACCTCATAAATACTTTGAAAACCTTGCAATATCACGCATGTTTTATATTAAATGCTAAGAAAAAAAAATCACACTAAGTTCTCTCATAAACAGACATCTTCTTTTACCTACACACACCAATAATACAATAATTTGCAACATATTAAACATACTAAGAATTCCAATCATACAAACGACATAACAAACTATAAAACAAACATTAAAAACAATAAAACATCTCGCCAAAACAAACCAATGTCCAATGCAGGCATATACACTGTTCCTTCCTAAAATTGCCATCATATATACGTTGGTGAAACCCAACGTAGATTAAGGAAAAGGCTCAATAAACATAAAATAAATATAAGAAATATCAATTATCTGAATGCATTATTCTCTCATTCATTGCAGCATAATCATACTTTTGATTTCAAACAAGCAAAAATAGTTAAATTTATTGCAAATAAATCACAACATAGATTTCTTGAGTCAGCGCTTATCGCAAATTCCAGAACAATTAATCAACGTGGAGGTTTCTATAATTTATCGTCTTTAATAAGTAAGTATTTAATAATAGAAGATAATTTCATTTTAGACACGGGTTAACACTCTCACACCTGTAATAATTAATAAATATAATCAGTCAATAAATTACATAACCAAAATACACTCATTTCATTTCAGTTACACATCTTTATTTATATTATAACAGACCTATTTGTTCCAAAAAGAATATTAATTGCATCATATTTTTATGACATTTTTAATGTCATAATAATAGCATCATATCTTTATGACATTATTAATGTCATAATAATTGCATCATATCTTTATGACATTATTAATGTCATAATAATTGCATCATATATTTATGACATTATTAATGTCCTAATAGTTACATCATATCTTTATGACATTATTAATGTCATAATAATTGCATCCTATCTTTATGACATTATTAATGTCATAATAATTGCATCCTATCTTTATGACATTATTAATGTCATAATAATTGCATCCTATCTTTATGACATTATTAATGTCATAATAATTGCATCATATCTTTATGACATTATTAATGTCATAATAATTGCATCATATCTTTATGACATTATTAATGTCATAATAATTGCATCATATCTTTATGACATTATTAATGTCATAATAATTGCATCATATCTTTATGACATTATTAATGTCATAATAATTGCATCATATCTTTATGACATTATTAATGTCATAATAATTGCATCATTTTTTTATGACATTATTAATGTCATAATAATTGCATCATATCTTTATGACATTATTAATGTCATAGTAATAGCATCATATCTTTATGATATTATAATAAATAAATAAAATAAAGTCTTACTTTTTTTCACAACGTTTTGCCTTCTATTTTTTGAATTCCCAACGATTTTTTTCGTTTTTGAAATAGAAAAAGGTAAAAAATTGCATTATATCAATAATAAAAAATATCTTTTATTTTCTTAATTTCATTCATCCAAATGCAGTCTCGAAATAAAGATGAAACTTTGATGAACACATAACGTGGTTTGTTCCTTTTTTATCTCTCAATTTTGTCGGAATACTATTTCCAACATTCTATATATATATACTAGCAAAAGTACCCGTCGTTGACTGTGTTCAAAAACAGCCTACAGAAAATGGACTCTGATTTATTAAAGTATGATAGGTTATGAAAAGGAAGGGTTGTAAAGAGATAGCTTCGAATTTGGGGGTATCAAAACCAAAGCAAAATATGATGAAAGTAAAACTAAAATAGATAAACCCCATAATTTATTATAACATACCGGTTCACACTGAAACACTTATCACAATATTCTGTGGAGTTCTAGCCTGCTTGCCCACTACCGCTTTTTTTTGTTTTTACTCAATACACACCTCCAAACACTCAAGAAACGCCGGCACCCTGGCTAATTATGGAATAAAATAAATCTGGATATTTTTTTTTGGAAGGAAAATTTCAGATTCTCTCTTTAAAAGATAGAAAGAAATCGTTTTCTTACGTGTTGTGTTATTGTTACTGGGGGAAGACACTGTTGTTGTGATGGGAGTTTTATCTGAAATAGAATAAAAAGCTTGAGCATTATTAATTATTATCTCCAAATAAATTCAGGTTGTTTACATATATGCATAGGATTCACTGCTTAACTAAGGAGTCGCAATGTGTGTTATAATTGGTTTAATTTCGTTTAAAAAAAGGAGGTTCATAAGAATCTAGATATCTTAAATTTATGTGAAATTTTAACAATTTCAGTTTATTCTCAACATTTAAGTTTCTTATATTTAAAGGATGGTCATAATAGTCGGGCAGTTTTTTATTCGTTGACGCTTGTGCCACGGGATGGCCATATCCATTTTTTTTTTATGAAGGAAAGAATCTGATACATAAAGCAAAAATAGAGTGGAACATTTTTCTCTGAAATGTGATTCGGAAATAGAGATGAAATTCTCAATCAGAAATTAAAAATCGATAATATTTGCTTACGTTTCGTTTTATACTCAATTGGAATGGCGATTGTTGTTGTTGTTTTTGGTGTTGTTATTGTCTGAAGTTTATCTGAAACACAAATTGGTTGGCACAATTAAAATTTAAAAGAATAATTTGAAATCAATTGCATATATATTTATTTAATTATGTCTTATTTGCGTTAAGTGATTTGAATTAGGATGGGTTTTCTATTTAGCAAAGCTGAAAGCCACTCGAGGATAAAGGTTAATGAGATTTTCAGTTGGATGATTGGGCTTTATTATAAAAGGATTGCGAACTATGATCAATTCTGAGCCCGACTTGACAGATAATTTTTAATATTGAACTTGAAAACGACCATGTTGTAGTATGTAAAGAAAACAATCTCACGGCAACATGTTCCACAGGTGGGAAGATTTTGATAAGAAACTCTGTTCATGGAAGTTTCTATTTTGTTTTAGACACACCTATGATCAACTTTAGGATAATTTCAGCAAAGCTGATTTTCAAGCTGGGATTGACCATTGAACTATGCAATTTGTAATTATCTTTCTAGTGACACTTCCGCCACTGACCATCGCTTTTCCATCTCAATCACTCAATATTGTCACTAATACGAAGGACTTTGGCGCAGATATGGACAACTCTTCAAAACCAATACATCATTTTATTGAGGGGACGAAGAAAGCCAGGTGGGGTCTCGACCTAACCAAAGATCCCTTCGCAATCTAATTGCATACACTTTCCGTCACCTATACATAATTCTAGTACGGCTCATTCCCAAATAAAAATATCCTTATCTTCAAAAAGATGTCGTACATCCGGGGCGTTCAATAGTTAGCAAGAAAAGCGATGGTCAGTAGCGTGATGAGACTTTCCATAGGAAGCTCTTCTTGGCCGAGGTGCGGTGTCTACTGCACCCAAATGAAATTGCTCTTGGTCAACGGTGGGGGAAACCTTTCTATATTGAGACAATTTCATAGCCAAATTGTTATCAATAAATGAACGAGACTCTTTCTATACTAAGACAATTTTATTTTTGCACTCTACCAGAATGCCCCCCTTTTTGGGGAGCTAGGTCTCGCCCACATTAAACACGACCTTATGTCACATTTTGTTTTTGTGGAGAAACAAATAAATTTCTACTTATAAAAAACAGTTCCAAAGACTAAATGCGTTCTCACTTAAGCAAAGAATGGTTGTGAGGTGAACTGTTTCTGGTGCAAAACGTCAATTACATATACCTTTCGAGAAAATTTTACCCTAGCGCCAAGGTCGCATACATCCATAAAAAATGTACGAATGTCGTGTTCGTCTCAGAAAAAAGGCATCATTCGCTGACCATGCTTTTGTTCCATAATGCAGCCTGTCAGATGAGGTTGTGATGATAACTATAATATCCAGGTTTAAAGCGACCCCGAACAAATATTCAGAGAATATTTGGATGTAGATATCTTAAACCTATCTCTTACATGTCTTTTTACACGTTGCTATGTTTTGCCAAATTAACTTGGTTTGATTTAATTTGAAACCGCAGAGTTTTTTTTTTTTAGTTTTGTTAGTTTAAAATTTTATAACCACAGGGAAAAAGACCGTGAAAGATTTTAAGAATAAAAACCGACAGAAACCCAGAACGAGGCTCACTCTTTTTTTATCTGTTTTTTCCCTCAAACTATAAACTTTGACATGGCTTTCACAAGCTCTGATAATCTGTCTTTCGTTATAGATGTTTTTTCTGTTGCGAAATGTTTATATGTTCCAGACTTCCAGAAGGCAACAACCGACGAAAATATAAGAAATGTTTACTTTTATTTATCGTTGGAATCCTTTAGAGATGAGTAATTTATTAATTTATTTACTTTGCTGACGATTATTCTCATCTAGGTGCTGTTTTACAACGTTTCGGCCAACTATTCCTCTGGATTTCGTCAGGTGGTAAACCGCAACGGAATAGAAATGCTGAGTCTTAGCTTAACGAAGGCCAGAGGAATAGTTGGTCGAAACGTGTGAAGCAACAACTATAAAGATGAAGATAATAGTCCGCAAATAAATAAATAAAATATACTCAATCTCAAAAATGATTCCAATAATAAAATAATATAACATTCAGTATGGACCCGACGATAGAAGACCAGCTAAGAACAAAAAGTGGATTTATAAGACCAAAAAATTCAACCTTGATTGCCGTTTGGGGCCCGTGGCGCAGTGGATAAAGGCGTTGAATCTCTACGGTTCCAGGTGAGAATTGTCTGAAGATAGCAATTCCAATCCTACCAAACCGGCCAGAGTTGTCCAAAATATGGCGAGACAACAACAACTATGGAAGGCAGTAATTACTGAGGATAAAGTTAAAAGATTCAGCATTCATATCACGTCGTGGTTTACCATCTGTGGAAGTCCGGAGGAATAGTCGGCTGAAACGTCGTTAAACAACAACTAGAAGATGAGGATAGCAGTTTGTATATCAATAAATATAATATTTACTTATTAGGCTTAGTTCTTGTTTCCGATTTCGGTAAAAGTGCTCTTTATCGATCGTATTGGGATTTTATTAGTACCAATGCCTCACCTAATATCATATAAATTATCAGATTACATGTTTGTATATCTCTTGGGCAAAATGTGAGAATGACTGTAAATGCTTCTTCACTATTTTCCTTTCTTATTTCTTCTAACATCTATGTGATAACCAAAAATGCCATCTGTGCAGAAAAGATAAACACATGGTCTCAAGAAATGTAAAAGATGTGAGATAAAATATTCGTTAATTTAAACGTTATAATCATAATTTGACTTACAGTAACAAAATCAACCTGAAAAAAAAAAAAAAAAACACTAGTAAAAAGCACTGTTTAGTTTTTGTTTTTACTAATACATTTTTTTAAATTTCATTTTTTTTTCATGATACACAAACATTGTAGTCTTTTTTTTATGCAAAGCTCAGAAATGACCCGGAAAGTTCGATTATTTAATGTTCTTGAATAAAAAATCAATTCATTGTTCTACTTACTATCATCTTTTTGAAATGGAGGTTCCACTGTAACAATTTCGACATCTGCAATAACAATGATCAAACACATATTGATTTATAAAATACTAGCAGGTGTACCCGGCGTTGCCCGGCATTAAACGTAAAGTTAAATTTCTTTAAAAAATAATGTAAAAAAATAAACAAACGGAAAGACATGTGCGTACGACTATTTTGCTTTTTTTCTAAACAGTTCACTTTTTGTAAGTAAAAAAATACTCGAGATGAGATCGAAACTAAAACCTAAAGACAATTAGGCAAGTACGGTAATTATTGGGACAGCTTGACCTGATATTTAAAAGGTGTTTTCAAACCAACTTATACTTAACATAAAGAGGCTGTTATGTTTCACGATCGTGCATGCACAGTCGTGGAACAGTTTAAAACATACAAATCCGATCACTTTCACGTAACAATATTTTAATTTTGACCCCTTAGCAGACATTTTTTCCGAAAGAAAACGGATGAAAATGTTTTCCACATGTCTAAATACTATATGTACCAAATTTCAAGTATGTAGATAAAAAATCGTTGAGTATATAGGTTGAGATGTGTCCTCTCTCACACACATTCTCATTTCATAGATATATAGATTTGTAATATAATACAAAGATGGTCACCCACAATACACAAGTGATGTAAGTTTTCTCTGCCTTTTCATGAAACTTCAACATTGCATGGTTTTCTTTTTCTAACGAATACACAGAAGAAAATATTCAATGTTAACATGCAAATATTGATTGTTCTGAAATGTACCGAACGTTTTTTGTGTTTCTTTTTATAACTAGCAAGATAAATAAAGCCGTAGACTTTCTAATGCAGCAAAATTTTTCTTTCATTTATATATTCATTGTTTGCATATATAGTATGTCTATATTGTAATAGTAAATTTTGAAAATACATATGGAAATTAAGCTACACAGATTTTTTTGCGTTTCATCCGCATAAGGATTCATCAGGATACTGTTTTTATATTCATTTTGAAGTAAATACTAAAATAAATTCTTTAAATTTTATGAAGATACATGAAATGATAGAAATATAAATGAACTAAATTTTTTCGATATTCCACGTTTCATTCAAGGGGAACAATGAATATTTGTATGTCAACATTGAATATTTCTTTTCGTATACTCGCCAAAAAGAAGCAGAAAGTTCTTAAAAAGAAAAATGCATAACCCTGTAATATGGAAAAGGCAAGGAAATAAACGTGTATTGTAGGAGGCCATCTGTATTTGATATTACAAATATTTTATAAAACAAAGATGGCTGCCCAAAGAATACATCGTTATGCATCTTTTGAAGCTTGTTATTTTAGAAAAAAAAAAATTAGTAAGATGAATAAACCCCTATTCTTTTAAATATATATATATATATATATATATATATATATATATATATATATATATATATATATATATATATATATATATAACCTATATATATAGATGCATATATATGTATATATATACATATATATAACCTATATATATATATATACATATATATGTATATATATACTAGCTGTACCCTGCCACGCGTTGTTGTGGCTCATATTGGCGCAATGGAAAAAGTTCCAAAATGAGAAAAAGCATGTTTCTTATAGGTTTAAATTTCCATTTTGCATGGGTACACAGTTTTTGTTGCTCCATTTTCTTAGCTGATATAGACATTTTCCGGTTTGGTGACTCTTGAATATGTAACATAAATTGTCCATGTGAAAAAACAGTCAGTGTGTAACTGTAAGGCCCACAATTGTAAAGATTGTTCCCTGTGCTTTGTGGATGGTTATTGCAAATGACAATAAAATTGGAAAGTGCAATTTGCTAAAGTGTAATGATGTATCCGGTGGAATCATAGGAATGCATGGAATGAAGATATATTCATCTGTGAAAGGTCCTGTTAAGATTGTTGTTTCTATAATATTGTTTGTTAATTTTTTTTACTGCAAGCTATGTGCCATTGCAAAGCTTGGATTACAGAAATTACAGAAGTTAAAAGTCAAAGAATTTTGCCCTTAACTCTGATCAGCTGGCACTTTTTCGTACCCAATTTCCCACAAGTGATGCAAAAGTTTTTGTGCGGATCGAACAATCTGCAACTGTACATGCATATTTTGAGTTAAGTTTAATGTCTTCACATGGAACAAAAAGGTAGAGTATTTGAGGCAAGCATTTATTTCATCTGCTGGTGTTGATTGAAGAATAACAGGTAACATTTGTCTGAAATCTCCTGCAAGCAATATTACTGCATTCCCAAATGGTCTGAAATTGCCACGCAAATCTTGCAAGGATCGACCAAGAGCCTCAAGTGATTTTTTGCGTACTATTGTGCATTCATCCTAAACAATAAGTTTGCATTTTTGCAATATTTTTCCCCATATTGGATGTTTTGGAGATGTCGAACATGAGATTTTTGAAAAATTGAATGTTTTAAAGTAGAATAAATAATTCTTCTACTTGGCAGTAAGGTCGCAGGTATTCCTCATGCAGCAAGGGCTAAGGCTATGTCATTTGGTTACCAAATGGCTGCCAAAATCAATTTAATTAGAAAGGTTTTACCAGTTACTTCTGGTGCTGTTCAAGGTAGCAGTAATTTCCAAATAACTTCTATTCTCACAGTCAGTAAATTAGGTGACTAAAATAGGATTTATCCATGTTTTGACAATGCCTTATTCACTGTAATTAATTTAGGAGACTAAAATAGGATGAGGGATTAGAGATGGACAGATAGAGAGGAAGATATATAGATAGAAAAGAGACAGTGAGAGGAAAATAGAGAAAGAGAAGGAGATAGAGAGATAAAGGGATTGATAGATAAACAGAGAGAGGGGGAGAGTTAGAAACAGAGAGGGATGAGACAGAGGAAAGGAGAGAGATAGAAGGAGTTGGAGAGAGAAAGGGGCTCAAAGAGAGATGGAGAGGGTGATATATAGAGAAAGATAGATTGAGAGAGGGAAAGGGAGAGATGGATAGAGAGAGATATTGAGAGAGGGGGAGAGAAACAGAAGGTGAACTACACTTCACCGTTTTTTTCCTCGTTCAGTAGAGGAGAAATCTTTCGAGACTGAGGCAATTTTAATGTTTTGTTATTATCCAGAGTACCTCTTTTTTTGGGGGGGGGCTAGATTTTCCTCGCATTAGAAACCGACCGGGTTATCTGTACTTTCACTTAACAAATTAATAAAAGAAAAACATATTGTAAAATTTGAATTTAACAGGAAAATACTATTTTAAAAAATAGCACGGTAACATAAGTGCATAAGTGCCACTTTAGGTACTCCTTGGGCGTTGAGTTCCATGACGACCAGCATAATTATTTAATGGTCCCTCCCTTAGCCCCCGCCCCCCCCCAATCAAGGCTAATGCATGCGCACGTAACATTTTTTTTATTTACTGACGTTGGCTTAGTAACTAAACGATTTATTGATAATTTCGTAACCCTTAAACGCATGCCGGAAGATTTAAATTGGTTCATTATTGCTGTAATGAAAAAAAAAGTTTCATTCAACACAAAACCAAAAACACATATTAATGATAAATGATTTATTATTCTATTCATTGAAATTTACTAATTTTTAAATAAAAAAGTAAAAAAAAAGTTAATAAAAAATAGTTGCTTATGTGCGCATAAACAACTTGTTTTTTTTTTAGATTAGGTCCACCTTATAATCACCCCCCCCCAACCTCCTCATCTTAAGAACAGCTTCCGGAATAAACACCAATTTTGGACGGGGGGGCTATTTGCAAAATTTAACTGATATTTGTTGTCAGCATACCCACCCGAAAATACTATTAAAAAAAAAGGACGGGTTCAGTGCCCGTGGCAGAGAAGTAGATTTATTTATCAATAAAAGTTGCGGAGAAGTAAATTTATTTATCAATAAAAGTCGTCATTTAAAAAAGAAAATTGTGGCGGTGGACCTAAATGTTTTGTTTTCGCACTATTCAACAATTTGTTTATTCGCGCATGTAAATTAAAAAAAAATATTTGTAAAAGTGAGAAGTTATCAGTAAATGATTTAGTTTTTTTTTTAATTTATTTATTTATTTATTTTTTTTTACATTAGGTCCACCTCAACAAATGTTAAGAACGGCTTTCAGAATAAACACCCCCAACCTCTCCATGTTAACAACGGATTTCGGAATAAACACCATTGGGGGGATATAAAAAAAAAAGTCGATAAAAGTCGTCATTTAAAAAGAAATTTAAAATCAAATGTTTGTAAAAGTGAGAAATTATTAATAAATGTTTAGTAACATTTTTCGGTGCTAATGCAGAGAGTGACCCGCGCTATTTTTTTAAATCGTGTTTTTTTTTTTAATCAATTGCAAGGTTAAAGTACAGAATAGGTACAAAACACCCTCCCCTCCCCATGTTAAGAATGGATTTTTAAATAATAACGTTATTATTTCAGCATGGATCACTCTCTGCATGAGTACCCATTTTTCTTTTAATATTCATAAAAAGTAAAACTTTTTTTCAAAATAAATAAATAAATAAATGTTTGTAAATGTGACAAATAATCGTTTAGTTACGGCAACGTCAGTAAATAAAATATGTTACGTGCGGGGTGAGGTGGGAGACTAAGGGAGCGACTATTATTTTTTTCTACTGGTCGCCATGGAACTCAACGCCCAAGGAGTACCAAAATGTAATTTTTTTTGTCAAATAAATAAATTTCAAGCAATTTTTGCAATAAATAATAGATAGCAACTTCGTTAATTTTACGACTCGCCCCAGCATATTATAAACACCCTAACTTCTCCATGTTAAGAACGGCTTTCGAGGTTTATGGAAGGGCGTTTTTTTTGTTTTTTTTAGCATGGGGGGGTTAGGGTGTTTATAATACGTTGAGGCATGTCGTAAAAATGAAACAGTTTAGAAAAAGTTAAAACAAACTTTTTGATGTAAACAATGCCGTGAAAATAAACTAAACAATTAAAACGTAATGTTTCATGAGTGAAAAGCGTTAACATAAATAAAATTTAAAAAATTGGCAAGTACATAAATGAATTTAAATTTTTAAAATATGGGATTATTATTTATTTATTTTTTTTGTGTGTGTGCTAATGCAGAGAGTGATCCGCGCTATTTTTTAAAAATCGTTTTCCACGTTTAATTAAAGTTTTATGATATGTTTTTATTCAATTGTAAGGTTAAAGTACAGAATAGGTACAAAACACCCTCCCTTCCCCATGTTAAGAATGGCTTTTTAAATAATAACATTATTATTTCAGCACGGATCACTCTCTGCATGAGTAAGTTTTTTTTTTTTTTTTTTTTTTTACTTATCGAGTTAACAGAAAATGAAATCTTTCGTCAATTCGTGGCTGTGAAATGAATCGAACCGGAAGTTCAGTTTTACAACAGAACAGATTCGCAGTCACGGTTAAAAAATATATTTATTTTATTTAATATTTTAATAATTCGCGAGATAAATTTATTTCAATAACATAAAAACATCCCTCGACTCTAAAGATGGGTTGTCTGAAAATTTCAAATAAATTGGTAACGTAGAAATATGGTTTTATTCACTTTTAACGAACCAAATTTACATTTTTATATATATAGATATATGTGTTGTTTGTTTTTGCGATACGTTTTGAATGAATTCAAGTATTAACGGAAGTGCATTTTTAACAAAATGCGAGTTGGGAATAATTTTCCCTTTAAACAATTTGGTACCCCCATATGGGGAGCGGCATGTTTTTGTTTTGTTGTTTAAATGTTAATAAAAAGCAAGGCTGATATTTACCTGTGCATATGGCGAGTATCAATTTCTTTTTAATAGTTTGTAGGAGGGAATGGCTCTCCACCGTAAATACTAAGTCGGGACTGCTCGCAATTCCGTTCAATTCCTTCATGGAAATGCGATTTCCGATGCCAATGGCCACCATTTCAACGTCTCCCTGTTTAATCAAGGCAGCTTCTTCTTGCGTCTTCATTGGATCCGTCGAGCGGCCATCCGTCAAAACAATACACAGCTTTTTAGCTTCAGGTCGGGCTCTTGTAAAAATCTTTGTGCGAACATACTCAATGGCCAACGCTGTGTTCGTTCCTTCACCATATTCACGACCTCGATACTTGATACCCCGAAGTCCACCCTGAACTTCCTTTGTGCTATTGTATTTGTTAAAATAGAAAGAACCTTGTCGAATAACATCCATTCCAAACGATACGGCCGCAACTCGCACTTTGGTCGGAGAGATGTCAAACATAGTCACAAATTTGACTAAAAATTCAATCTGTCTCTTAAAGTCAATCGGGTAGATACTGCGTGAGGAATCGATAATTAAGCTGATGTCAACCGGACTGTCCTTGCAAACTAAAAAAAAAAAAAAAAAAAAAAAAAAAAATACATATATATATATAAACGAAAAAAAAGTCAGTGTTAGAGTTAACGTTTATGATTTGTAAGATGCAGCAGGAGCGAATGTTTTTTGTACATCGTGTTTACGAAAGCTCAAAGCAGTACTTTTTTTCAACTAATCTCAGTATAAAAAATATTCATTTCCAAATATTTATTCGTACTATAAAAGCCTATATTCAGCGATTTTCTCTCTCTGTCTTGTTTTTTCTTTTACAAGCATCAGAAAAATTCTGACTAAATCCCTTGCGTTTAACATGTGTTTGGTAAGTCACACACACACACACACACACACACACACACACACACACACACACACACACACATGATTAACAATTTTAGATAATCTATTTAATTTTCAATTATAAAAATTGACTAATCTTACGAATAATATATATTATAATAATACTATAATTAATATTTATTATTATACTGTTATGATAGTATAATATTAAGAGAACGCACGTGGTGTTTTTTTTACACTTCTGAACTGGACGCTGTCCTTGATCAGACAAAGCATTAAATCTTTTTTTTTTTATTTCTAGTATGATATCAATGAAACTTTCTAATAAAGAAAGATAACACAAGCATTACAAGGGAGACAACTTAAAATTTATCGCTTTTGAAGTTTGTAATTAAATTACATGCATATAATAATCACGTGTTATACATAAAAGATGCAAAGTAAAATAATGTAAAACTTGAAAATAATGCACGCATACGAGCATGCTTTACTTACTGTATTCTGGTTCATTTTCTTCCATGAAAGGCAAATCTATAAACGAAAAAAAAAAGTCAGTGTTAGAGTTAACGTTTATGATTTGTAGAGACACATCGATCCCTGGAGGCAACCCCAAATATTGCCTGAATATTGAAATGTAATATAGCACGGATGTAAATGCACGCGAAATGACGTCACTGGTAGGGAGAAAAAGAACTACAGAAAAGAGAAAGAGAACGATCAGGGGAGAGACGTGGATAACGTTCGCGATCACGTGTGAAGCGTGAAGGATAATCGAGTAGACGATCACGTGATTGATGAACCAACGGTAAAAAGATAACCATCGAAATATATCTGATATAAAAAATAAATTGGTTTTTAGACTTCCAAACGTATCCATTTATATACGTATATATATATATATATATATATATATATATATATATATATATATATATATATGTATGTATGTATAACAAAAGTGAGTACACCCCTCACATTTCTTCAAATATTTAAGTATTTGAGTTATTTTGAGGAGAAAACAAAATAAATTTTATTGTTACAAAGAACAGGCGAGTTGGAGTTATTTCCTATTCTTTGTCTTGGTCTCCTTTGCGACTGAAACTGAATACAACATGTGTTGGTCTACGGACAACGTTACAGAGACGATGTGAACGAGAGGAAGTTATTTCCCATCTGCCTTTCACGAACACGAGTGGATAGAAAAGAAATGACGAGTCCTTATTTGTCTCGCATGAATACTATTCACATTGTTAATTATTTTGGGGATGGGGAAAGGTGGAAAATGAAATCTGAAAACCGAGATGATCGAGACACTGCTTATGTAAATGTTGCGTACTTAACCTTGTGCCATACACGCATCAGGCAAGTTGCAGTCATCATTACAGAAACATTACAATTGTTACTCATCTTGTCTGATGATGATGATGACCTTTGCTTGTGTGTCTGCTTATACTTCAGCCAGGTATTATTTCTTTCCGATTAGGTGTTATGTCCGATAGTCAATAGTTATACTTACCTATGGCAACATCATCGAAGTCATCCATAATTCGTGCTGCAAACTGCAACGAAAAAAAAAAAGGCAAAATTATTTTCTGTTTTAATTAAATAGGATCAATTATACTTAAAGCACTCCAGAATCAAAAATGATTAAAAGAACACATGTTGGCTTGACATCGCATTCTTTTACTTCCGGTTGAAATATAAACAAAATAATACGCATGCTTGGCTTTGCAGATTAAAAAAAAAAACCATGTTTTGCTTTATATTTTTTATAAATTTATAAAATTTAGAGATTGATTAAAAAAAAATTGATTAAAAAATGTTACAAAATGTTTTATTAAACGAAATCTACAAACAAACGAAACAAATTTAAACGTCTTTTTAAAAAAAATAAATATGCGAAATGTTTCTGAATGTGGGGGATGGGGATTAGGTGTTGCTATTATTTGGATTCTTCAGACTTGAGTTTCATTTTCACAACGTTTCTGTCGATGTTACCTCCGACCTTCTTTAAGTTATCTTGTTGAACTTGAGAATCTTTCTGTTGAACTCGGGAATCTGGGTAGAAGTTCTAAGTAATTCGCAATTGTATTGAGTGACGCCCGCATTGAGGCTTGAAGCTTCAAGAGTGTAACTTACAACTGAATTGTAGCAAGTATGCCAAGGGTTATTGCGGACAATTCTTGTATGAATTTTAGAAGCTTCAAATTTATTTTTGCTTTTAGATGTAAATTTTTAATACTTATAAGTATGCATCACATCATATTACTACAGATTATTACTATATATATAATTTATATTATCTATCTATCTATCTATCTATCTATCTATCTATCCACACACGCACACACACACACACACACACACACACACACACACACACACACACATATATATATATATATATATATATATATATATATATATATATATATATATATATATATATATATATATATATACATTTGCGCGGCTAACGCGATACCCCTGCTGATGACTGTTTTCTATTTTTTATTTTTAAAAAATCGAACCGTTATAAAGACTCACGGACTGGCACTCTCGCTTGCAGAATTCCACCATGCGATCCAGGAAAAGAAAAAAAAAGACTCTTCATTGATAAGGATCGATTGATAACGATAAAAATCGAAATATATCTGATATAAACAAATAACTTTGTTTATCAAAGAAAATGCGTTGTTTTTAGTCTTCCAAACGTATCCATTTCTATGCGTATTTCTTATATATATAGTGTATAACAAAAGTGCGTACATCCCTCACATTTCTTCAAATATTTAAGTATTTGAGTTATTTGGAGGGGAAAATAAATTGACTGTTATATATGTTGCAGACAGACTACTTTTCATTGTGTCAAAAAATCTTTTTCAGTGTGGTCCCATCAAGATATATATATATATATATATATATATATATATATATATATATATATATATATATATATATATATATATATATAACAATGTGAATAGTATTCATGCGAGACAAATAAGGACTCGTCATTTCTTTTCTATCCACTCGTGTTCGTGAAAGGCAGATGGGAAATAACTTCCTCTCGTTCACATCGTCTCTGTAACGTTGTGAAAATGAAACTCTCTTTATTTTTTTCCATTTTTAGAACTTCTACCCAGATTCCCGAGTTCGGCAGAAAGATTCTCAAGTTCAACAAGATAACTTAAAGAAGGTCGGAGGTAACATCGACAGAAACGTTGTGAAAATGAAACTCAAGTCTGAAGAATATATATATAATTTAAGGGCGTATTAGAAGGCTATCGCAATTCAAATGAAAGGAAGACAAAAATCAAGTGACTTACTATATATATATATGTATATATATATATATATATATATATATATATATATATATATATATATCACGATACACATATTTAACAAGTTTTAACAATAATAAAATATCTTGTTTGAAAAATTAAACTTCTATACAAAGGTTTATTGAGTGTGATAGTATTATATTATAATATTACTATAATTAATATTAATCATTATACTATTATGATAGTATAATATTACGATAGATATATATTTCGAGGAAAGCCCTCTTTGTCAAATGTCATGTGTATCTCTTGAAACCCGTGGGGACTGGGAATTATGATTTTGAACTATGTCGTAGTGAATGAATATCTTAGCAACAAATAGAATAACGTTATTTATTTATTCGTATTTTTGTGGGGTGGTTACTGAATTTATGTGCTAAGTGTGGTGTTCGTTTTTGTGTCTATATTATCTATTTTATTATTTGTATTTCTTTTCATATTATCCTAATTAACAAGTGGTTTATTTATAGATTCTTTTGATATATACCCCAATGAAAATGGAAGAATGACACAGAAAATAAAACCCAACTAAAACATGGTACGTTAAATGATGAAATTCTTTTTATTAAATATTTTTTCTCTTTATTTTTTTCCATTTTTTTTGCAGTAGTCTTATTTAGATGCTTTCGTTAAAATTTTTTATAATGTTAATTTGTTTTAGCAGATCGTAATATTAAAATCCGAATTATATGTTGTGTCTATATGTCCCAATGAATGTAATTCCCGTAGTCAATGGAATAAGATCTTGGATATGACCTTAAACTATATCCGATGGTTAGGCCCCAGCTTGCGGACTTTGGGGAGTGTGGAGCCAGGTCCACTCCGACCCGGAGTGGTAATACCTGTTAGAGTCCCAACTATAAGTTAAATAGAAACCGACTTGAAAAAAAATATATATTCTATTAAAAAATTTTTTCTTCAAAATAACTGGATTCGGCATTAAATAACCCGAAAAGGGTTGATATGCCGTAAAACAAAAACAACCAACCAATTCAGGGGAAAAAAAATCAATGTATTAATGATTATTTTATTTGTCAAATCAAGTATAACTGAATATACATGAGGTGTTAGTTAAGATGTAGTCGACAAATCGATATTTTGAATATATCGTTTTAAGCGAAAACAAAATTACGTGCGTAATTCTCATATGGAAAATAGTAACATATCCAAAAATTACGAAAATTTATCGAATAGAACAACTGTCTTTTTTAGTAAACGAAAGTCTATCGCTATAGACAACAAATATTGAAACCATGACAAGTAATTTAAAATATTCTTTTCACAGTTATGTCCCCTGCGTTTAGCTTCCTACTGCCTATTTTATAACGTCTAAGAAAAAATTTGATTTCATTCAATTTTCCGTAAAAATTACCTTTAACTAGAAATAACATTCTGTTCGATGATTTTTCATAATTTTTGGATGTATTACTATTCTCAGCATGGCAATTAAGTTCGCAATATTGTTTTTGCTTAACCCAACATATTTATAAGATTCGATCTGTCGCCTGTAGTAAAATAACCCTATATACTAAGTGTGTTATTCAATTTATTTATTATTTTTAACATTCGTATGCCAATCTGACTTATTTTAATATTTGTTATTTCTTTTATTTTCTTTGTACGTTTATTTAAGTTTGACGCAAAAGATTCCTTTTTGATTCACACAAATAACAAACTGGTCACAACAACAGCTACCCACAATTTTCTGTCGACAAAAAGCGTTATTAAGAAACAAAAGCATATCTATATCTGCCATTATTTATACGTCGTCACCACCCTAAGCATCGTGTTGCTCATATCATGACGCAATTATCTTAACGATTTTATGAAAACATTTTCTAGTCAAAGCGTAATGTATAATTACTAGTCATTAAAGGTCAGAGGGTTGGGAATTATTTCTACGCGGAATGGAAACATTACACGCCATTAAAAGATATAGCCATCGTAATAAAAAGGGGTGTGACCCTTTGAAAACTATTAGATATGGCAGGCTTCATTCCAATTATCGGCAGGAATTCTTAGGGTTCTGCATTTTTTGTCCGAATGATAACATTCCTCTGAAAAGAATTCGTAGTTAATTCCCCAGAAACAATATTAAGCACGAATTAGCGAGTGAAAATATCCGCGCTTTTATGGGGCGAAGTTCCGTATAGCAGACAATTATATAAAACAATCATTTCATACGAACATGGCGATTTGAAACCGATTTGGGTAAAAAGGACAACACCCCAACTAATGCTTTTCTCACAATATCTTATTGGAAGGAAAAACGTTAGAAGGGAATTTTCTAGTATAGGAAAAAAAAAAAAAACAACAAAAAACAAAAACAAAAAAAAAAAACAAGCAAACAAAACAAAACAAAAACACCCCCCCAAAAACCCCCAAAACTACACCCCAACACCCCCCACAAAAAAATCACGAAACGAGGAAAAAAAGTCTATAGCAAATAAATGTTACCAAAGGCAAGAATATCTACATAGAATTTTACGGTAACATTTATTGGATAGGTTTCCGCCAGCATTTTGTTTATTTTTTCGATATTTTAGCGATCATCAAGACTCCCCAGATAACCGTCCAATGTCTACCATTTTTATCTTGTTCTAACGTAAGACTCGGCACTACTTACGTTTCAAAGTAAATAAACTCTTTAAAATAAGTTAAAACACAAATTAATCTTCTAAATAGATAGAAGAGTAACTCATCTTGCCTTTGGTAATATATATTTGTTTATAATTTTTAAACATTCGTTTCGTCGTTTATACTGCAAAATGCTCTAAAAATCTCTTTTCAGTTGACGATATTTTAAGGAGTTTCATTGTTTTCATGTTTATTCCAGGATTTCACAGTTAAAGAATTTTTTTCTGGTAATCAAATCTTAAAACTAAGCACGTTGCTAATTGGAAAAGTAACTCTTATGATTCTTTCTCATAAATAATCCCTTTTTTATCAACAATAATTTCTTTAATACTTTTTATATAAAGTTATGCATATATGTTTATATAGTTGAAATCGTGCACTCCTGGTATGCTGACGTGCTTCGGGTTGGTCCAGGTCGTGTAGACGGGATCTGATGCTAGAAACTGGTAACTGGATGTCAGT
This sequence comes from Euprymna scolopes, assembly GCF_053919585.1. Taxonomy (NCBI): domain Eukaryota; kingdom Metazoa; phylum Mollusca; class Cephalopoda; order Sepiida; family Sepiolidae; genus Euprymna; species Euprymna scolopes. The sequence continues at coordinate 23,116,647 of NC_136526.1, read as the reverse complement.
GGGCACTGGAGCAGATAGGTAGATGTCAGTGGGTATTGGAACGGGTAGCTGGACATTGACGAACACTGGATCTAGTAGCTGGACGTCAGTGAGCACTAGCTGGACGTTAATGGGCGCTGGAGCTGGTGGCTGGGCACGCTGGGAGCTGCAGGAGTGAGCTGGGATTACAAGAAGCTGAAAGAATGAGCTGGGACCATTGGAGTCGCTGAAAGTTCCAGAAGTGTGCTGGGGCCGCTGAAGTTAGTGAAAGCTGCAGGAATTAGTTTGAGTTATGATAGCTGCAGGAAGAATCAAGAGTGAGATAGAGCCGCTGGAAGCTGTGGGTGTGAGCTGGGAGTGACATGCTGTGAGATGGAGTACCGGAGGACAAACAGGTGAGAGTGGAGTGTGTATCGCATTCAGATAATTAGTAAATCGTCCTAAAAATAGTTTGGTAATTATAGGTCTAATGAAATGTAAAAGAGCTGTTTGAGTATTTCTGCTGGCCCTGCTTATCATAACGTCCAGCCGGGATAAGAGTCTTCTAGTTCTCAGCTTCCAGACTAGACTAAAAATTTGAAATATAGTCGCTAGTTTCATGGAAAGGTCTTCACGTTACAAAAATTAGCTCATTAAAAAAAAAAAAAAATGAATATAATTAATTTCAGACCATATTTTTTACAGGCAAAAATGTCTGGAACGTTTATTGTCTGAATATATATTAATCTCGTTCCAAAATAAAGATCGACAGTTTTATTTTGGTTTGCAAAAAATGAGGTTGTGTTATTTTTGTTGTTAAAAATGTCGCTATTTTTAACACGCAATGTTATGATATGCCGGTCATGTGTTTGTCGCCATCGACCCGCATATTCGTAATTATTTCGTTCTTATGTAACATTGGAGCGGTAACAGGACACGGCGACAACTTGTGTTTCAAAATAAATCAAATGTTTGAAATATTTAAAATTAAAACACGAATGACTCTTCCAAGTAGACAGAAGAGTAAATTATCTTGCATTTGGTAACATTTATTTGTTATATATTTATGTTTTGACAACTATTTGTGGCGCAGTGGATAGAGACGTTGAATCTCTACAGATCCAGGTCAGCATTGTCTGAAGATAGCGGTTTCAATCCTACCCAAAGCCGGCCAGAAGATTAGTTGGCTAAAAACGTGGAGAGACGACAACAACTATGGAAGGCGGTAATTGCTGAAGATATAGTTAAAATATTCAGCATTCCTATCCCGTCACGGTTGACAACCTGACGAAGGCCAGAGGAATAGTTGGCTGAAACATCGTTAAACAATAACTTTAAAGATGAGGATAATAGTCTGCAAAAAAAAATAACCTAGAGCCTCTTATGTGTCCCTTTTTGTTGTAAAATCTGTTGTAAATGTTATATGTTCGTTGTTGAACTGTACCTGTGAATATATCAACACGTAAAACCACAAGACGATAATAGAAAAAATGCCATAAATATTGTACACGCATCAAATTCGATGAACAATAGAAAAACTCGAGACGATCATGAAATAGAGACAATAATAAACGAACACACACGCATGAATATAAATGTAAGCACAGATGGACGTAAGATATACAAGTAAACGATTATATACAAGTACAGGTTATATACACTCGAGAATGAAACCTACTTCAATTATGAATCATTCGTTAAATATACACCAACTATATAACAGCCGGAGAAGAAAAAGAAAAAAAAGCGGATCTATATGATCACCCCAAAACTATTTAACAGATCATTATACATATTAGAACACAAGTGACAGACCTAAAGTGAGGAAGTATGAGGAATATACATATTTTTATGCAAAGAAAGTCGAAGTCCTTCCTAAAAATATGCATACTTTCGATATTTTTGTGAAATTTCTACAGACATCAATTAATATATATCTCAATATTTCAGATATCAATTAATATATATTTCTATGCTGCAGACATCAATTTATATATATTTCGATGTTCAGATATCAATTTATATATATTTCTATGTTTTAGCATCAATTAATATATATTTCTATGTTGCAGACATCAATAAATATATATTTCTGTTTCAGACATCAATAAATATATATTTCTGTTTTTGTGACATCAATTAATATGTATTTCTATGTTTCAGACATTAATTAATATATATTTCCACGTTTCTGGCATACAATATTTCTATGTTAAGACATCAATTTATATATATTTCAATATTCCAGCATCAATAAATATATATTTCTCTGTTTCAGACATCAATTAATATATATTTCTGTTTCAGACATCAATTGATATATATATTTCTCTGTTTCAGACATCAATTAATATATATTTCTGTTTCAGACATCAATTTATAAATATTTCTAGGTTTCAAACATCAATTCACATGTATTTCAATGTTTTACACATCAATTAATATGTATTATTATGTTTCAGACATCAGTTAATATATATTTCAAGGTTTATATATTTCTATGTTTCAGACATCAATTTCTATATATTTCTGTTTCAGGCATCAATTGATATATATTTCTCTGTTTCAGACATCAATTAATATATATTTCTAGGTTTCAGACATTAATTTATAAATATTTCTATGTTTCAGACATCAATTTCTATATATTTTTAGGTTTCAGACACAAATTAATATATATTTCTATGTTTCAGACATCAATTTCTATATATTTCTGTTTCAGGCATCAATTGATATATATTTCTCTGTTTCAGACATCAATTAATATATTTTTCTAGGTTTCAGACATCAATTTATAAATATTTCTATGTTTCAGACATCAATTAATATATATTTCTGTGTTTCAGATATCAATTAATAAATATTTCTATGTTACAGACATCAATTAATATATATTTTTATGTTTAATAAAGTAGATAATATATATTTCTATGTTTCAGACATCCATTAATACATGTTTTTATGTTTCATATATCAATACATATATATTTCATAGTTTGTTTGGAATATTAAAAATTTTTCTCTAAAAACTCTTTTAAATACTCCGAAGATTATATGGACATCACATCCCATTGAATATTTGGATATATAAACTTTGCATTGAATTTTATCCATATTCATTTGACTACAATCAAGCGAGATTCCATGAATTTTAATTAATTATGATGATACTCTTCAAGCCGTAAATTGAAGATCTTTTCTACAATTAAAATCATATAAAGAGTTATGGTCAAAATTAGAATAAGGATTCTTTACATTAGGTTTAGTAGCATTACATCTTGATTCTAATTATAGTATGGGGACGTAAAAGTGATGCAAGACTTCTTTTAGGAAAATCAATTGTACCCGTCATGGAACAGGTATTCTAATAGCAAATAATAAATGTAGGTTAATTTTCAAAACGTGTCAAGTTTATTATTTGCTAGCGAGGCCTATGTGCCGGCGTTGCCCTGGAAAATTGAGGAAACAACGAATCACGACTCCCAGAAGTAAATTGGTCGAAAATGCTTAAAAGACTCATTTCTCCTGTTTTTTGCTTGAATACCGTGTGTGTGTTTAGGTTGAGCTCGAGTTTTTTTTTTTTTAACCAGATAATGAAATGTCTCATTTATGTACGATTGCATTATGGGATTGCAGCATGATTGCCTATGGGATCTAATTTCGTAATGAAATGATTATAAGTGAACAGTGATTGATTTGTTCACTTAGACGCAGTGTATTTGAGTATGTTTGTGTGTGTGTGTTTGGTTACAGGCGGGCTTTCTTTTTAATTTACAGTTTGAAAGAGATTGCACCACTCAGCAATAAACTGAACTGAAAAAAAAAAGTGAAAAGATTTTTTTCTCACCTAAAATGTAATTTGCTATTCTCGATGTAAAAAGGTACGTTAACAGGATTACATGTTATAATAAAATGAAAACACATTGAATTAAAACACAATAAGTACTCATACTGAATTAATAAGATGCTCTTTTGTAAAATAATATACAAATCAGTAATACGTTGCTCACAAATACATGTTCAATATAATAGAAATGTAAAATTCTATTTGGATTATGAATATCACAGAATCATATTGACACACCGGTTCCCGTTAGATCACTGATCAGTACTAAAATGGGTGAAACGATGTGCTGTATTGTGTGCTCTCTGCTTATTTCGCAATTGTTTCCAATCGTCTTGGACTTCTTGACACTAGGATCAAGCATTGCCAAATGAGGAGTGGAAGTGGTTGGGTTTCACAATTACACGCGTGCCATTCATCATTAGGGTGGGGTGATCAAACGGTCCTCATCATTCCGACGAACATCATCAGCACCATAAATAATCCAACTTTATAAATGAGAAATATATCAAATTAAGAAATATGCTGAAAATTTTATGGATAGCGAAAAAATGAGTTTTTTTCGAGAGATAAACTAATAACATGCAGCTAATATGAGATTATTAACATTTCTATGAAAATAGTGTCCATTGTATTTTAAATATAGAACTGACATCCATGAAATAAATGAAGTACACATAACTAGTACAAAAAATAATGTTGTGTTACATAGTTCAATACAAATAATAAACGAGACAATCTTTCATGTACACCTTCAGTCCATAACTTCTCGGCAGACAATTTCTTTTAAATATTCCCTTTTTTGCTGACTTATATTTTTCCTGATGAACAACCGCTGAACTTCTAAATTACTACGAATTCCTTTTTCATACCAGCAATGATCATATATTATAATAATGTTATTTAAAAAGGAAGCTACATCAAAGGGGGATCACTCTCAAATTTTTGCCCAGGGTTAGCAGATTGGCACTATTAAAGCCACATTTTGCGAATTAGCGATTTGGAAATAGGCCTACAAAAATTATATCTGGCCCTTTTCAAAATGTATTATACAGACTAAGCAAGGAAGAAGCACAATCTATATGTCTATAAACTTGGGTTGCTTATTTTATTAGTATTTATATTAAACACCCATTTTGCTACGATATTCTAAATGAAAATACAACTTATTATATATGAATCGTGCATTCATCTGCAAAATATCTAGCTAATTTGCATATTCTTTTAAACATTCATTTTAATTAATTCCCTATCAGTTTTTTCGGTTTTCTTATGGGATGATCATCTTTAGTTAACTATTACGTGTAATTATATTCATGCAGATATTCTACATGATTTATACTTGTGTAATATTTGCGCAAAAAGTTTATAGTAAACACAAACCTCTTTCTATATATATTTATATATACCTATATATGTATTTGTTTAAAAATGTTACCTCCCAAACTCGTCTGTCAGTTTTTGGTCTACAAATATGAAACTTAATATATAGGGTATTCAAACTTAAGCGAAACTTTATATTTGGATTTTAGCCGGGGAAATCGGTGCAAAAGTTTGTAAAAAAAAAAAAGAATTTGTCAGGTGAAAGTCGAACGACGGCATTACAAATATGCATGTGTAACGTAAGAGCTATTGGTTTATGATTTATTTTTTAGCCCTGCAAAAAACATGTCTTTATAGCTCAGGCATAAACGTCAAAGAAAAAAATAAATCGTAAGCTAAACGTTTTGGTTTCGATTCTCAGTGGTGGTGCACGAGTTATTTTTTAAACTTTTTAAATCATTACTATATATTGAGTCCAATATAATATAATAATAAATACGAAATCTGCAATAATCAAAATATCATATTTAAGCATATTTTACGACTGGGCAATGCCAAGCGGCCTGCTAGTCTATCTATATTTCTATAAAAGTGAAAGTATCTGTCTGTTTGTGTGTGTATCTGTGTGTTTGTGTGTGTACATTTTGCTATGCAATAACTCTGGCAATTTTCAGTCTGCAGAATCGAAATTTGATATACAAGGTACTGAGAGTTGGGAAAATCGATGTGATCGGGTTTCGGCCAGAAATTTGGCGATTAAGGGATCAAAGTTCAACGATTTGACCCCTGAGAACTCTACCAAACTACTCCGACAATTTTCGGTCTAAACACTTGAAATTTTAGATATAGATTCATTGGACATGGAGTTGAGCCCAAAACAATGAATTTTAAGGGGTCATAATAGGGGTCAAAGTTTAAAAAAATCGACCACTTTTTTTTTTTGCTCAACATACATTTCCAAATACCCGGGCAACGCCGGGCACCTATGCTAGTATTATATAAAAGCAAAATATATTCAACTCCTGTAAATTTGAGGATGTGTAACAAAATAATAAAGTTGCCAATTTCATTAACTGTTGTTTCATTATGACTTTTGAAATACTATTGCATCATCGCTTAACAAGGCCCGGAGGCCACTCAGGGATAAGTATTAATGAGTGTCAGGTGATACAATGCCATGATGATCGGTTATGGTGGAAATTGGTTATTTAAGAAGACAGCTCAGCAAGAACTTGTTTATGTCGGACTTTAAGACGACAGTTTTTTTAATTAGCTGGGAGGCAGCTCAACAGTATTGCGTTCCATAGATGAACAGTTCTGGGAAAAAAGCTTTTCTCATGGAATTTTAGTTTAGTTTCAGGCACAGATATAGAATAAGAGAAATTTGCGATAGTGGTTGTTGCTAGACGAGTGTTTGCTGTGAATGATTTACAAGAGGGGACAGAGAGTGAAGCTCAGTTGAACACCTGTCATGAAAGTAACAATACAGCAAGGAACGGTCTTCAACGTCTCTTCTGTTAGAAGAAAAAGAAAAAGGTTTTTAAGGGGAGAAAAGGACAACATCAACTAGATTTCGAAGCCAGTTTTGTACGCTGTCCAAGCAGGAAAAACTACTCTGAGCAACCCCCTCTCCAGATATGGCAACAGAACTTCATCTTTGACTCTTTTAAGGTAAAGGATTGTGATAGGAATGAGTGACTTTCTAAAGAAATAGAATGATTCAACCATTTTTCTGGCGACAATGGCAGCGAGTTTGGTGTAAGTCTTCAATTGCAGATCAGGAATGAAGGTCGATCTCAGTCTCATTCGTTTTTAATGTAGAAATCAAATAATTAGCAGCCTCTTACGTCCAAGTGGCAATATGCATTGTTTGGGGTGAACGTGAGTAAAAAAAGAAATAAAAGAAATAAAACAAACTTCTCGTTCAGTTGTTTACACTTAAGCGATTTCGTTGAATAAAAGAAAAGATTAAGGTTTTGATTTGCGAATACACTTTCAATATTCATATCAATGAAGTTTTTGCTAACAAATAAAAAAAATATTCAAATACAAAAGTGAATTTTAGTTGATTCTTAAATAGAATGTCTGACCCGTTAGGTCACCAATTGAGCTCGGTTTAAACAATCAGGAAAACATGAATTTGCAGAGCCAGTTTTATTTAAAACAGCAAAAAGACAAATATTCCAAATTACTCCTATTCTCTCCAGCTACGGGTTAAATAGTATTATTATTTGTGGCAATATTTCCTTGTGTTTATGTTTCATAACAGGTTATAACAGGGGGACTGTTCTTTTTTTTGTGAAAATGTTTTATACAGCAAAAGATGAGAAATGAATCCAAACAAACACAACATGAATGAAGCACGTGCTGGGCGTAAAAATTAAGGAATATTCCAATATACTGAGATGGGTTCGAGTCAGTTAGAGAAACAGCCAGAGAACGACTTAAAGGAGAGTCGAGTCGGAGACTGAGAACTAACGCTCTCTTGGAGGCAAGAGGTGGGGAAGTTAAAGGCTTGAATCCCTGATCATCATTATCACCAGCTGGTATGAATAAAAGAATCATATATTTTGTGAACTTGTCTTCATCGTTGTCATCACAACTGAAAGGTAATGTGTTTTTGTCTATCATATCTAAAAATGAATTTTATATAACTCCCTCAAAGTATTATTTGTCGCCATCATCATCATAAAGAAACATCTCCCCTCTGATGAGTTAAAAGATTGTATAAATGTCTCTCCCAGCTCCGTATTAATAATAATATGAAGTCCCCAAGAATCGTTAGAGTCATTCTACATTCCTAAGATTTCAATTCTTTTCTTATCCTTTTTTTACTGGGTTCGATTCTAACCTTTTCTAAATATCATTTTCAAACTTATCTAGTTTGCTCTTTTCATTACTGGGGTTTGTCCATTTTCATGTAACATTCATACCTATTTTAATCTTACATATTGTATTCAGCTTTATATTATCTTGGACTCTTCATAAACATGCAGAGAGAGAGAGAGAGAGAGAGAGAAAGAGAGAGAGAGAGAGAGAGAGAGAGAGAGGGGGGGAGATCGCGAAAGAGAGAGCATATAAAATAAAAGCGGAGGTCACACAACATACATTGAAAGAGGGTGACAGAAGTTTAGTAAGATAGGTGACACAAGGTTAATTGCAAATCACAACTAATTAGAACAATGAAATGTGATTTTTTCATACATAACTCAATCCCAAAACTAAAAGATTTTTAGTGTATATTTCGTGTGATTAAAATATGTGTGCACAAGAGGTAGAAAAATTTCTGATGTTATTGTTTTTCATGCGGCAAATATAAGCAACAAATTTGTGTGTAGATTTTATGAGGAACGCATGAACAAGAACAAAAGCTGATAATTTTGTACACACATTCAAAATTTTCTTTTAAAAAATGTGATTTTTTTTTTTACTAGTGCATCAAAAATTATGAAAGCTAAAAGCCAATTGAGGATAAGAATTAATGAGATTGAAAAATGAACAATATTGCAAAAGGATTAAGAAATGAAATAAGGTTAGTTGGGGGACAGTTTATAACAAGTACTTTATTTTCTTAATGTTTATATATTCCAAACAATGCACAGTGCCACTAAGTCGTAAAGGGCTAGTATTTGGGATCAGATTTGCAAGGATACTATGTAGGGAATTGGGCAGCAAGATGTCTGTTCACATTACATTTGAACTTCTGCATGTCAGTTCATTCAGGGAAGCAGGGAACTGGGAGGGAATTCCAAAGTGTATCAGTTTGAGGGGAGAAGCTATTTGAGTAGAAGGCTTTACGGCATCTACGGATCTCTGCAGTGTAGGGGTGGGATTTTACTGATTGTCTGGTTTGTTGAGATCATTTATGTTGATAGGGGTACGAGTGCTTTGAGTTTATTTGAGCACTTGTAAAAAAGGCACAGAGATGCCACATTTCGGTGATGGGACAGAGGTTGGAGTTTGGCTAACAGTGTGAGAAAAAGAATTGGTGATTTTTTTTACCCCTATCTAGGAGCGAGAGACTTGACAGATGCATTCGAACTTCTGCATGTCAGTACAGTCCTGGAAGCAGATATGGCAATAATACTTCATGCATGGGCGAATAGTATCTTTTTAGAGATACAGGATGCTCTCAAGTATGAGTAACTTTCTAGCACGGTAGAGGGAGCCCACCTTCCTCGCCGTGGCAATGTCCTCAATGTATTTATTCCAATTCAAATTGTCGGTGAATGTTAAGCCTAGGAACTTGGTAGAAGTATTTATTGAAGTATGTATAGAAGTTCTTATAGAGGGAAGTATTTGTTCATATTGACGAACATGTTGTAATCTTCAGGGAAGCAGTCCTGTGGTAATATGTTCCACATTTGGGAAGGAATCTTTTTTTTTTTTTTTTTTTTACACAGTGATCACCACTTATCAAGGCCCGGAAGCCACTCAGGGATAAGGGTTATTGCAAGTACATTACGTTAGTGTGGAGATTTGATGAAGTGTTTTCGTGGAAATTATCACTGTTAATGTCTTACATGCAATTCTGAGATCACGGAAATGGGAAACAGAGTAGAGAAAAACTAGCAAGGCCTTTTTTGTTTAGAGTCGTGGTTATAGGCGAGGTCTGTTAACTCTGCATGCCAGGTTCGAGTTTTACCGAGGATACAGCATAACGTTCACTTAGCATGAATTCACCCCCCCCTTTCTCAAGCTATAAATTAAATAGTGGGGTAGACTAGACTCGTTGTGAAACTTTTTACGACGTGACTCAAGCAAGGCCAATTCAGGAGAGGCGCGGAAGAAAATTATGCAACTTTTGCTTCATTTTAACAAGATGCATCGATTGTTTCTCAAACATAAAAGGTGATTTCTATAGCATCCTCAGACTTTTACAGTAAAAGTCTGAGGATGCTACAGACGGCAAAAAAAAATAAAATAAAAAAAACGGCCGAGTAGCTGAAACAATAATGTAACTTAACAGAAAGATACGGCAATAAAAAATAAAACGCATATCTGCTCTACAACGGTATTGAGCACTTTATTCAGTTTTTATTAATTAACATTTCCACTAAACTATATATATATATATATATATAAACATATATAAACACATATATATATACATTTATATAAATATATATGTATATATATATATATACATATATGTATATATAAGTATATATACAGATATACGCACACATATATATACATATATACACACATATATATATATATACACACAAACATATATGTAAATGCATATATATATATATATATATATATATATATATATATATATATATATATATATATATATGCATTTCTACGACATGGCGCGGTACATACAGCGCCTAACCATATATATATATATATATATATATATATATATATATATATATATATATATATATATATATATATATATATATATATATAGTAATGGTTATGTGGTTCCAACGAGAGAAAAAGTGTATCACCAATTGTAGGTTTTTCAGCCTTTTAATATTTTAAAATATTTCAAAATATTAAAAATAATAAAATTCTGAAAACCTACAATTATTGATGGCTACACTCTTTTAAATATATATATATATATATATATATATATATATATATATTATATATTTAGAAAGGTTAGGCGCTGTATGTATCGCGCCGAGGCGCTGTATGTAGGTTTGTATCTGGGGCCGCATTAGTTCACTGGGAGAGATGCACCCCCAGTCTTCCTTAAGAGATGAAAAACATTGCGGTCTACTACTGTATACTTTGCCCTGTGGCAGTCATCTGCACCGACACAAAAGAGTAGCAGTTAAACTAAAACTAGTGGGTTGTTCTACACAAAGCCTTCACCACTATATTCACATCATCTGTGTTGATTTCTGAACAACTTAGTTGTTGTGGCCGTACCTCATACGATTTCGACCTATGTGGTACCGCCACAACTCAGTTGTTCGGAAATACACACACACACACACACACACACACACACACACACACACACGCACACATATTTTTTTTATTAAATCTAATCAATAGAAAAGAAAATGCGGTACTCACGCCCATAGTAACGCAGAATAGGACGGAGATGAGGATCTTAGGCTTCATGTCCGATTCGGCTTCTTAAATGTAAATGGGTCTGGTAGCGGCGATGTGGTCAAACGCTTCGTCCGACTTGCTCTGTCGGACAAAATATGTTTGGCAGCCTTTTATAAGCACGTATTGTCTTATTAGCATTACACAGCGGTCAATGCTTCGATAATTAGAAGACCCCCCTCCCTCCGCGAAACAAAATCTCTAAAGCATGAAGACTAATTAATAAAATGCAAATCATTGTAGGAGAGAGAGAGAGAGAGAGAGAGAGAGAGAGAGAGAGAGAGAGAGAGAGAGAGAGAGAGGGTATTATAACGCATAGAATTGTTCATAGAATACTTTTAAATATCTTAGAATGGTTCTAAAATGTTTAAGGATCTCAAATGTTAGACTTCTTGGATTTACGACATTTCAACATCTTTTTATGCTCATGTCATGTCATGTAATAACAGCTATAATGATCTTTTTTGTTGCTGCAACTCGACCGCATGTAAATAATTGAAGGGTCTATTTACTGGTCTCCCCGCGAGGACAGTTAGACACCAGGCTGGGTTTAAGGGGGAGAAAATCCAACTCTCTCTCTGCAGCCTCTTCCTCACAAAAGAGACGTTGCGAGACTATCTTTGCTTTGTCGTTATTATCCTGGCAGAGGCTCGACTGGGCTTCATTCTATGCTCCCCCTCCCTGTAAAACATTCACAGCAAACACTCTTAGCTACAACCATTATCAGCAATTTCCCTTACTCTCTATCTGTGACCAAAACTAAATGAAAAAAGCAAAGCTTTTTTTTCCCAGAGATGCACGTCTGTGGAACACAATACCGCAGATCTGCTTCCCTACTTATTATAACATGCTTATTTTCAAATCGCACGTAAGCAAGTTCTTGTTGAGCCGTTCTCTTAATTGGTTAATTTCGACCCAATTTCCCCCGCCATCGATCATCACTTTGTTGCAAAAATAAAAATGACATCAGTCTAGAACGGTTTCTCTTTCACTAACCGTGGGACAGAAAAGATAAGATACACCCCCTCCCACCAAAGAAAAAACAAACAAAACAAAAAACAAAACAAAAAACAAAACAAAACAAAAAACAAAACAAAATAACAAAAAAAAAAAAACTCTAAATAAAGTTTAATAGAAGTTGTTTAATAAAACTTAAAATGCAGACTATTTTTATACTTGCATTAAAGAGAATAGAAAATGCACAGAAATGACTGAACCACATTCACGAATGCAATGTAACGAAATAGTTAATATCATAACGAAATAGTTAATATCATAACGAAATACTTAATATCATAACGAAATACTTAATACCATAACGAAATAGTTAATACAATAACGAAATATAATATGTAATAATGAAATAGTTTATAAAATAACGAAATATAATAAAATAATTAAACTGACAATATAATAATGAAATAGTAAATAAAATATTAGAAAAATTAATATAATTATAAAATATTTTTTTATAATAACGAAACAATTAATAAAATAATTAAATTATTTACGTAATACTTAAACAGTAAATATAATAATGATTATCAGTTAACAATAAAAGAGTAAATATTATTAGGACGTAGTTAATATAATGATGAAATAGTCAATAAAATAATAGAATATTTAATAAAATAATAAAAAATTTAATAAAATGATGAAATATTTAAAAAATAATGAAATATTTAATAAAATAATGAAATATTTAATAAAATAATAAAATATTTAATAAAATAATGAAATATTTAATAAAATATTAAAATATTTGATAAAATAATGAAATGTTTAATAAAAAATAAAATATTTAATATAATGATGAAATATTTAATAAAATAATAAAATATATAATAAAAGAATATAATATTTTATAAAATAATAAAACATTTAGCGGAATAATAAAATATTTAATAAAATAATGAAATATTTAATAAAATAATAAAATATTTAATAAAATAATGAAATATTTAATAAAATAATAAAATATTTAATAAAATAATGAAATATTTAATAAAATAATAAAATATTTAATAAAATAATGAAATATTTAATAAAATAATAAAATATTTAACAAAATAATGAAATATTTAATAAAAAATAAAATATTTAATAAAATAATGAAATATTTAATAAAAAAATAAAATATTTAATAAAATAATGAAATATTTAATAAAAAAATAAAATATTTAATAAAATGATGAAATATTTAATAAAATAATAAAATATTTAATAAAAGAATATAATATTTTATAAAATAATAAAAAATTTAGCAGAATAATAAATTATTTAATAAAATAATAAAATTTATTAAATAATAAAATATTTAATAAAATAATGAAATATTTAATAAAATAATAGAATATTTAATAAAATGATAAAATATTTAATAAATTAATAAAATAGTTAATAAAATAATGAAATATTTAATAAAATAATAAAATATTTAATAAAATGATAACATATTTAATAAAATAATAAAATATTTAATAAAATGATAACATATTTAATAAAATAGTAAAATATTAAATAAACGAATATAATATGTTATAAAATGATAAAATATTTAATAAATTAATAAATTATTTAATAAAATAATAAAATATTTAATAAAATAATAAAATATTTAATAAAATAATGAAAATAATAAAATATTTAATAAAATAATGAAATATTTAATACAATAATGAAATATTTCATAAAATAATGAAATATTTAATAAAATAATTAAATATTTCATAAAATAATAAAATATTTACTAAAATACTGAAATATTTAATAAAGTAATGAAATATTTATAGAATAGTTAAATAGTTTATAAAATAATAAAATAGTTTATAAAATAACGAAATAGTTAATAAAATAATGAAATAGTTAATATTATAATCAAATAGTTTATACAAAAATGAAATATTTTATATAACAACGTAATATTTTATATGATAATGAAAGAGTCAATATAATAATGATTGTATAGTTCATATAAAAATAAAATAATTTATATAATAATGACATAGTTTATATAATAATGAAATAGTTTATAAAATAATGAAATAGTTTATATAATAATGAAATAGTTTATAAAATAATGAAATAGATTGTATAATTATAAACTAGTTTATATAGTAACGAAATAATTAATTTAATGATGAAATAATTAATATAATACTAAAATATCTAATAATATAACGAAATACTTAATATAATAATAATACAATTGTTTTTATTATAATCAAATAATTAATATAATAATGAAATACTTAATATAATAATACAATTGTTTTTATCATAATCAAATAGTTAATAATGAAATAGTTAATATAATGATAAAATTATTTATATAATAAGGACAACACAACACTATGCACAATGCCCAAGACAAATATTGGAAACTGTGGGACTTAGAAGAATGATCTGGGTTTCATGATCGGCAGGTGCTTCTTACGATGTCCAACATGGCGGACCTGGTCGTCATCCTGTGAATGTTGTCTCATTTAATTTCAGGAACAAAAGCATCAGAAACCTCAATCAGGAAAGTTATCCTTACCTCCCCAGATATAGTAACAGCACTTTATTTAAGGACGTATTCGACTCTTATACAGGTAGAAGATTCCGTCAAGAATGAGGTACATTCTGGAGCGGTAGAATGATGTAACCACTTTTCCATCAACCTTGGTAACTGATTTAATGTAAGTATTATATTTCAGGTCAGGAGTAAAGGTTAGTCCAAGAAGCTTGGCTGCTTCTTTGAGACTAGACCCATTCATATCAGTTGGATTCTGGTGGAGAGCGTTGGTGGCGGGAAAATAGCTTGGTTTTTAATTAATTGCGTCATATAATCAAGGACGGAAGAGAGAGCTTCAGAGAGATCTTAGTCGTTTCTGATCTTTGAGGTGTTTCCATAGATGGTAGTATCATCTGCATATACATCGACAAATAAATTTTAAATGTAGTTTGTGAGATCATTGATGAAGATAAAGAAGAGAGTGGGGTCGAGGATTAATACCTGAGGTTGACCGACGGAATCATAAAATCCTAGGGATATGGACGTAAAAACAGATAAACCCATTCAAGCAAAGAGAATAGATGTCATAATAGTTAACAAGAAGGAAAAATCCTGTCAAATCGTAGATTTCGCCATTTCAGCAGACCAAACGGATGGAGAAGCAGAGCAAATACACAGGACTGACTACAGAGTTGAAAAAAAGATATGGAAGATGAAGAAAGTCAGGATAACACTAATATTCATAGAAGGATTAGGAATAATCCCGAAAAACTTTGAAAAAAGAATGGGAGAAATTGGAATCGGGAGTTGCTGAGAAGATACGACGGATAGCAATAATGAAATTAGCTGAAATATTAAAGAAAACCATTGAATGTTAAAACAGATAAATATGAGCTAAAAACGTTAAAAACTACAAAAGAAGAGTTAAAAAAGGAACAAAACAGGTAATCAAGAGAACTACAACTGTATAACAATAACTCTAGCTCTCCCCCCTCCCCAAAATGCATAAAATAAAAATGTAGTGCCAATATAAACTAGCACCAAATAGTCGTAAAAGATCAAGGAGGATAGAAAGACCGAGGAGAGAACACACTAACATTACCTACACTGGATGACTGTGAGGAGAGTTGGGACCTAAAATTGACAGTTAGAAATCAATGGTAAACTGAGGTAGTGATAATGCAAACTCATTTGTGAATTGTTATCAAAGGAGGTGAAGAGTACTTCGAAAGTTTAGGAAGACATACATACATACATACATACATACATACATACATACATACATACAATTAAACGGACAGATGAGATTTATATTATAGACAACTTTTTTATTGAAACGATTGCTTTATTTGTATACAAAAATAGTTCGGTTAGAGCATGTTTAGTATCTGTGTTCAGCTGTTCTTTTCCTATTTTTTTACATTAGTAGAAGGCTGACATGATTTTCAACAGGTTGCGATCTATTTCTAAACTAAATACAAATTACATTTCGCCCAGGAAAATTGATTTTTTCTAGCATGTCTGAGTAATTTGGTAGAAACCGCACAGGTCAATTTTTTAAAACTTTGACCCCTATTATGACCCCTTAACATTTATTGTTTTGGGCTCAAATCAAGTTATTAAGTTAGATCCATGTCCAAGGAACCTATATCTAAAATTTAACGCGTTTAGATCCAAAATTGGCGGAGGAGTTTGCTAGTTCTCAACGGTCAAATCGTTGAACTTTGATCTTTTAACAGTAAAATTTCTGGCCGAAAATGGGTTACAAAAAATTTTCCCAAAACTCAATACCTTGTATATCAAATTTCGAGTCTGTAGACTGAAAATTGACAGAGTTATTGCGCAGAGAAATGTACACATACACACAGACACACAGAATACAGACAGACAGACAGACAGACACTTTCACTTTTATAGATATATAGATTTATAATCAGGTTTTAAAAAATAAACCATCATCATCATCATCATCATCATCATCATTTTTGGTTTTACACACTGTCATGAACCATGCCGTGCAAGCTTATCTCTGGCGAGCGCTTTATTTCTCCTATTTTCTCTCAAATCTATTATTGTTTTCTGTTGCTGTTTTTTTTTTCAATGAGTCTATCAATCTTAACTGTTCAACATCAACTTCAAAACTCTCGCCCATTCTTTTCGACGAGACCATACAATCGAATCTCATGTTCTGCACACATCTTCCTATAATGTCCAGATTTAATCTATCTGAGATCATCCGAACTAAGCCTGTCTTTAAGACTTAGACATTCATCGTATCATTCTCATATCTTTTCTTTCCATTCAACGCATATCCTCAACGCTGACTTTCATATATCATCACACATGCGTATACATGTTTGATAAACTTTTCTCTGTTCGATAGAGGTAACATTCTGGTGGTTAGTAATGACAGAAGTTTCCTAATTTTACCTTATGCACCTGATCCATCCTGGGCTCCAAGAAAACTGATAACTTCAATAGCGTCACCATCCATATATATTTTCTCCACATCTGAATTCTCATCCATCTCAGTTGTCTTACACTTCTTGCACATAAACTATGTGTCCTATCTCAACTTGTCAGTAATTCCACAGCACTTCTTGTGTACTCAATGCTACAAGTACAATAAAAATCAATTATACCAGACTTTCTTTCCAGAAAGAAAATTGTGTTCAATGGGTTCAAGTGTGGCCCCGATCTAGTTGACCTCTAAAAGTTCTCACAAATAGACACAAAATGTAATAGTTCGGTCTGTATTCAGCTGTTTGATTTTCAAAAGATCTATTTCAAAGTTAAATATAAATTATAATAGCTTCGCACAGGAAAATTTATATATATATATATATATATATATATATATATATATATATATATATATATATATAAAGAATTCACTCTTTGATTTAAATAGTTTTATAAAAATGTTTTGTAAATATATAAAAAAAACTTCATTTTTGTTTAATTTATTTTATTATTATTTCTTTTGTATATATATATATATATATATATATATATATATATATATATATATATATATATATATATATATATATATATATATATAAAACGCACTATTTGTTTAAATAGTTGCATTAAACTGTTTTGTAAATATATATATAAAACTCATATTTTGATATTTAAATTATTTTATTAATTTCTTTTGTATATATATATATATATATATATATATATATATATATATATATATATATATATATATATAGAACGCACCTTTTGGTATACATAGTTTTCTTATGAAGTTTTGTAAATATTAAAAAAGGACTCTACATAAAAAATAATTCTGTGTCACATAAATCTAAACACGTCTGTTATTTTATATTTGTTTGCAGATTATA
The DNA here is from genome assembly GCF_053919585.1 of Euprymna scolopes. Classification (NCBI taxonomy): domain Eukaryota; kingdom Metazoa; phylum Mollusca; class Cephalopoda; order Sepiida; family Sepiolidae; genus Euprymna; species Euprymna scolopes. The sequence continues at coordinate 23,098,589 of NC_136526.1, read as the reverse complement.
TGTGCATGTGTGAAGGTCAAGATCGAACCGGTGTTCATCGAAATCTGTGCTTTTGTTTTTATCGGTCGATTGGGGGCCTTATACTTGGGTTGATCCCAAATTTAATAAGAGACGATTCTTCGAAATTCACTAACCCGCATTCAAGATTTTAATCCGAGGAAAAATCTAGAGTTTATAAACAGCAATGTTCACGAAAATTCTTTAATGGTACTAGAATAATATGTATCTTTAATTGCCGTCCTAATGGAGCATTTTATTTCTATGCAAATGATGTATAAGAAACAGCTTGCGATATTCTCGTGCTTTGTACTCTTACACCTGATACGTCATTTGATAGTCTTCCTAGAGTGAAAGCAAAATTGTATAACTGTTGCATTTCCCCATTTGTCATACATGAATGAAAATTTATGTACGCAACTTGTTAGCTACTTCCGCCTGTGGGCTAATTCCACACTGTGCGAATGCTGTCTTTCATAACTCGAAATAGATTAAGTCAAGACAATACTTATTGGAAGACAGAGGAGATATATTCAGTTTAATCTTCGTTCTAAATCACTGACCAATGGGCGAACAGAAAGTAATCGATAGTTACTATTTAATTATATTGCGTCAAGACATTTTGAAACTACATTTCACATATCTAGTGCTATCAAGGGACTTCTAACTTTTCTGAAACACTCTTTCTTTATGCCATGTGATGTCATATCCGTTTCTATAAATTCCTACAGTTGAATAAAAACTAACCTCCAGAGTTCAGCAAGTTAACCCTTACTAGACTTTCATTTGTTTATTTTCAACCAATTTATAAATAGAGGGTTAACCCAATAGTTAATTCGACAATCTGGATGAAAAATGGTATAAAACTCAGATTTTTTTTGTTCAAATGAAGAGAATTTTTCGTTTCAATACGTGAAAAATATTGACACACTGTAAAATTAGATATTAATAGTTAAAGCTCAACCAAGCAGACAAATTACAAATAACGCACGAGTGGTCGTCGCATAATTATTAATACTTTAATAAAACTGTGATTATAAGGTTTGTTTGATTCTTGGAAAACATTAATGGATTGATTTTCCGATAATTGCGAATAATTGCGATTTCTGCTAATTTCAGAGACTTTTTGCCCACACGGTGGACATATTTACAACTTGGAGATCGGGCTTAAAAAGTTCTCTTTGTTTTTCTAAAATATTATTTAAGGATTGCACACATCGAAACGGTGTCAGATAACCACTTTTCATCATAATTGAACAATATCATATTTTGCTAATTTGCTGTCATTTCCAAACACACCCCGAAAAGCGGCATTATTTTCCCGCTCATACATCCTGTAGAATACCAACAATTCCAAAACTTGGATTCCAGACATAAAGAAAAAAATTGAATTTTTGCATATTTTGTATATATATATATATATATATATATATATATATATATATATATATATATATATATATGCAAATATTGTATACATTTACAAATATATATTCATACATATATTTGCAAAATGTTTTAATATAACAATTATAACCAAAAAGTTTGTTTTTTATTTATATTTACAAAACCTTTTAGTAAAACTATTTTAACCAAAAAGTGCATTTATATATATATATATATATATATATATATATATATATATATATATATATATATATATATATATGTATAAAAACATTTTTATAAAAACTTTCAAACCCAAAAGTTTGCCCTTTATATATATATATATATATATATATATATATATATATATATATATATATATATATATATATATATATAACATTTCAATAAAACTATTTAAGCCAAAAAGTGCATTCTATTTATGTGTTTATTTTTAAAGCATTTTAATAAAACTATTTTAACCAAAAAGTTATTTATATATATATATATATATATTTATAAAACTTTGTATCAAAACTATTTAAACCAAAAAGTTATTTTTATATATACATTTATAAAACTTTTTATTTAAACTATTTAAACAAAATTTTTTTTTATATATATTTATAAAACTTTTTATCAAAACTATTTAAACCAAAAAGTGCATTCTGTTTTATTTATATTTACGAAACATTTTCATAAAACTATTTAAACCAAATACGAGATAAGTTTTTAATGTAAGGAACAAAACATATTTTTATAAGAGACATTTAAATAAATGAATTTCGATTTAAAATAAAAATATCAATCCAGAGTACTATATTTTCGGGACTTGCTCCTACAAGGATAGGACACTGTAGATAAGAATAATGTTTTCTCCTTATTTCAAAACTAAAATACTGTCCGGTAAAAAGTTTGGTTTCAATAGTTTTATCAAAAAGTTTTGTATCGAAGTGCGCTATAATGGCAACCTTTTAAAAGTTGGTTTTTATTTTGAATGAATATTTTTATTTTGAATGAATATTTTTATTTTGAATGAATATTACATTTGAAATCGTATGCTACTATAGCGTGAAAATAGTAATTTGTTTCTCTGCGGGATTTTAGGATAGATATAATAATAGTAATGCGTTTTATTTTTTTATTTGTCCAAATGGTCCAGAATAGGATTGCAAATTGCATTATTATGATGATTGAACTTATGCATTTATGACTTGAAAGCTTCATCTGTCCTTTTCAAATATTGACGGTGTGAGACTCTAAGAAAGAAACAGCTCTCGTCATGGGCGTGCGTCAGATGTAGAAATACATTATTGAATTCATCCATGCAGAAAAATTCAACTGGTAACCATTCACCGGCGCCTATTGAATATTTACAAAACCAATGTAGTCGATGTCTGCACTGTTAGGAGATGGGTTTATCGATTTCAGAGTGGCAAAAGAGTTGTGAGTCACAAAATACGGTTCCACCGCCTATGCACAGTTACTACTCCAGAGAAGACTGTGTAGCTCAACCAACTCATCCTCGCTGATTGGCAGATAACAGTGAATGAAATGCACGTAGGATTGAATTTTTGAAACGATTTTGTCATTCCCAGGATGCAACAAAGTATATGTTATATAGGTCGCACGAATGCTTACACAGGAACAAAAGGATCACAGACAGGATAACAGTCAGGACTTGTTAAATCAGTATGAAGCCGAAGGTGATGGATTCTTAGACCGAATCATCACTGGTGATGAGACAAGGTGTTACTGTTACATGATAAGGGCTGTCCCCTTTTCATGCAAGTATAAAAATAGAGAGATTTAGTTAAAATAAAAATGAAATAGAATAGACGAAATTCGAACCTCGTAAATTAGGTTTAGAAATAGATTACGAGAGAGAATTAGAAAATGGAATGTAAAACAAACCATTGTTTAGGTTAGAGATAAAATAGTTTCAAGAAAAGAATGTGCGTTGTCAATTCTGTTATGAAAATTTCAATTGAGGAATGCAACTATACAAGATAATTTAATAAACATGTTTTTAACATATTGGAAAAATAGGTTACTGGGAATATAGGTTAAAATTCCTTTTGTAAACAAAAGAAAAAGTTTTGGACATGCATGTCCAGAACACGTGAAAGAAGACACATGTTTTAACATGTGTATGACGTCATGGAAAAATGGGAAGTTCTAGATATAGTTAGAAACTTGAGAGAAACTGGGGGAGAGTCAGAGAGAGTCTAAGGACGACAGACGACAGTCGAGTTGGGATTCAAACGTCTAGAAGCGAGACGGTCACTTTTGAAACTTAGAATGTGAAGCTTTGAATTCTTGACGCAGAAAACCACGTCCGGTCGTGAGAAGAAATAAACCCATCATGTGTTTTTACATATAAAAAAAAGCTAGACGATAAATTATAAGAAAAAAAAGCAAACGAACAAGTTATAAGAAATATTGAGTATTTTGTGAACGGATGCGTAATGCATCATCTAAAGAAAAAAAACAAACAAAAAAACGCACAAACAAACAAACATCGAAAAAGTTTAGATCGGTTGATATGCCGTATAGAAAAAAAACCCCTCAAACACACCAGCAGACATTAGTCAGGATAGAGAGAAAAGACAGAAACTTTGATACAGATTGTGTTTTTTTTTTCGTTGTGGTTATGTGATACGCATCGCGTTTTGAAAATGAAAGAAAAAAAGAAAGAAAAACGTAATCGAAAAAAAAGAAGAGAAAGAAAGAAAAAATCCACGTGTGTACAAGGAGTTTTCGTTGGAAAAAAGTGAATATTGTGGTTTTTACATGTGTTTAAAACTTATTGACTAAATGTGTAAGTGACTGTTGGCTTTAAATATATTTGAATGTTGTCGCAGACGCGTGGCGCGGACATTGTTTTTTCTTTGTTTTGAAAGTATTAATTGTTTTTTTTAACAGATTTTTTCGTAACTATGTTTTTTGAAAAGAGAGGAAGACGGGGAGAATTGTTTCCCCTCTCTTTTCATTTTTTTCGCGAAGGAGAGAATATCATTGCTGGCCAAGGCAAATTCAGGTATGTTTGCATTGCATTTGTTGCGCATACACGTCATCGGAAACATCCCTAGGCAAGGCAAAAAAACATTAGAAGAATCACACACACACACACATAAGAAGAACATTGATAAGAACACACCCACACACGTATATATATATATATATATATATATATATATATATATATATATATATATATATATATATATAAGGACCTTTAGGCATAATACGCAAAGACACACACTAATGAATGTACAGTAATGAATGTACTTCTAACAGATCCCTTCTAATATAACCCAATTATGTAACATTACCACTACGAGCCGGAGTTCAAACGAGAGTCGATGGAGCAAAGAAGAAGTTCAAAATGCAGAAATCTGCAGGCAAAGTGATGTGCACCGTCTTCTGACTGTAGGGTTGATTGTAAACTCTAACTGTTACGTAAAAACGTTGACAAAGCTGAGGGCCCTGTTTGCCCGTATAAGGCCATAGAAAAGGGAAACATTCCGTTTGCAACACAATAACGCCATACCAGACACAAGTTTGAAGACCACAGAATATGTGACAAAGTTTGACTGTACAGTGTTGCCCCAATCACTGTATAGTTCCGACCTAGCACCGTTAGACTTCCACTTGTCTGGAACAGTGAAGAACGCATTACACGGCCAGCATTTCCCCAACGACAACGCCGTAACTACCACCATGAAAAATGGACCGCAGCTGTTGACTTTTACGATTGAAGTATCAACACTCAAGTTTATCACTGGCTACATTGTTGTGAGAATTTGGTGAGTATATAGAAAAATACATTCTGGAGCACAAAAAGTCGCTCGTTTAAATGGTACCATTCCTGTCTGTAGATATTCCACATTTTGAGTTAAAAAAAAAGGAAGGATTACTTTTGGAACGACTCGAATCATAGGAAGCTGAGGGAGCGATGTAAGAAACCAGGGGAGTCGCCTCCCGGAAATGTGCGGTAAAAAAGGATTAGTAATTCTCTTTGATGTGAGGCATAAATCAGGAGAGGCGAATTTTTTATTGGGTCTGACTGAAACTCGGACAGGGTAAGGTTAGGGTTAGGGTTAGGGTTAGGGTTAAAACGTAATGAATATAAAATTGTGACACATAATACGTGATGAATATATAATTAGGCCCCTTAAAATGTTATGAATATAAAATTGTGACACGTAAAACGTAATGAATGTATAATTGGGCCCCGTAAAATGTAATGAATATACAATTGTAACACGTAAAACGTAATTATTATAAAACTTGTGACACGTAAAACGTAATGAATATAAAATTGGGTCACATAAACTGTAATGAATATATAATTGTGACACTTAAAACAAAATGAATATAAAATTGGGTCACGTAAAACGTAATGAATATAAAATTGGGTCACGTAAAATGTGATGAATATATAATTGGGTCACGTAAAACGTAATAAATATATAATTGCGACACGTAAAACGTAATGAATATAAAATTGGGTCGCGTAAAATGTAATGAATATATAATTGGGTCACGTAAAACGTAATAAATATATAATTGCGACACGTAAAATGTAATGAATATAAAATTGAGTCACGTAAAACGTAATGAATATCAAATTGGGTCACGTAAAACGTAATTAATATAAAATTGGGTCACGTAAAACGTAATAAATACAAAATTGGGTCACGTAAAACGTGATGAATATGAAATTGGGTCAGGTAAAATGTAATGAATATAAAATTGGGTCAGGTAAAACGCAATGAATAGAAAATTGGGTCACGTAAAACGTAATTAATATAAAATTGGGTCACGTAAAACGTAATAAATACAAAATTGGGTCACGTAAAACGTGATGAATATGAAATTGGGTCAGGTAAAATGTAATGAATATGAAATTGGGTCAGGTAAAACGCAATGAATAGAAAATTGGGTCACGTAAAACGTAATAAATATATGATTTTGTCACGTAAAACGTAATGAATATAAAATTGGGTCACGTAAAATGTAATGAATATAAAATAGGGTCATATAAAACGTATTGAATATAAAATTGGGTCATGTAAAACATATTGAAAATAAAATTGGGTCACGTAAATCGTAATGAATATATAATTGGGTCACGTAAAATGAAATGAATATAAAATTGGGTCACATAAAACGTAATGAATATAAAATTGGGTCACGTAAAATGTAATGAATATAAAATTGGGTTACATAAAACGTAATGAATATAAAATTGGGTCACGTAAAATGTAATGAATATAAAATTGGGGCACGTAAAATGTAATGAATATAAAATTGGATCAAGTAAACTGTAATGAATATATAATTTTGACATGTAAAACGAAATGAATATAAAATTGTGTCACATAAAACGTAATGAATATAAAATTGGGTCGCGTAAAATGTGGTGAATATAAAATTGGGTCACGTAAAACATAATGAATATAAAATTGTGAAACGTAAAACATATTGAATATAAAATTGGGCCACATAAAACATATTGAATACAAAATTGGGTCACGTAAAACGTACTGAATATAAAATTGGGTCACGTAAAACGTACTGAATATAACATTGGGTAACGTAAAACGTATTGAATATAAAATTGGGTCACGTAAAATGTAATAAATATAAAATTGGACCACATAGAATATAATGAATATAAAGTTGGGTCACGTACAATGTAATAAATATAAAATTGGGTCACGTAAAATGTATTGAATATAAAATTGGGTCACATAAGACGTGATGAATATAAAATTGGGTCACGTAAAAAGTATTGAATATAAAATTGGGTCATGTAAAATGTAATTAATATAAAATTGGGTCACTTAAAAAGTAATGAATATATAATTGGGCCACGTAAAACGTAATAAACATAAAATTGTCACGTAAAATGAAATGAATATTAAATTGGGTCACGTAAAACATAATGAATATAAAATTGGGGCACGTAAAATGTAATGAATATAAAATTTGTCACGTAAAATGTAATTAATATAAAATTGGGTCAAGTTAAACGTAATGAATAAAAAATTGGGTCACGTACAACGTAATGAATATAAAATTGGGTCACGTAAAATGTAATGAATATAAAATTGGGTCATGTAAAATGTAATGAATATAAATTTGTTCACGTAAAACGTAATAAATATAAAATTGGGTCACGTAAAACGTAATGAATATAAAATTGGGTAACGTGAAAGATAATGAATATATAATTGGGTCACGTAAAATGAAATGAATATAAAATTGTGTCGCGTAAAATGTAATGAATATAAAATTGGGTCATGTAAAACGTAATGAATATATAATTGGGTCACGTAAAATGAAATGAATATAAAATTGGGTCGCATAAAACGTAATTAGTATAAAATTGGGTCATGTAAAATGTAATGTATATATAATTGTGAAACGTAAAACGTAATGAATATAAAATTGGGTCAGGAAAATGTATTGAATATAAAATTGGGTCACGTAAAACGTAATAAATATAAAATTGGCTCACGTAGAACACAATGAATATAAAATTAGGTCACGTAAAACGCATTGAATATAAAATTGGGTCACGTAAAACGTATTGAATATAAAATTGGCTCACATAAAACGTAATTAATCTAAAATTGGGTCACTTAAAATGTAATGAATATAAAATTGCGTCATGTAAAACATAATAAATATTAATTGGGTCACGTAAAACATATTGAATATAAAATTGCGTCACGTAAACTGTATTGAATATAAAATTGGGTCACGTAAAACGTAATTAATATAAAATTGGTCACGTAAAATGTAATGAATATAAAATTAGGTCACGTAAAACGTAATGAATATAAAATTGGGTCACGTAAAATGTAATGAATATAAAATTGGGTCACGTAAAACGTAATTAATATAAAATTGGTCACGTAAAATGTAATGAATATAAAATTAGGTCACGTAAAACGTAATGTATATATAATTGTGAAACGTAAAACGTAATGAATGTAAAATTGGGTCACGTAAAATGTAATGAATATGAAAATGGGTCACGTAAAACGTAATGGATATAAAATTTGGTCACATAAAACGTAATGAATATAACATTGGCTCACGTAGAACATAATGAATATAAAATTTGGTCACGTAAAACGTATTGAATATAAAATTGAGTCACGTAAAACATACTGAATATAAAACATAATGAACAGAATATTTGGACACGTAAAATGTAATGAACATGAAACTAGGACACGTAAACCATAAGAATCATAAAACTGGGACACATTACCGTAATGAGAATATAATTGGGACACGTAGAACGTAATAAACATAAAATATGGTCAATAAACCGTAATGAGTGTTAAATTGGAACATATAAAACTTAATGAGCATATAACTTGGGCTTGTAAAATGTAATAAAAATAAAATTGGGACACGTAAAACATAGAAAACATTAAATTGGGACAGATAAAACGCAATGAACATAAAATTGGGACGCATAAAACGTAATGAGCTAAAAAAGCCACCGATGATTCTCTACATAGAAATGTAAAAAAAAGTGAAATATTGGATAAAATCTGGAATAAGCTCATTGTAATATTTTTTTATTATAAAGCATTTGATCACTACGAAGAAAAACACATATCAGTGCCATTACTATTACGCCTACTTTTGCTTCCTCTGCAATCAGACGTAGCACCGATGAGAAGAAGTTGAGGACAGATGTCATTTATTTATTTAGAAACGTCTCTACACTTCCTCCACCAAAAAAAGCAACGCATGGAATCAATTATACAAGTTGCAATCTTTTTGCAATCCAGCAATATTTCGTACATGACCGAATTACACACTCAACTTGTGCAACTTGTTTTAGCGCTTTGGATAAGACAAAGTAAATGTCGATAATCTTTACAGATAAGAACATTGATAACAACCTTCAACCTCTTTCTAACCATCATCATCATCATCATCATCATCATCATCATCATCATCATCATCATCATCATGGTGTATAATGGAGTCAGTTAACCCCTATTTTTCTTCTCTTGTTTGTTATGCATCGGAGTGGGGTGATCTATCTACCTTTAAGCCTGTCCGCCGTAAGCGACTAAGTTATGGTAAATGGCGTCAGAAGGAATGTCGCTTTTGCTTTCCCTCTCTGTCCTGCTTTTTTATAACTAGAAATGATGAAGCAGTTGAATGATAAGCCTCTTTCCATTCCCCAAAGGATAGAAATGAAGTAATACTGAGTTCACTACTCTTTTTTTTTTTTTTAATGTGATTAAAACTGTGAACCGTAAGGTGTTGTTGCCTTTTGATATACTTTTGCTATAAGTCGGCATTTCCTTTCCGGACACCTGTTCCGAACCTATGCTCTTGATCCATCATTTCATCAAAATACGAAGACGAGGGGCTCCTATGTCTGACACAACAATTTATCAGTCTGTACAATTGTCTATAAACTGATATCATCAAAAATTAGATAAGCTGTTTTAAATTTCCTCTCTTGACAAAATAGGGTTCTTATACATAATGATTGGTCAACAACGAAAACTACTTGAAAACTGGAGCGTAATTATACTACTACTACTACTACTACTACAACTACTACTACTACTAAAAAGACGAGAGTTAAATCAAAGTATGGCTCCAGTCCACGCTTGTCTACGAAACAATTATACAATCATCATCATCATCATCATCATCATCATCATCATCTATAATATGCTTTTAGTCTCTGTTTAAGTATATGCATATATATATATATGTATGTATGTGTGTGTGTGTGTGTGTGTGTGTGTGTGTGTGTGTGTGTATGTATGCGTGTAAATTTTTTTATTAGAAAGTAGATAATCGAGTGGGGAATTTTAAAACAATCACACACATAAAGATCCTTAAATAAACTTTGTTATTTATGCTTAAATCGAAAACTTTATCTCCCCATGTGGGCATGGCCAGACCCAGGATCGGTTCCTAGTGTGGGGAAGATCTCGTTCCCCAGAGGGAAGGGGCCAATTGGAGGGGTATAGGTATTGGAGGGGGATGATAGAAGGGATGATAGTTGTCTCAGTCATGAGAGATTTCTCCTCCACTGACTGAAGGGGAAGCGAGGTGTTGGAACAGATATTATACTATGGTTCTAGGTGTTTCCTAGTGTTGTTGGTTTCGAGGTTAAGTAGGGTTGGTATTGTTCTGTGTGTTGTATTATAGATAGGGGTGTTATGTCTGTGTGTGGTTGTATGCACGCGTGTGTGTTTTAGTGTGTCGGTTCTGATTTATGTGTAGGTGTGTATATGTATATAGATGCGAGTGTGCCTTGCATTTCATTTTTTTGTGTGTTGATATTAGGCTCTATTTAGTTCAGGAGTGAATCTTGTTATGGAGTTTTTTTCCTGTGTAAGTAAATAAAAATAATTGTCTGTTTGGAAGATTGGCATTATTTGAAGCTGTTTCCACTGCATGTGTGCACGTGTTTTGAAACATAGAGGTGTCTGTTATCTGCAATATATATATATATATATATATATATATATATATATATATATATAATTTTATTTCATTTATTATTTTAGTTATAAAGCAATAATCTATAGATATACATAGCTTGACTGTTTCTAGGAATCGAACCTAAGACCATACGAGGGGCGTGCAATAAGTAATGCCTCTGACCCACTTCCATTGAAGTAGAGCAACGAAACTTGGCACAGTTATTAGTCTTTCTCTACATAGGAACCACCCAGAGTTATGCATTTCTCCCATCGTTTGATGCAGCTCTGGAGACCGTTTTTGTAGAACACTCCAGTTTGGTCCTACAACCATGATGTGACTTCAGAAATCAAGGCTGCATCATCTGGGAAACGCTTTCCTTTCAAAAACAACTTCATGGCTGTGAAGAGGTGAAAGTCAGAGGGTTCAAGGTCAGGAGAGTAGGGAGGATGGGGGAGGATTTCATCACCACACGCCCGTGCTTCGAGTTGTGGACCGGAGCGTTGTCCCGCAGGAGGAGGTTACCTTTGCTGATTTTGCCCCGCCTCTTGATTTTGATAGCTTCCCTTAATTTCCTCAAAAGTGAAGCACAATAGGCTCCTGTAATTGTGGTACCCTTTGCCAGGAAATCTGTCATCACTATTCCGTCCTGGTTCCAGAAGACTGTGAACATGACCTTACCAGCGGAGGGCTGCACACTTGCCTTCTTTGGATGTGGTGAGTCCAAGTGCTCCAACTGCATTGACTGGGCTTTGGTCTCTGGATCATAGTGATGGACCCAGGTTTCATCATGTGTAATCAGTCTTTTGAAAAACTTTGACTCATCTTCTTGGCATATCTCCAAATTCAACCTCGAGCACTCGACGTGTTTTCGCTTCTGGAATGGTGTGAGCAACCTGAGAATCCATCTGGCAGACACCTTATGCATATGCAAATGGGCATTTCCACAGATCCTGTACTAATCTTGACATCTTGGGATATTTGGCGAATAGTAATGCGCCGATCTTCCAAAATGGCTGCATCAACTTGACGGACAGAATGCCTCATCAATGGCAGAAGGGGGGGGGCGACCAGGTCTGGGAGCTGTTTCCACAGACTTCCAGCCATGTTTGAATTCACGATGCCTGCGTTTTCCAAGGTCATATGATTGGGCATTATCACCATAAGTTTCTTTCATTTCATCAAAAGTCTCCTGTGGTGTGCGTCCTTTCAAATACAAAAACCGGATCACTGCTCGACATTCAACAGGCTCCATTTTACACCTGACTCAGTTCAAACACCTGTAAAACAGAAACCAAAATTAGTTCAGAGCTGTAATTTGCCACATAACCCGTAGAGATATAAATCATTGCACATGTAAAATTTCAGCTAGTTCAGACAACTGGAAGTGGGCCAGAGACATTAATTATTGCACGCCTTTCGTATATTAGTGTGTTAACCGTTACGCCACGAAGTGCTGGATCACTTTACGTGTTATTTTCATGGCTTTTAAAATTATGTATATTTTTGTTGATTTTAAAACGATATTACGGTTAATAGTGAAGATCGTTTTCTGTAGAAAATCGCCCGTACATTTTGGGATGTAAACACATATTATTTACTTATTATTTTATTTTACTTATAAAACAGTAATCAATCAATCAATCAATCAATCAATCAATATATATATATATATATATTGATTCAAAATATTTCTCATATTATATCTCCCCTCTTTGGTTTTCATACATAAAGTACATTTCACAGCGTATAATAATTCATAATTGTTGAGATATAACATAGAAATGCTTGGAATACAATCTCCCGTTACTGTTATTTCAGATCATTTGAAACCATACATAGCAGCAAGTTTTTGTTTCCCCCTAATGCCAGAGGTTTTGGGATATATTATATACATATATATATAAAGGGTGACCCCCCCCAAACGGGTCTCAACTCTAATTAGGTCCCGTTTCTAAGTGTTTTGTCCGAATGATATGAAACTTAGGTAATAACTAGTTTATTATATTCAAAACATCAGATCAAAACACTAGAGTCTTTGGCCCTTTTTTTTTCTCCGTTCTACAGCATATGTTCCAGATGGCCTCCATTTAGCTTTTGTTTTGTTTTTTGGTTCACCCTGTATATATATATATATATATATATATATATATATATATATATATATATATATATATATATATATATATATATATAGAGAGAGAGAGAGAGAGAGAGAGAAATATTTCATAGTCGCTATACTGAACATGCTAATGTTTCGGACGATTAACTGAAAAAGTCCGAAGCATTAACATGTTCAGTGTAGCGTCAGCGACTATGTAATATTTGTCTATATAAATAAAAATATATTTTGCTTTTTTTTTTTTATTGACCACTTTTAATAACCTCATTTTAATTTATGGGTTATATATATATATATATATATATATATATATATATATATATATATATATATATATATATATATATATATATATATATATACTAGCAAAAGTACCCATCGTTGACTGAGTTCAAAAACAGCCTACAGAAAACGGACTCTGATTTATGAAAGTATGATAGGTTATGAAAAGGAAGGGTTGTAAAGAGATAGCTTCGAATTTGGGGGTATCAAAACCAAAGCAAAATATGATAAAAGTAAAAATAAAATAGATAAACCCCATAATTTATTATGCCATACCTGTTCACACTGAAACACTTATTACAATATTTTGTGGATCTATATTAAAAAACCTTGTTAAACTTTGTGACATATTTCTATTCTATGGAGATCAGGTGCGAACGAATACCCCATAATTTTATTATACCATATTTCTTCAAACTGAAACATAATTATCAAAGTATACTTACGCAGATAGGCATGAAAAGTCTTTATTAAAGTTTGTGCTATTTCCATTCTATGGAGGCCAGGCGCGAACGCAGACCCCACAATTATATTATACCATCCCTATTTAAGTTAAAACATACGTATCAAAGTATTTTTAGGTACATCTATATCAAAAACACTTGTAAGCGTTTTTTATTTTAATTTTTAAATTTTTAATTTCCATACTTTGTAGACCAGGCGCGAACGCAGACCCCACAATTTTAATGAACCACCGTTCTGCCAGATCAAACATACGCATTATCGCATTCCTGTGTCTCGATACATCTTCTATCATTATATGTAATCAGTTTTTTTAACATAGTCAACCATATAGGAGTCTATTCGTGACCACACACACACACACACGCACGCACACACACACACAGACATTCAGCATTATATTATAGATTATATATTTATAAATGTATGTATGTATGTATGTATGTATGTATGTATGTATGTATATGTATCTGTTGAGGATTTGTGCCGTTATGAACGCGTTTTCATTTTAAAAAATGTACAACCGGCGAAGCGAACGTTTCTCTATTCTATCTTCTGTGTATTTGGGATTTTTTTTTTACTCTTTTATTCATGTTGAATTCACCTATTCGTAACAACCATCATCATCGTCATGATAAATGCTCCTTCATATATATTCTGCATGTACGTGTATGTGTACGTGTGTGTGCATATGTATGTACATGCGTGTATTTATGAATGTATGAGTGTATGTGCATGTTGTCATGTGTATTTTCTTGCGTATGTATGTTTGCGTGCATCTGTTTGTATGCATGCTTGTATGTGTACGTGTATATCTTTATTTCGATATGTGTGTGGGGTGGAGAGGACTCCCAAAAGCCCTGTTAAGGCAACCCCTCTGGGTGAAGCAAATCTCTGATTTAAAAAAAAAAAAATACATAAAGCGAGAGACCAGTACCCGCATTAAGCTGGTCTGCAGTTTGATTTGTTGCTGGCTATCTTGCTCATGCTTGTTGCTGGATCTCGACATTTTGAACCGAGAGAGAGACTTAGCTGTTGTACAAAGCTAAAACTCTGTAACATCATCTTTGTATAGATACTTCCTCAGGCATTTGTTTATAAAAATTGTCCGTGGCGATGGAAAAAGTGTCATGTGTGTAGCCCTGAAATGCTGGAATCATGTAATAATTGATCTGCCATCATTCTATATATGCATATGTGTGTGTATGTATGTATGTATGTATGTATGTATGTATGTTAATATATGTACTAGTGTATGTATGTGTATGTATACCTATTTGTATATATATATATATATGTATGTGTGTATATATTTTTATTTATTTATTTATTGTGTATACATGTTTATGTGTGTTTGTATGTATATACGTATATATATTTGTGTATATGTATATGCATATATATGCATGCGTATAGGTGCATATATATGTATGCGTACGTCTATGTAGGTAACTTTATGTGTATGTATGTATATGTGCATACATGTGTACGTATATGTATGTGAATATGTATGTATATATGTGTATGTATTTGTATATGATAGTATATATGTGTATGCATATATATGTATATGTGTGTGCATGTGTGTATGTATATGTTTGTATGTATGTGTTATATGTATTGTGTATGTATGGATGTATGGATGTGTGCATGTGTGTATGTTTATGTGTATGTATGTGTATGTATGTGTGTATATGTATATATATGTATGTATGCTAAGGACCGTCTTCAATGTCATGTCTGCTTGAGCGTGTGAATTCGCTGGTAGGACTAAAAAAAAAAAAAAGGTGATTTTCGGGCTCATGGACTTTCAGTGACTGAGGGAGTGCACTCGTCTGACAAGACGTTGCAATCATCATATGTATATATATATACACCTATATGTATATATATATGCATATATACAGAGAGAGCGAGAGAGAGAGAGAGAGAGAGAGAGAGAGAGAGAGAGAGAGAGAGAGAGAGAGAGAGAGCATTTCCCGTTAATTTTTAAAAAATCTTATTTCTGGTGTAAGGGAGATAATTGTAGTTATTGTTCCAAGGGACATAATTCGTTATTCGTTTTTTTAGTTACCGTCTTGAAAATACTCAGCTTCTCATAATTCGAGTATGCATTTTTTAAAGCTTCTGTATTGCAGTTTGAAGATGCGACGTTACATCGATATGAGTAGCTTAGTCTGTCGGTCACGTTTCAGTATTGCAATGGTATTTTTATCACTAAACGCGCAGATTAAAAAGGCGTTCTTGTTATCAACTTACCTATTAACCTTTTGGCTAGGAGTAGCATCTTTTCTCATACTACATTACATATATTCTGCTAAGTGTGTCAGAATTTTTTGGGAATTTTTGACACCCCTAACACAAAACTGCGAATAAAATATAAAAAGCTCGTAATTTCTCTTTTTAAAGTGGGTTGTTTATTTTCTTTATGGAATATACTTCCAAAATAAACTTCTAAAGTTCTTTAAAAAATAATAGAAATATTATTTTTTTTATTTAACCCCCCCCCAGTGTTTACAAAGTGCCGGTGCGGTGCGGTGCGGTGCGCCGGTGCGCGTTCAACCAGGCATTTTTTTTTCGTATGAAATCAACTGAATTTTACGAGTTTAATATTTTTAAACTTTAAAAATCTATCAAAATTTTTCTATTGGTTAAATTTTTACGATATTTTCAGGGTCAATGTGAAATTTTATGCTCTTTCCAATAAACCGAATATAATATTCTAGCCAAGCTTTTTTTTAAAATTCGCCCCCTCTCATTTTGAAATGTCTATTCAAATGAAAATAATTAATTTTCTCACCTCAAATTTATATATCATAAATTGAAGATAAAAGATCAATAAATATAATAAGCTAATTTAAAAAAACAAACAAACAAAAAAAACCCCAGTTATTTGCAAATTGACCTGTAAAGTCTCAAGTTTAAAACTTTTTTTTAAAAAAACCATGTTGAATTTTTTTAAAGTGAAACCTTATAATCTTGTTATATTTTCCAGAAAATTTCGTAGAATTACGATCATTTTTTCTATTTCATTCAATGTTTTTTTTTAGATATTTAAAAATATCACTCCATACAGAAGAAATGAAATATATTAAATCAAAAACTCATGTATTTCTTTGAGAAAATAAAATAAAAAAGAAAATCAAATATTTCTCGAGTGGTTCTCTTTTTTAAAGGCAAAAACTGATAAGTAAAATGTGATTAGTTTCCACATATGGTGACACATATTTCTTCACACACAAGGCTAACGCGAACATGTTTTTTACGTCTTCTATCCATCCGTATTTCAAAACAGGAAGAAACACCGATTCGGCGCTTCGATAACACCGTAACAATGCTTACGTAATGGCGGTCCTTTCAAATAGTTGTTAAAAAATTCTTTTATTTAAAAAATATATGGAATATAAAATATTAATATGGACAAATTCTCATAAATGAAGAATGGAAGCATCTACTGATTAGTATTTTGTATAGGTAAGTGATTTTTTTTGAATTTATATATATTTATTATTTTTTAGATTAAGTTAAAATTTGTTGAATTTTGTGAAATCTTTTTTAAAGAAAACTGATTAAAATATATTGCATATTTTTCGATAAAACCTTTTATTATTTTAAAGTTTGGTCCTTGTTCCTTTTATTGAAAAAAAAATTAGTGTTTAAATTACATTATTCATATTGTTATAAGCTTCGAAAGATAGGGAGTCTATTTAATCACTCTTTTTTTTTAATGGCGAATTTTGACGCTCCTAATGTTCTGCCCTCGATCGGTGAAGGAGACATCCTTTTAGACCGAGAACAGTTTTATTCCCGTGTCTATCAGATTGCCAATTGTTGAGGAGTTGGATTTCCTCACATCAAAAACCGACCCAGTGTCTAACTCTGCTCTCGTGGGGAGGCAAGCAAATAGAGACTTGATTGCTTTTTAGGGATGCTTGTGCAGATTAGTGATATTATAAACCAATACATTACGTACTTACATGTCATCTCGAAATTAGTATAAATTCCAAAAATTACGAAAAATGATCGAGTAGAAAAATATTTAGAAATAAAAAAATAGATCGATTTTACCGATTTATTGCGTTTTATTTTTAAGTGATAACTGCGATCGATCATTATAACTAAATAATTGTAATTCCGCCATTTTTTAAACACAAAATGTCCAAACGCTAGTATGTCTGATTTTTGTTAAAATATACATCTAGCACATCTACTGGATTGTTTTTCGTAATTTTTTGAATTTGTACTAATTTCGACATGAGACGTTAGTAAATAATAGCGTTACAAGAAAAGGTTCCCCCTTTCTTGTAAGTAAGAAAAACTTTAGATAAGTGAAAATGAGATTAGGATAGACCGAGATTCGAACTTTGTAAGCAAGGTTCAGAAATGTTCAGTTTTTTGTTTGCAAAAAGAATTTAATTATTCAATTCTTTTTTATGAAAACTGAATTAAAATAAGGTCAGATAGAAAATAATGAACAATGCAATTTAAATATGTTGAAAAATAGGTTAGGTTGAAAAATAGCTTACTGAGAATTCTTTGTCTGCAGAAATAGTTTGGGAACATGTGCCGAACCACGTATGTTTAGGCCACGTGAGTTCCCCACGTAAGTGGGTCACGTTGAGAGCCATACATGACGTCATAGCAGAAAGGCAGATTCTCAATATAGTTTGCTAGTTTTAGTAAGATTAGGCAGACTGTTGGAGACGAAGATCGGAGGCAGTCGAGTCCAGATCGAAGTCAGCACAGTCGCCGGACAGAGCTGACATGAGGAGGGCCCCCCTTTAGAAGCGAAGGGTTAGAACATTAAATATGTAGAAACGACT
The DNA here is from genome assembly GCF_053919585.1 of Euprymna scolopes. Lineage (NCBI taxonomy): Eukaryota > Metazoa > Mollusca > Cephalopoda > Sepiida > Sepiolidae > Euprymna > Euprymna scolopes. Next base: position 23,080,028 of record NC_136526.1, on the reverse strand, counting down.
TTGAATTCCTGGATGTCATCATCATTTCGACTGATCAAATGGAATAAAAGAACATCTTATATTTTTGAAACTGTCGTGGTCGTATCGTAATTCCGCAAATTAAAGGTAATGTGTAATCATCTTTAATGAACTTTGTATAAAACCCTCATAAGTAATGTGTTCTCCTTTTCATCATAAGTAATGACTCTCCCCTCCTGTGTTAAAAGAACTGATCACCCCCTCTCTCCTACGACATATGTCATAAGAAACCACAAACTGTAAAATGTATAAATGTATCTTCCCTACATCCATATGTACCCCGTCATCTTAAAAAGACCTCTACTACACAACAATGGTTTCACCTGAAATGCTTTGGTTTAAAACATTACTAATATGCACACGCACCCTTTTTGGTTATTGTTTCTACAACGAATTATTGCATCTTTTAACACAAACGAAACAATTCATGAGATGCTTCTTTTCAATCTGTGGGTTTAAGAAGGGGAATGCTTGGTAAAATTAGAACCCAGGACCTTATACTAATCCCCCCCATCTGCAAAAATACTTTTTTTAGGCAATTACATGTAAACTGACTGAAAATTGGTGATAAAAAGAAAAAAAAAAACGGCGATGCTTCTACAGAATTGGGACGAGATTTTGTAGTCAATAAATGTCGTTTTCAAATAAAAACAAAAAAAAAAATGGTTTCAACTAATTTTTTGTCAATTCTAATAAATTATAATGGTAACTTCCAAATTGTGCAGTCGAAATTACCTGAATAGTACTGAATTAATAAAAAAAACAACTTTAATCGTGTTAGCAGGTGAAAAATCACCGCCAAACTTGTTCAATTCGAACGGAAAATTACCTCCCTGTTGAACTCTCCCATGTCTTACGATCGTTTTCATCAAATTCTATTTTTATTTTCTTTAATAAATAATTTTCTACCTTATCGATTTTCGTAATTTTTGGATATAATCATCTTAAAAATACGAGGAATACGTAGATACCATTGTTCTCATGTAAAATTCACTTTTACGATTTACGAAAATCTCGTCCCAATTCTGTAGAAGCCCCAGAAAATATGGAGAGAGCAAAGGCAATTAACGTAAAATGATCACCCATTTCCAAGCAATCAGACAGTGATGATCATTTACTGCAGAAGCAGATAATGTTTCTAAAGCCATAGAACCAAATAGTTTTTAAAGGGAGATAAATGCGTGATCGCCAGTTTATCCAGTATTTTGATCGAGGGTGGAGGTGGAGGAAGAAAGGCATAAAGCTAACGCACAAATGTGTGTTTATGAGTATGCGTGTCTGTATGTGCGTGGGTGTGAGGACGAGGCAATGATCCCACTATTTAAGAGCCTGCAAATGAATAAATGCGCCAACCTATTCGATTTGTATTGGGTAGGCAATAATTCTGGTGGAATGTCGGGGATCAACATCATCAACACTATTCATTCGTACTATGAGTCCTTAACGAAACACTAAAAAGTAACTATTTTATTGATAACATGTTTTAATAACCAGTATCTTTATTAAGTAGCTGATAAAAATTAATATCTTTTCTCTCGTTTATCGAGATAACAATTCTAGAATAAAAAAAGAATTATAGTCATTTCCTTTCACTTAAATCTATCAAAATAAAATATACAAATGAAAAAGAAAATGGACAAATAATTGGTCTATTTCATCGCAGATAGCAACGTAATCAGTTCGATTAAAATTGTTAATTAATTAGTTCGTCAAACGTTGTTATGCAAAGCTGAGATAACAAAACAATGCCCCTCTAGGGTTCATATCCAACACAATCACGTTGCCACACCAGTTCTCTCCAGATCTCCGCAGTAAAGCAACGCTGAACCTGGCCAGTACCAGATGAGTTACCATTTGGAAAGGTGAGGCGCTGTATGTACCACGAGGTTAAACACCAGGTTGGGAAACTGGCGCGGTCTATCCTTCTCTCGAGGGTAGATGGGCCTCTCTTAAGCCGCAGTAGGCAACCCATCTAGTGATGGCGTCACAATAAAAACTACCCTTGATAGCCCTGGTGAAGCATCAAGTATTCAGCTACGGGCAAGATTTGAATTACACTACAAACTCGCGTAGTTGGGTTCAATTTCGGCTGCGGCCGCATGTTACGTTACGTTAGACACTTTCATGATAATACACCAATACTATTCCGCACAGAGACAGCTGTGCAGGAGCATTAACAAGCTGGACGTATGAGTGAACATGACTTCACTGTCTATGGGAGTAATCCTTAACGTTGATGGACGCATGTTAGATATGATCAACAAAGGATTACTTATAGATCAACGTGGATGAGTTGTATGTTGTGCTGAGAGTCAACTTTGCATTCAAGTGGTAGGCCTAAGTTTTATGCATAAACACATACTCTGTTTGCACACTTAGATCATGTTTTTAAGTAACGAATCGCCGCTTATCAACGCCCAAAAGGCTACTCGAGGACAAGAGGTAATGGTTTGTGCTAAGTGGATGGTGAGATATACACCTTGAGGATTGCATACTATAATTGGGTCCAGGCAGAATTTAAAAGTTTAATTTTTTAACAATGGACTTGAAAACGATAATGTTAGCTGGGAAGCATCCCCATGGTATTGTGTTTCATAGACCGATAGTTGTGTGGAAAAAAAGTCTGTTCATAGAAGTTCTCCTTAGCTCCAGGTACATGTGCAGGTATATTTCCATATCATTAGTTCACATACAAAGCCACTTATCGAAGCTTTATAATGTCACTGATTCAACGTTTTTCCACTTATCAATATCTTTTTTATCAAAGAAATTACAAGCAGTTATATAGGGTGGCCCACTTAAAAATAGCCCGATCTCTCTAATCTTTCTCTTAACGACCAACTGACACCACAAGATTCTTTTTCCAACAATATGGCACATGTTTCACAGATCACTGACCTGAGTTTATGACATTTTTACGAAAGAGAAAACAATAATCAAAAACAAAAAAGTTTATGCAAACAATCCTCACAAGATTAGACCAACTAAAGAAGGAGAATCAGCTATCAACGCTATCAGGAGAATCATCAAAGGTCTACAGGTAGTATCTTAAAACGCTGTTAAACATGCCCTAAAATGCATAGATATCAATGAGGAGCACTTCCAGCATCTTTTAAGACTACAGGTAATTTAAACAATAAAAGAATGTTCCTCCTGTCTACTAAAATGTACTGGGCTACTTTTAAGTGGGCCATCCTGTATTATGAAAAACTTTTCACAGTTGACTGATCAGCACTTGTTATCCCTGATAAAACTCAGAGCTGCACAGAAATTGACGTCTAACAAGGATTGTCGACAAAACATGAAAAATGTTTGAATAATAATTGTGACAATAAATTTTGAACGTTTCTCATTCATGCGCCTTGTGTTTGTTGCTGATAGAATTGAAGCATTAATTAAAGTTTCATTTTATTGAAATAAAGAACACATTTATATTTCATAGTGATTTCTTTCATTATATTCTTTTGTTATAACTACATGTATGCCGGATCGGTTGTCATACTAGCATGACTTCCACAAATATTGATCACAAACGTCTTAGACCCTTCTTTTCTATTGGCAATTCCAATAGCATCACAACAAAATACGTTTATTTGTCCATGCGTCTCTCTTTCACTATCCTTTCGTCCTGACAACACATGTTGTTCTGTTGTATTGCGACATTAATGTATTTCTCTCTAATACTTATGTCTCTTGCTTCTGGATCACTACATTTCGTGTTTTCTATAACACTTGTGCAATTGTCTTTTAGAAGACACACACACACACACACACACACACACACACACACACACACACACACACACACACACACACACACACACACACACACGCATATACAAATCTTAGTGATGTAGCCAAGGGAAGGGGCGAGCCGGTCCGAATGCCAGTACATGAGAGGTACCAGTACATGAATGGTACCAAAAATAGTCTGAAAACAATGGTTGAGACACAGGAATGTGCAGGTGGGCATATGATTCCCTATAAATAATTTATGACCCCCGCCCGCTTCCAATTTTGTGCCCCCCATAAGAAATTTTCTAATAAATTGTTTGAAAATTTGTGAGTAGGAAAAATACCAATGTTTTCAGCGTTCATGTGTTTCAGCCGCTACAATCCTATTTACTAACAAGAGACATTGTTTTAACATTTTATTTGAGGATGATATGCGTTTCTACCAAATTAAGATCTCTTCAGATGTTTTTAGAGGAGCAGCGTACAAATGTTGTTGACAATATCGTTCAGCAAGCAGTTGCCAAATGTGAAGAACTTTATATTCCTACAGAGAAGAGAATCAGAAGAATACAGAAGAGCCAAGAGATGCTGGATTGTCATTGCAACAGAAGACTAAGAGAGCAATGTTAGAGTGCCTGAACCGTTTCCATATCGAGTTGGATACCAGAGGAAAGATATTGAATGACATTTTCCTGATATTTTGTGCTCTTCAGTCAAACAATATTATTTGCGCCAAAGCCGAAGAAATATAATTTTCTGTTGCCAAGCTGAATGCTGCATATAATGAGCTGTCTGAATAAAAAAGAAATTGTTTAGAATTTCCCCGTTTCATACAACACCTATAAACAGCCGAAATAAACATGGAGGGAGCAAAGCACTCGACTGCAGTTGTTGTAGTTTATTTATCAAGTGGGACTTTTGTTGAGTCATTTCATATTTTATGTTGACCGAAGATTCTTTCTAACAACATGTGTTTCCGTGGAATCGTGTAAAAAGAGTTTCTTAAAAATGAAACTTATACAAAATTACCTCCGGTCAACCATGAGCATGTCGAGACTGTATGATCTGGCTGTGACGTCCATTGAAAACGAGCTTGCAAGACAAACAGATTTTGATGATGCCATTGACTAGTTTGCAACAATAGAAAACAAGTAAACATTCATTCAAAAATTGATCTATCGAATGCCATTCTTTTGTGTATTGCCGGTTTTGTATTTAGTTGTTCTGAAAATGAATAGTTGCATTTGAACTTTTTTTGTTTTGAACTTTTTTTGATTTTGTGGTATTGGAATCTGTCTTAAAGCATACATCTAAAAAGCAACACACATGCGGTCAGTAGAGTAAAGTAGAGGTAGATCATGAATGGGAATTTAGCTACAGCTAACCATTCAACATCGGGTCTATCTAGGTCGTTGGGGTGAGACTTGAGCGGATCGTCTCGGGTGACGTTTATTCTAGATACGTCACTGGCAGAATTAACTATTTTTTTTATCACTGTCTTTTATCCGTATTTCTTTGACCTTTATACTTGTTGGTCGTCGTTAGATATCGTTGGTTATCGTTGGTTATCGTTAGTTATCGTTAGATATCGTTGGTTATCGTTGGTTATCGTTATATATCGTTGGTTGTCGTTAGTTATCGTTGGTTATCGTTAGTTATCGTTGGTTATGGTTGGTTATCGTTATTTATACTCAAGAAATAATCACATATATGTATTTAATTACTTACCGCAGTGGAGAAGATGTGACACAAAGTCAGAAGGTGAGCATTTAAAAGCGTGTCTATTCTGGTCTACAAAATATTCGCGAGGTCCTTTACTATATTTCGGGGTAACGTTGAGTAAGGACAGATATTTTCCTACTTCTACAATATTGGCAATATGTGATATAAGGTCGAAAGGAAGGGATTGAAAAACGAGCGTTAAAGAGGAGGTGCACTTTGGTCCACAAAAATACCCGAGCAACTGCGTCTACATTTCTTTGGCGATTAACAAGAAATTATCAAAAAAAAAAAAAAAAAAAAGGCTGAGAGGATTGATCTACTATAACTGCGCCAAAACCTTTTCAACAGTTTCAAAGTCATCACTTAGAGGAAAAAAAATGTTCCAATTATTTTCATACTGATTGTCAAGGACGTATTTTCGACTGGTATAAACAACGCCGACTCAGGTGAGGTTGTTTAATTTCCATCTCTGCATGTCATATACACTGTCCATATGTGCATACCTGCTTTAAGATATGCATGGACGCGCACGTATTAATTCAGTTAGAGCAACCCTGTCTTCACATTGGTCAGAATAATCCGGAAGTGCATCTAATAATCATTTCATTCATTATTCATGTGTGGCGCCCATCAGTAAGATGCTTCCGTCTCTTCCAGTGCACGAACAAAACTGATTAATCGATCTCCCATTGAAATATGCCAGCTCATTGAACATAGAAAACGATTAATTCCGCTATTTTCATTGAAAACACACCATTTTCAGGTGCGCCCTGCTATATCAATCTTGAGTTTTGTTAGTCGGCGGTCAGTTTAGTCCCTTTCATTTGTTCTGTCACAATTTTTACAAGAAGCGAGCCCCCCCCCAAAAAAAACCTATAAAGCTAAGCATCGGCGCACTAGGTGTGTCAGAACTATTTTGGAGTTTTTGACACCCTTAACACAAAACTGCGAATAAAATATATAAAACTCGTAATTTCTCTTTTTAAATTGGTTTGTTTAATTTCTTTATGGAATATACTTCCAAAATAAACTATTAAAGTTTTTTGAGAAATAATAGAAATATCATTTTTATTTATTAAAAAACAATGTTTACAAAGTGCCTGCGCGCGCTCATGCAGCCACTTTCTACGTGATAAAATGAATTGAATTTTATGAGTCAATTTTTTTTTCAATTTTTTCAATTTAAAAATCTCTCAAAATTTTTCTATTGGTTCAATTTTTACAATATTTGCAGGTTTAATGTGAAATTTTATGCCCTTTTCAATAAACAGATTATAATATTCTAAACAAACGTTTTTTTTAAATTCATCCCCCCCATTTTGAAATGTCTATTAAAATGAAAATAATTAATTTTCTCCCCTCAGATTTATATCTCAAAAATTGAAGATAAAAAATCAATAAATAAAATAATCTAATTTAAAATAAACAACAACAAAAAAAGAATAGTTTTGTGCAAACTTACCTGTAAAGTGAAAAGTTAAAAAACTTTTTTTTAAGTGAAACCTCACATTTTTAAAATTTTGTCCTGAAAAGATTAAATACCTACAACAATTTTTTCTGCTTCATTTAATGTTTTTTTTTTAGTTAAAAAAAATCACTCCATAAAGAAGAAATAAAATATATTAAATCAAAAACTTGTGTATTTCTTTAAGAGAATAAAAAAATGGAAAATTTGTCGAGTGGAATTTTTTAAGCGGCAAAAACTGATAAGTGAAATGTGTACTTTTGTTTACAGCAAACACATGTCAGAAATAAAGGGGGAGATTAATTCTGGCGCTTTCAGGCCATCAAAGCTCTCAACTCGAAGAAAGGGAGATGCTTGTCTCCCATTTCTTCGAGTTCGACATAATCACGTATCACACACTGGTTCCCGTCAGATCACCGAAGTTAAGCAACAATGAGCCTGGCCAGTATCAGATGGGTGACCATTTGGGACTTCCAGGTGCTGTATGTGCTCTCTGATTATCTTGGTATTGTTTCCAGTCGTCCTGGACTTGTCAAGCAGTCCCGACTCAGGAGAGGTGCGGTTGGAGATTTCGCAACCCTTGCCACACAATTATAGGCGCAGCTGCCTTTACAAGGGGTGTCATTTTTCTTTCGAGCCTGAACGGAGACATCTAAAATGTCCATTTTCAAATAGTATCATTCATTTGCGTTGGATTTCTTATACTGTTACATTCAGGTAAAAATGAAGTATAAATGTAAATTTTCATTTAAAAAAAAAAACAACATTTATATCTCATGCCAATTAGTTTCGTTATATTCTTTTGTTAAAACTCGTAAATTCTTGCATGTTTCCCAAAAACGAAAAACAAACAAAAAAAAACATTGATTTTTTTTATTAAACGACTACCTCTGGCCATCACGTATTATTTTTGTTATGTAGTCTGCTGAAACAGGAATATCAATAAAATAACTTATACTTGGATCTACAGCTAAAAATGAATTCACATTCACTCAGCTTCAAATTTATGTAATAGTACATGGAATATAAAATATAAACATGGATAAATTTTTGAACAATGAAGAATAGAAGCATCCATTGATTTTTTATATTGTTTTGGAATTTATTATATTGTTTTGGAATTTATTATATTTATTATATTCGAAGTAAGTTAAAATTCGTTGATTTTCTTGAAATCTTTTTTAAAGAAAACCGATTAAAAAAAACAATTATTGTATATTTTAATATTAAACCTGTTATTATTATTTTCAAATTTGGTCTTTGCGCCATTTTATTGAAAAAGAAAATCAGGGTTTTGATTATATTTTTCAAGTAGTTATAAGCTTAGAAAGATAGTAAGTTTTTATCACGCATTTTTAATGGCGATTTCTGACACTGCTATCAGTGAGCTGATTGTGACGAAAGTCTCCAATAATTTTACAACATGCCAATCGTATCAATTGATTAAAAGTCATCTTCTATAATATAAATCTCACCTGTCTGTTTACAGCATAAATATGAGAGACGTCTCTAGAAAATCACTAATCGAAGACAGAAAAGAGGAAGTGCAATATCGGAACTGATACTACACTTTGTTCCTAACCAAATTCTGTCGATTGCGAGTCAATCTATGGCATTGGAATATGAGTTGAATGGACTGAAGAATTTTATGTTATTAAAAGAAAAAAATCGAATTTTATTTAATCTGTACGGGGAATCAAAGCAAAAGAAGGGACATTTATTATAGCACCCCTCCTGCTAGCACGAAAAAAAAAACATAAGTAGGCGTGATGAATGTGGCACCAACCGGAAGTGAATAAACTGATGCGCATAACCAGCAAATAGATATGCATATTTTCCAGCGATACAAAACTCAGCAAATCAGTTGGGGTAGGGATGCCGCAGAGAATGATATTAGAAGGTCGTTAGCCATCTTGAATCATTTACGGTCGACTTGTGGCAGTGTAAACACGTGCATTGTGGCATATTTAATAGATGTTACAGATGGTAGGCATACAAGTGGAAAATATTTAACTAAAAGAAGACCACCTAAGAAATGGGAAATATGTCTGACTTGTGGTTATGCCACCCAATATTTGATTTATCCATTTGGAAAAAAGTTATTACATTTTGAAAAAAATAACTAAAAATTAATTACACGGAGTTCTTAGGCAATATTTATTATGTCCATAAATAAACTAAGACGTGTTCTGAAATGGGTGTCCTCGTGGTCGAACGCAAAACACACCAATCTCTTTCTTTTTTCTTTCTTTCTTTCTTTCTTTCTTTCTCTCTCTCTCTGTCGTTCTATCTGTCTATCTATCTGTCTATCTCTTTCTTTATACACATATATATATATATATATATTTATATATATATATATATATATATATATATATATACATATAATTCAAGTAAAGGGAAAGAGAGGATCAGTTGGATTTGTGTGCTTCTCAGATGGGGTTTTTATCTTAAGCTAATGTATTGTGCTAAATTGAAAGATATGTTTGTCTTGATTTTTAGTTCAGTAAAAGTAAGTATTATTAAATAAAGAATCATTTCAAGTGAAATTTATTTTTAGATAAACACAACACCAGGTTTAATTCGGTGGCGATTTTGTTTTTATTTTAGTTATTCATATAATGTTAAGACATTTCAAGCGTGCTTTCCCACAACCGACATAAATAAAGATTCAGGCCTGTTCCCTGGAAAATGATGTCACATCTAAGGTCTTAGCAAATAAGATATGTCGAAGGGTTGGACTGTTGATAATGAATGAGAGCTTTTTACAAAACATTAGAAAACTTAAAAACTTTGAAAAAGAGAGAAAAAAGGGACACGATTTGTACTGAAACTGAACTCATTAATTGGGAATAAAGAAGAAAAATGAGAATTAATTCAAAAAGTTGTGTGTTGTTTCTACGAAACAACATCTTGTGAACAAACATTTTGTTTCATGGATTTAAAAGATTAAAATTCGTTTATTATAAACTTTAAAAAATTGTATAACAAAGGAAATTAAATAACACGATTCTATTTCTACTGAAAGTAAAGTTTATTCTATATAAATTTTATCCCTTATATATATATATATATATATATATATATATATATATATATATAAAATGAACTCATTTTTCCCCTATGATTTTTACCTTTATAGGATTAAAAATCAAGACATTTCTTGCGAATGTAATATGCACAAACTGCAGCACAATATCTGAGGTGTGTTATAGGCATATTACCTCTCCACTTCCTGGATAATCGTAGATTCCTATATTTTTCTGCTGAGAGTCAACTGCCACAATCGGTTAAAATCAATGGAAATAGTAAAATCTTTTCTCTCTAATTAATTCCTCCTTCCCCCGCCACCACTTACACCGTTTCCAGATCGTTTACAAGGGACAGTTACGAAGGAACACCGGTGTGGGTTTCTTTACTTCGTAGTTGCTTAAAAAACTGGAATGGAATTTTAACGTTCCTTTTCGTTCTATATTTTCTACTATGTGAAACGCACCATGGACTTAACCGAATCGAAGGGTTATTTATGCCATTTTTTTCGTTTTATTTCGTTTTGTAGTTGCGTAAAAAACTGGAATGGAATATTAACGTTCCTTTTCGTTCTATATTTTCTACTGGGTGAAACGGACCATGGACTTAACCGAATCGAAGGGTTATTTATGCCATTTTTTTCGCTTTTCGCTGTGTTTTTTTGTTTTTGTTTTTCCGAACATTTTTTTTCCTTATTTTTGATTTTTTTTGTTTTTCCGATTTCTTTTTAAAAGAAGTTTTACGTTTTTTTTGTTTTGTTTTTTCCGACTTTTGAAGAAGTTTAACATCGTTTTTTTTATTAATATTTAAGCAGGGTTATTACGCTTATTCTTTACTTTACCCCCCCCCTCTTACACACACACACACACACACACACACACACACACACCTCCAAACACCCGGGCAACGCCGGGTATCCCCATTAGTTCAATACAAATTTTATTCAATATCAAATTTTATTCAATATAATTTTATTCAATATACAAGTTTCATTCAATAAAAATTTTTATTCAATACAAATTTTATTCAATACAAACAGGACGCGTAAAGCGGCGTTGCCCGGTGGAAGTATACTCCTACCTGTGTTAAAAAGTAAAGTACCTTGTTGCTTATGGCCACACCCAACCTTCCTATGTAAAGAATGGTTTTCGGAACAGACCCTCTAATTACAGTGCAGAATGCGGGTATTCATATCTTTAAAATTATCTGTCTACGCCAAATATAAATGATCTTGTCTTAATGAGTATACTGGATAACTTATGAAACTCATCATTCTCAAGGAGATTGAGGAGTTGGATCTTATGTAAAAATTCCCCTACCCTGCAAAAAACAAAAAAAAAAACAAAACAAAAAACAAATAAATAAATAAATAAAATAAAAAAAACGTTGTAGAAACCGAAAAGTGAAAAAACAAAAACAAAAACAAACCAAAAAAAGAAACATAGGCCTCCTCTCCCCATCAATAGGTTTCCGTAAACTTAAATATGCATTATTTCCTCACCCTTCTCTCTAAAGGAACTTTGGGCGGATGGTATGGAAATCATTCCAGTCTAAAATGAATAATGTGAAAATGGTGTTGTTTTACGTTTTTCGATGTTTGTTACTTTCAAAATATATAAGGAAACCCGTAATGATTGCTGAGAGAGAGAGAAAGAGAGAGAGAGAGAGAAAGAGAGAGAGAGAGAGAGAGAGAGAGAGAGAGAGAGAGAGAGAGAGAGAGAGAGAGAGAAAAGTTTTTTTACTTGCTTCCCCACACATAATGTCCCCCAAAAAATGCACTCATGTTAGTAACAACAAAACCAACAAAAAGAAAATGTATCAGTCATGAAGGATTTCTCCTCCATTAACCGAGACCAAAAAAATGAACGTAATGCAACCGCCCTACCGTCTCCGTCTCAAATACACAGTAAAAAACAAACAAACTTGGAACACGATTTGTGTATGTATTTAGTTCATAATAACCGTAACTCTAATAAAAAGTACTTATACAGTTAAATCAAGACATATAAAAATGTAAATATTGGGGGGAAAAACTTAGGCGCAGTTGATAGAGACGTTGAATCTCTACGGTTCCAGGTGAGAATTGTCTGAAGATAGCGGCTTCAATCCTACCCAAAGCCGGCCAGAGTCTTACTTGGCCCAAAACATGGTGAAACGACACCAACTATGGAAGGCGGTAATTGCAGTGAATGCAGTCAGGAGATTCAGAGTTCCTATCCCGTCAAGGTTACCACCTGAAGAAGGCCAGAGGAATAGTTGGCCGAAATGTCATGAAACAACAACTAAGACAAGATGAGGATAATAGTCCGCAATAAATAAAATTAATAAATAATACTCATCTCAATAATAAATTCCAATTAAAAATAAATATATTTTTGAATACAAACTTTATTCAATATAATTTTATTCAATAGAAATTCATTCAATACAAATTTTATTCAATACAAAATTTATTCAATATAAGTTTTATTCAATATAAGTTTTATTCAATATAAGTTTTATTCAATATAAATTTTATTAAATATAAATTTTATTAAATATAAATTTTATTGAATATAAGTTTTATTCAATATAAGTTTTATTCAATATAAATTTTATTTAATATAAATTTTATTCAATATAAATTTTATTTAATATAAATTTTATTCAATACAAAATTTATTCAATATAAATGTTATTCTATACAAAAGTTATTAAATATAAATTTAATCCAATATAAGTCTTATTAAATATAAATTTATTTAACATAAATTTTATTAAATATAAATTTTATACATTATAAATTTTATTTAATATAAATTTTATTCAATACAAGTTTTATTCAATATAAATTTTATTCAAATATATATATTATTCAATGCCAAATTTATTCAATGCAACATTCTTTCAACATAAATTTTATTCAATATAAATTTTATTCAATATAAATTTTATTTAATACAAAATTTATTTAATATAAATTTTATTCAATATAAATTAAAAAAACAAAAACAAGAATTATGTAAATTTTAAATTCTAAACTGAATTATGGATTAAGTGAATAAACCAACAATAATTAAAGAATCAAATTAAAATCGAACGCTAATTTTTTAAAATGAAAACGATTTGAATTAAAAAAAAATAATTTAAATTTATATTTAAATTATTTTTAAGTTTAGTTATCAGTAAAGAAATATATATTTTTTAAATCAAACGTAATTTCGTTAATAATATGTAGCTTAATAATGACGTTATTATTTTAGCACGGCCCCTATTCTGCATAAATTTTCTTAAACTGATTAAGTAATGGATTTTGAGTTCTTATATAGAATTACACGTAATAAAACAAGAAAACCACACAAAATTCAGACAAATCTTTATGATGTACGCACTCGTCACAGAACGAAGATGTTATATTCTAAAAATCATGTAAATTGATCACGTTTTAAAATAAGTTTTTATGATGAGAATGCTGGAGTCGCTATGATTTTAAGAATATGCTAAAATTCTAGGCAGACAACGACGGATTTTGTAGACAAGTATTACTAAGGTCACAGGATAGTTCAATTCGACTATCGATCTTTTTTGTATCAAAAATAAGTAAAACTTTTGATTCGTTAAATATCGTAAATTCTAAATAAGCTTCTAGGCTTGACCATTACTCCTGATATGAAATGGAACACCTACATACAAATCTGCTGGAAAAGTCGCTGGGAAAATGGTGGGATCCTTCTATCGATCCAATAGATATCCCACTACTGATGCAATTCTCTACCTATATAAGAACCAGGTACGTCCAAGGATGGAGTACTGTTGCCACATCTGGACAGGAACTGCTAGAAAAGAATTATCCTGCTTTGATAGAGTTCAAAATAGACTTCGTTGGGAGATGTCCTGTTCTCTTCCCTACAACGCCTTTCTCACAGAAGAGACGTTGCGAGCCTGTCTCTGCTTTATCATTATTTTCATCGCAAGTGCTCGTCTGAGCTCCAATCTACGGTCTGTCCTCACCAAACATTCACAAGAAACACTCGTCTAGCTGAAAACACTATCAACAATTCCCTCCACTCTTTATCCGTGCCTAAACCTAATCGTAGATTCCATGAACAAAGCTTTTTTCTTAGAACTGCACACCCGTGGAACTGTCTTCCATTTGCCTTCTTTCCGGCTGACTATAATATGGCCATCTTCAAGTGCAACGTAAACAAGTTCTTGATGAGGCGTTCCCCTCAAGTAATCCAATTTACCAAATTATCACCATTAACAATCAACACGTCACTGCCCCATTGACCACTGTACACTTATTAACCCTTATCCTCGAATGACCTCTGGGCCTTGATAAGTGGTGACACCTTTGTAAAAAAAAGAACCCCATTTTGTAAGTGTCGTAAAACTTACTGATGCAAAAATTTTCAGTTTCCCGTGTCTTGTCGACCCTTGCTTTGATGTGGTTGGTTCTAATTGAGTTATCTTGTCCAGCTGTTATTAGTGATTCAGTTTCCCTGTTACGGTTTCTTTTTTGTAGCCATTTTCAATTGTTTTCGTTAGTCTCTTCTTTTGTCATCCTTATGAATCGTCCATATAGCTGATTATTATTATTATTATTATTATTATTATTATTATTATTATTATTATTATTATTATTATTATTATTATTATTACTTTGATAAATTGTATTGTCCACACACACACACACATATATATATATATATATATATATATATATATATATATATATATATATATATATATATATATAATAATTTAATTGCAGAAATTCCTCTTCCGGATCAAACTACACCAGGTTTGCAACAACACAAGGCCCATGCATATTTATAAAGTCTAGCCTATTAGCCACTATCTTATGTAATTCAAAACGACATTACATACACATTTACGTGTTAGATTAAAACATCACCATCTTTTGCGGAAGTAGTTCCTATTTTTCTCTCTAACTATTCTGTGCTACCACCATTCCCACTAGACACTAGCACCATTTCTACATATTCCTACTCTACTTGGGTTTATCCGCGCTTAACTGGTTATTTGACACATACACATACCTTTACATTTTCGTATTTCTCGATAATAATTTCTCTCTTGCCAAAATCCAGCACCGCTGATTCGCTGTGATGTAGACATTCTAATATTCTGATTTTCGCATCTTCCACCATTTAACGAACGGTTCGACACTTATAAATATGCTGCCATTTATTTACATATCCATTCGTTTCTTTTTATTATTTATATATTATCTACATTAACTTTACATTTCGAGACTTTTCCGATATTATATTGAGTCATTGCTTTTGCCATTATAATTATTTAACCACGGAAATTCATGGCTAAACGTATAGAAAGCTGTTTTTTTTCTTGCATTCACTTTAGTCGTTACTCGCCCCCTCTCTCTCTCTTCCACTCTCTCTCTCTCACTCTCTCCCTATCGTTTATCACTTGCCTTCTTCGACGCTGCGTCCGTTAGCCCATTCGCTTAGCACTTTTCTCGCTTCGCATTCCCCTTACCTTTTGGATACGTTATTCTACTAGCATATCGCTTAAGCGTGCCTTTTGTTTGTATCACGTGACATTTTCTTCGCAATCGTATGAGTTCGTCTATTCGCACCATGCCTGCTTTCCCCCATTATTCGACAAGTTTATACTTTTTACATTCTGTCATTACTGAGATGTGTTATTTCTATGTATTTTTAAAATTTTATTTAGTTGTTCATTTTAATCCGGACCATTGTTCTCCTCTTTCATCGTGGTTGTTCACGACTTTACGACCAACTACTACCTCAAGCTCTATATTACAAGGTCAGACCATCAGTTGGCCAAAATGTGGTGAGCCGACAACATCTCTGGAGCCCCGTAAAAGTAATTTGTTATGAGGGTTCATTTTATTTTCTTTATTTCTGTTTCATTTTTTAGGTCTTTGAAATTACTACTATTCTAGGTTTACAGGGACGATGAAAACGACAATAGTGTTTAAGATTACAGGAAACAAATAGTTTCTAAGATATGATAGAATTTGTAGTTATAAAATGGGGGAAGACTTTTCTATATTAATTTAACGTAAAATGAGCATCAAATTTATGGTCACATTTTGTGGGGGGGACTGGTAATTTCGATAGGCGGTATTTGGTAATCGTGGTAGACCAACACAAAACCAACCAACCGGCAAAAATAGGGTTCGATAGTCGAAAAATCTTACTTGGTTGCCACCTTAACATTTTCCTTAAATATGACGACTTTCACTGTTTTCGGCTATGCTGAAAACAATTATCGCCTTTAAACTTTCCGTTATAAGGTTATAGATTTTATAAGCGGTGACCATTGTTGTACCGAATAAAAGCATTAAAATACATTAAAACACAGAAGTTATCCAAGTAGGGTGAAGATTAGCTTGCCTTTGTCATTTTTTTCTTTGTTGGCTTCCCTTAACAAAACTAACCAAAACGGTGATTTGTTATTTTTCATTTTTTTTTGCATGCATCTAATTTCTTTTATTATAAATTATTTTTCTACTTTATTTTTCGTTGCGGTAAAACGTGAAATAGTTGATACCAAGTATTGCAGTAAAAATAAAAAGAAAACAAAATAAAAAAAACAAGAAGTTTCGTTTCATTTCCTTAGGATAGGATTTCATGTTTGCCTTCTTAAATAAATTTCTGCTTCTTAGAGACGAACTATTTTTAGCTGATGATGCCGGTAAGTAACCAGTCAACATTACTACAGCTTTAATTGTTTTTCTTTGTTATGCTCGCTGTCCTCTCACAAAATTTAAACATGGAATTTCTTTTATATGTTAAACGGTAAATGTCAGAGCGTTACTAACGGAACAACGGTTAATTAAAATGAAGACACCTATACACGTTCTATAGTTCATTAACTCCTACCCCCTACCCCTAACAAACAAACAAATAAAGATTCAAGATTAGGGTTATTGTGTTTGTTTATTTGTCTGCTTTATATGTATATATATGTGTGTCTGCTTCATATATATATATATATATATATATATATATATATATATATATATATATATATATATATATATATATATATATATATATATATATAAGCGAGGTACACAGAGTTTTATCATCATATAGATTAAGAAAACAGATGGGAAAACTCAGTAAACGTTATTTGTTTAACATTTAAAAACTAAAAAATATTAATTTTCAACTTCCTGACCAAAAAATTGCTTTTTAGCACTTTACAAGAAAATATAGTTCAAAGAAAAATAATTCAACATTGTTTACTGTATTATTAAAAAAAAACGATTGTAAAAAAAAAATCCTATTTAAAGATTATATGAAAACGGGTGCATTTTTAACTTAAAATAAAAGTCACGTGTGAATTAGTAATTAAATATTTCAAATATAACATTAAACATTATTTTTCCGGCAAAACATTCCCTTTTTCATGTGTCCAAATGAAAAATAAATTTTAATTGCATTTCTTCAAATGTAAATTAATTTTTAAATGAACGTGTCCGAATGAAAAATAATTTTTAATTGCACGTGTCCAAATGAAAAATAATTTTTAATTGCACGTGTTCAAATGAAAAATAATTTTTAATTGCATGTGTTCAAATGAAAAATCATTTTTAATTGAATGTGTTCAAATGAAAAATCATTTTTAAATGCACGTGTTCAAATGAAAAATAATTTTTAATTGCATGTGTTCAAATGAAAAATAATTTTTAATTGAATGTGTTCAAATGAAAAAATCATTTTTAAATGCACGTGTTCAAATGAAAAATAATTTTTAATTGCATGTGTTCAAATGAAAAATAATTTTTAATTGAATGTGTTCAAATGAAAAAATCATTTTTAAATGCACGTGTTCAAATGAAAAATAATTTTTAATTGCACGTGTTCAAATGAAAAATCATTTTTAAATGAACGTGTCTAAATGAAAAATAATTTTTAATTGTACGTGTTCAAATGAAAAATCATTTTTAATTGCACGTGTCTAAATGTAAAATAGTTTTGATTGCATGCGTCCAAATGAAAAATAACTTTTAATTGCTAGTGTCCAAATGTTAACTAATTTTTAATTGCACGTCTTCAACTGAAAAATAATTTTAATTGCACGTGTCCAAATATAAAATAATTATTAATTGCACGTCTTCAAATGAAAAATAATGTTACTTGCACGTGTCCAAAATTAAAAAATAATTTTTAATTGCACGTGTCTAAATGTAAAATAGTTTTGATTGCATGTGTCCAAATGAAATATAACTTTTAATTGCTAGTGTTCAAATGTAAACCAATTTTTAATTGCACGTC
Source organism: Euprymna scolopes (assembly GCF_053919585.1). Taxonomy (NCBI): domain Eukaryota; kingdom Metazoa; phylum Mollusca; class Cephalopoda; order Sepiida; family Sepiolidae; genus Euprymna; species Euprymna scolopes. The sequence goes on along the minus strand of NC_136526.1, from coordinate 23,061,782 downwards.
TTCAAATGAAAAAAAATTTTAATTGCACATGTCCAAATGTAAAATAATTTTTAATTGCACGTCTTCAAATGTAAAATAATTTTGATTGCACGTGTCCAAACGTAAACTAATTATTAATTGCACGTGTCCAAATGTAAAATAAATTTTAATCCCACGTGTTATGATGAAAAATCATTTTTAATTGCACGTAAAATAATTTTAATTGCACATGTCCAAATGTAAAATAATTTTAATTTCACGTGTCTAAATGTAAAATAATTTTAAATTGCACGTGTTCAAGTGAAAAATGATTTTTAATTGAACGTTTCCAAATGAAAAATAATTTTTAATTGCACGTAAAATAATTTTAATTGCATGTGTCCAAATGTAAAATAATTTTTAATTGCACGTGTTCAAATGAAAAATCATTTTTAATTTCACGTTTCCAAATGAAAAATAATTTTTAATTGCACGTGTCAAAATGAAAAATAATGTTTAATTGCACGTGTTCAAAATAAAAATAACTTTTAATTGCACCAGTATATGTAAAATACTTTTTTTATTTTTTGAAAAAATAGAATACAGTCACCTTTTGACCAGTTTTATGAATCCCGCGGCAATTTCTTTGATATTTGAAACAGAAAACAGTTATGATTAGTAATAGTCAATAGTGTTAGTCGGTGACCGTAGGACTACACCTATGACGTTGGCAGGTCACGCGACTTTTAGGGGAGAGGTCATCTATATTTACGTCAGTCGTGGCTTTCCTCAATTTTACATGCATAATACTAACTGGATTTTAAATGGAAATTATTCCTCATTTAGTAATATTTAACAAAAACAATATAAAGTCAAGATTTAGCCCAAATCTTTAGAATTCTTTCTCGCGTTATTCTCTAACCACGATCGTTTAAACATCAACCGTTTTTCTTTTCATCAAACGAGGTCCACCAAATGGACACTTCGTCAACTTCCATGATAGCAATAGAATTTTTGTCGGGCTATCACATTTCCTATATAATCTTATCTGGTCTGTGAATAATTAAAATAGCATTTCTGTCTTTTCAAGTTTGAAAAGGGCAAGTTTAAAAAAACTGCTTCTTAATATGAGAATCTCTCTCTTTTTTTTTTATATGTTTGCATACGATAGTGTTTGTATTTTTATCATAAGTATTTTCGTCAGTTTTTGAAATATTTAGGCGTTTCTTGTCTTAAGCACTTAAACGACCGGAAGTTAATTCTAATTTTCCATATGACAACACATTTCCGGTTTCTTTCAGACGGTACATTTAAAATGGCACAAATATTAATAGCTACCTGGTGAATGGGTAATGACGATCATTGCATCGCGGGCTTGACCGAACAAATTAACCGAGAACTGATACGCGGCGACGACGACACCAGGAAATAATTAGCATCCGGCCTTCGATGGACCTGGTTCGAATGCCACGGCTGTGCACTTGAAACTGGAAACGATTTCTCAAGTCAAGTAGAAGAAGAGAAAGTAAAAGAAAAAGAAGAAGATAAGAAGAAAAATAATAAAAAAGAAAACTATGAAGATAATAATAACGAAACTACTACTACTAATGATAATAAAATATTAATAATAATAATAATATAATAATTACAATAATAATAATAACAACGACAACAACAACAACAACAACAGCAATAATAATAATAATAATCGATAAAACACAAGAAAACAGCAAATGCAGACTCTGTGGACAAAGAGACGAAACGATAAACCATATAGTAAGTGAATGCAGCAAACTGACCCAAAAGGAATACAAAAACACGCAAGACCAAGTGGGGAGGCGGTGCACTGGGAATTGTGCAAACGGCTGCATTTTGAACATATAGATAAATGGTACAAACATAAACCCGCAACAGCACTCGAAAACGAGAACCACAAAATCCTTTGGGACATGGACATACAGACGGACAAACCTATCCAACCAAGAAGACCAGACGTCGTAATAATTAACAAGAAAGGGAAATCCTGTCAAATCGTAGACTTTGCTGTCCCAGCTGACCACAGGGTGAGTATGAAAGAAAAGGAGAAACGAAGCAAATACACAGAACTAGCCAGAGAGTTAAAAGGGATTTGGATGATGAAGAAAAGCAAAATGATACCGATAATAGTAGGAGCACCAGAAACAATTCCGAAAAACTTGGAAAAAAGAATGGCAGAAATTGGAATCAGAGGAATAGCTGCAAAAATACAACGCCTAACGATAATGAAAACGGTTGAAATATTAAGGAAAACCCTTGAATGCGGAGAATAACACAAGACAATATAACGAAGAAGCGTTACATGGAATGAAGAACACCGAAGCTGCAGATCTACAAGTTTACCCCCCATCATGCATCCCCTCCATTGTTTAATCACCGTTCCCCCAATAGAAAAGTGATATCAAAGAGCCGAGAAGGGTCAAGGAGGATGGAAATATCGAGGAGGGAGCACTGGCCAGACCATCACCGGACATCTGGGATCTTGGGGAGGCTTAGTGTCACTCAAATTCCAGTATAAACCAATGGCTACTGCCAGCGAGAAATCAATGGTAAGAGGCTGTTGCGATGATGCAAATTTATTTGCAAATGCTATCGTAGGAGGTGGAGAGAGCTGGGCGTCTGGGGAGACTTGTTGTCACTCAGCTTCCAGAGAACACCACAGGTCTCCAATCAGATCGTTTGTTGACTTGTGTGAAAGCTCCATGTGAGCCAATAATAATAATAATAATAATAATAATAATAATAATAATAATAATAATAATAATAATAATAATAATAATAATAGATACAGAAGAGCAGGAGACGAAAAAAATAAAAGAACTGCGGAGAAGGAGAGGAGACGTTGAAAGGAAAAGACGGAGTGGACAAAGGGGAAAAGATGGTCATGAAGAAGAAGGGGCAACGAAGGAGAAAGAAGAGGAACAGGAACAGGAGAAAGACACGTGGAAGAAGAAAAGAAGAAGATAATGATATAAAGGAAAACATAGATGAGAAGAAGAAGAAGAAGAAGAAGAAGAAGAAGAAGAAGAAGAAGAAGAAAAAGATGATGATAATGATGATGACGGAAGAAGAAGAACGAGGAAGATGATAATCAAACGAAAAAAAAAGGAAGACGTATGAGAAGAAGAAGAAAACGGTGAAAGAGAAGTAGAAGTCAGTAGAGAAAAAGAAGGCGACTTTTAACGAATCATATTAACTTAGAAAAATAAAATGGAATCCAGTACGCAATCACAACGCGATTAGCCAAGTTGTTTGCCAAGAGAAATTCTAATTTTATTTAAGAATATTATATGATTACTAGAAAGGCCGAACTCTTTAGACCCAAATTATAATTTTTTAAGTTTTATGATTTAAAAGTCGCAGCTAACACGAAGAAGATGAAGCAGTAGAAAAAGAATAGAAAAAAGAGGAAGGGGGAGGATGAAGGGGAAGAGGGAAAGTTGTCTTTGATTTTCGTTGAGAGCGTAGAGAGACAAACAGAACGACAGAAATATAATATATGCAATATATATTTTATGACTATGCCAAGAGAATATCCTTTCAATTATTTTGACTTTCGAGTATATGTCAGTTAATAGCATATGTTTTTATATAGAATGAGCCTGGGTGGCCGGCGTTGTCCGGGTGTTTGGAGCTGTGTGTTAAGCAAAAAAAAAAAATAAATAAAAAAGTGGTAGTAGGCAAGAACCAGTGACGCGAAGGTGGAAAGAAAACCTGACGTCTTACCCCTACTCCATGACGCGACCAGAAATTCGGAACGTTAAATTAGGCAAAGTCAATCCAACCGATACGATGACTTGCAAAAATGGCTTGCAAAGAATTGACCCCTCCTTGTAGAAAACTGCCCAGTTGAAGATAAAGGAATAATTATTTTTGACCAATTTTTCGATTTTTGTCGTCTGAGAGCTTGAGCTTCAAAATAATATCAATTTTGTAAAAATCCGTCGCCTCTGTCGAACGTTTTTGCGAGACATACATACATAAATTTAAACAGACAGGTGAGATTTATATTATAGAGTAGCGGGGGGGGGTTTAACCGGCGTTGCCCTGGTGTGTGGAGGTGTAAAAGAAAAAAGTTCTGGTAGATAGGTAGGCTCGAATCGTTGAGGTCAATAGACTGATGACTTACCGCCACGCTACACGGGCAGAGAACTAAGAATGGATGAAATCAAACGATTAAGAAGTTAAACAATTAAAAAGTTTAAAAGTCACAGGTGCGCAAATTTAATGAGGTCAAACATCACGCCATAGTAGGAGAATGAAACGCACTTTGGTCGCAAGCCAGTTTCTGCGTATGTTTGTTTCCCCGCCAAGAGGTTGGAGAACACAAGCTCCTCATAAAAAGGGGAGTGTCCAAATGAATAGCAATTGTCTGATATAAGCGGGTTTCCTCGCATTGATCAAACCTCGTTGCTTTCTGGACGTCCCGAGCACGTGTGCCATGGAGGCTCATTATGCTACGGGTTTAGTTTCACTTATATACCAAGCCAAATAAACACGCGGAGACTAACAAATACTGAAAAAATCGCATGTAAATCGCCAAATAAAAGATACAAACCACTCCCTTTCGTAAATCGTAGATATTATAATCTTGGTAGCATATAAAAGGTTTTAAAAAAGAGTAACCGGCCCGAGCGCCCCCCCCTCCAAAAGCCTTTGCCGGACATACACAAAAAATGCACACACACACACTAACACACATTTTGCCTTTTATATATATATATATATATATATATATATATATATATATATATATATATATAGATGATGTGGTTCTCGATTGATTAACCGTGTCTAATTGTGCCGAATATATACTTGAGAGTCAAAACAATGATAAGAATATTCTATTATCATAGTCCTATCTATGACTTTTAATAAAATTTTTTAAATTCTATTCACGTCATCAAAAACATAATTAACTCGGTATATAAAAGAAAATTTATTACATCTGTCATTTGTCAAACCGATCTTTGATGTCCCCCCCCATCTCATTATATTTCTTTCTCTTATTGCTTAATCTCTCTTTTTAACTAATATAACACTCTTTCTCACCCTCGTATTTGTATACCTCTTCTACATGTACGTATTCCTCCCACCCCCATATGTCAGTTAAGCGCTTCCTCTGTACCTTTTTACTGCCATTTAACAGCCGACCGTTACTTGTACGAAGACGGAAGTAGTAATATTTGCTAACTTTTACTTATATTTTTTAAATTTCATTTTTGTCTGAGTGGCTACTTAAACACTAAACTCATATGTAATAAAGTTACTATTAGTAAAAATAGCAAAAAAAAAAACCAACAAAAAACAAAAAAACAAGAAACAAAACAAAAACAAAAAACGATTAGAATTGATAAGTATTTAAAATTTTTAATTAATTACTCCTCAAAAATTAAAAAAATAGAAATAAAAAAAAATCAGCTTTTCCTGCACGGCTAATAATAAAGCATAACAATAACATAATCCCTATATCTATTTATACAAAAGCGAAAATGTGTGTATGTATGTATGTCATGTGACGTACAAAACGGCAGGCGGTTTGAAACGGCATTTGATCCTGCATAAAAAAGAACACCAAGAACGCGCTGCTAGTGGTACACATGTCTGTACAATGTGTGCCAAGTAATGCCAGAGTTTAGCAGGGCTTAAAAGACACATTCGTGCGGCTCATCACTGAATGTTTTCGTGTTTCTATTTACTTTTTTTGTGCTATATCGAGTGATAGCAATGTCCGAAAGCGAATTTGCTGCCATCATGTATATATGTGCACTTTTTCTGTATGTTCGCAAAAGGCTTTTGTCGCCGGGCTTCTCGGTCGTTCACTGGGCTTGACCATTACTCCTGATCTTAAATGGAACACGTACATCAAATCTGTTGCCAAGGCCGCTGGAAAAATGGTGGGATCTTTCTATCGATCCAGTAGATATCTCACTGCTGATGCAATTCTCTATCTATATAAGAGCCAAGTACGTCCAAGGATGGAATACTGTTGCCACATCTGGGCAGGAGCTGCTAGAAAGGACTTGTCCTGCCTTGATAGAGTTCAAAATAGACTTCGTAGCCTCGTAGGAGATGTCCTTTTCTCTTCCTTGCAACCTCTATCTCACAGAAGAGATGTTGCGAGTTTGTCTCTGATGTATCGTTATTTTCATGGAAAATGTTCGACTGAGATTCAATCTATGGTCCCCCCTCGCAAAACTTTCACAAGAAACACTCGTCTAGCTGTAAACACTATCAATAATTCCCCCCACTCTTTATCTGTGCCTAAACCTAAACGTAGATTCCATGAACAAAGCTTTTTTATTAGAACTGCACGCCTGTGGAATTGTCTTCCGTTTTCCTGCTTTCCGGCTGACTACAATATGGTTGTCTTCAAGTTTAACGTAAATAAGTTCTTGATGAGCCGTTCCATATAAGTTATCAAATTTAACAAATTTTCATTACTAATGATTATTATATTGTCCAATTTCTACTGTACACTCTTTAACCCTTATCCTTGAGTGGCCTCTTGGCCTTGATAATGTGTTGATACCTATGGAAAAAAAGAAAACAAAAAGAAAAAGTCCAATGTGAACAAGTTCTAATTGAATCGTCCCCCTAAGTAATCCAAGTTACAAAATTCCCACTGTTTACTATGCTAAAATCACAATGACTAATGTATACCTATTAACCCTTATCCTTGAGTGGCCTCTGGGCCTTGATAAGTGGTGACACCCATGTAAAAAAAAACTTTTTATATGCTGTCTAAATGATAATATGTATGAGTTACGAACGGGGGTCGCGTGTGCATTTAATTTGCCCGACTTTCACGCGCTATTTTTTTCCAGATTTTTCGATCGCCGCGTGTTTCTTTCGCTTTTCAGTATAAAAAAAGCGAATAATGGGACGTGAGAAATAGAAACTGGCTTGCAGCATCCCGTCAAGATCAAACATCACGCGACTTAACTTTCGAACACCTGTTAATTTAACTTTATAAACGATAAATTAACACACCTTTCACTCCCTTTCCCCTTTCGTGGCCGTGATGGTTAGATGTTCGTTTTTTTCCCTTTCGTTTCCACCTTTGCGTCAAGGCTTCGAGTTCGAGCCTACCTTTTTCTTTTACACGTCCAAAGACCCGGCCAACGTTTTTTTTTTAAATAGGATTGTTTTGATCTACCCCCAACACACACACCTCCAAACACCCGGCAAACGCCGGGTACCCCCCTCCCCGCTAGTATATAATAAAAGAGACGCAGTTTTCCCCCTCTGGATCAAAATACAACAAAGGATGCCACATACAAATTCATTACACTATTAAGCACTACCTTATATAACTATAGAATGACATTTTTAACACATTAATTCGTTATAATAAAACCCTATAATTTACCCTAAGAGTAACATCATCACAATCGCACAGATATACAATGGAAGTAGGTGTTGTTTTTCCCTCTGAAAAAATACTGCTCCCACTACCAGTCAATACCGAGAGATTTTCTGCACATGGGGTTTCGCCCTAATTTTCTGGCTCATGTACTTATACACAAACCATACTCTTTCCTTTTCTCTATCCTCCAAAATAATGATTTGTCCCTTCTCACATTTCACAAAATCTCATTGGCGTATTCACTCATTCTGGAATTAACCTCATTCAAAAAAGAACGAAAAATAAACATGATTTCCCTGATTAGATTAGGTAATCATTTCAGAATAAATACCCCAATTACAAACTTCGGAAACTTGACAATAAATAAATAAATAAATAAAACGAACTGTATTTTTACTATTACCAGAATATATGTACATCCCCTGCTATTACTTTAGTAAGAAGGAATTACTATTTCCTTAGCTTTCTTACTGAAATAGTTCGTTAGCCTTCTTGCTAAAATACCGTTGTCAATTCTTTCATTTTTTCCATTTTCATTACGAAATTATACTTTCCTATTGAGACTTCAAAATAAATGTTTTTACAATTATATATTGATACTTTTGGATGCAATAAACGTTTTAGTTTGCAAATATCTTCTGTTCGAAAAAAAATTATTAATTAATTATTTATCGTGTTATTTGACCAAAAAGAAATCGGATTCTTTTTTTGTTATTTATTTACTGCATTTACAGTGAAATAGATTCATAAAAATTATAGTTTATTTTTGTAAGATGACGACATAGTAATTCGTTTTTACTAAAATATTAATAAAATATTAATAAAATATTAATAAAATATTAATAAGGACGCATGAGAATAAACAGTTCGATTTCTTTTGTTTTCGAGTTTCCGATTCGCTAAAGTTTTGATTAGAAATGTTTCAAAAGCTTTAAATGGGTAAAATTTAATTTCTTACGCAGACTTTTACATAAATGTTATTAAAATTATATATTGACACTTTTGGATACAATAAATGTTTTCGTTTGAAAATATTTTCTGTTCGGAAAAAAATGATTTATTACGTGTTTTTCAAAAAGAAACCGGAGTTTTCTCTTTTAAATTTCGTTATTTATTTACTTTATTTACAGTGAAAGACACTCATAAAAATACTTCATAATTACATTTTCTTTTCGTAAGATAGATAGAATCTAAAATATTAATAGGGACGCATAAGGTAAGACATTTGTTTCCTTTTCGAGTTTCCGATTCGCTAAGTTTAGACTTTTGTTTACGCTAGAATAGTTTCGCAAACTTTAAATGGGTAAAATTTAAGCAAGCTATTATTTCACATGTGAGTATGTGATTAAAATTTTATTTAAATTAACCATGTTGTTTAACAAATAAAACAAGACATTATGCAAGATGAAGTTTTACAATGAGTAAATGTGTTTCTTTTTTAGAATTTATAATTAAAAACGACATTTGTATATTTGGTATTGTGTTGAAATAATAATGTTTTTATTTTCAGAGCCATTTTAACCTTGCGGAGGAAAGGGTGCTTTGTCGCTATTCTTCCACATTACGATTGAATTTTAAAAAAATAGCGTGAAACTTTAATTAACCTGAAAACACTATTTACAAATAGCGTAACATTAAACCAAAACTTAGTGTTCATGCATTTTTTGTACCGCGCTATTTTAAATTAGTTTTTACAGGTTAAATTCAAGTCATACCATATATTTTTTCAAGTTACACCATATCTTTTTTTTAAAGTCATACCATATCTTTTTGTTTAAGTTATACCATATCTTTTTTTTCAAGTTATACTATATTTTTAAAAAGTTATACCATATCTTTTTATTAAAGTTATACTATATCTTTTTTAAAAGTTATACCATATCTTTTTTTTCAAGTTATACTATTTTTTTTTCAAGTTATACCATATCTTTTTTTTAAAGTTTTACCATATCTTTTTATTTAAAGTTAGACTATATCTTTTTTTTCAAGTTATACTATATATTTTTTTAAAGTTATACCATTTTTTTAAAAGTTATACCATATCTTTTTTTTAAAGTTATACCATATCTTTTTTTAAAGTTATACCATATCTTTTTTTAAAGTTATACCATATCTTTTTTTTAAGTTATACTATATCTTTTTTTAAAAGTTATACCATATCTTTTTTTTAAAGTTATACTATATCTTTTTTTAAAAGTTATACCATATCTTTTTTCAAGTTATACTATATCTTTTTTTAAAGTTATACCATATCTTTTTTTAAAGTCATACCATATCTTTTTTTTCAAGTTATACTATATCTTTTTTTTCAAGTTATACTATATCTTTTTTTTAAAGTTATACCATATCTTTTTTTAAAGTTATACCATATCTTTTTTTAAAGTTATAGCATATCTTTTTTTTAAGTTATACCATATCTTTTTTAAAGTTATACCATATATTTTTTAAAAGTTATACCATATCTTTTTGTTAAAGTTATACCATATCTGTTTTAAAGTACCAAACAGTTAAAAACTTTCTCTTGGATTATTTCCTTAAAAAAATTTGCTAAACAATGTGTACAACCGAAGTTAAAATATAATCGCATGGTTACATTTTCAATAATTACTTGATTAAATTTAACCCATTTTAAGGTTAATAAGCAGATTAAATTAAAACGAACTTTAGCGCTTATGTATTTTTGATATCGCGTTATTTTTACATATTTTTTACAGGTTAAAATCTAGTTTCACGATATTTTATAATAATTATTTTTTATAATTCTGTTTTTTTTTGTTGTAATTCAAATAATTATTTTATGAAAAAAATTATCCAGAAAAAGTGTTTATCTTTTTTTAACATAATGATATTGATTTTATGTCAAATTTAATTTACAACTTGAAGGTAAGTGAAATAAATTACGAGATTATACACACACACACACACACACACACACACACACACACACACACACACACACACACACACACACACACACACACACACACACACACATATATATATAAAATTATTTTTTAATTATTTTATCTTTTCAGCTTTATAAAATGGTGAAATATTTTATCGACCTACATTTATTTTGTTTAGTTTTCGTAACATGAAATATAGGGGTGTAATACATAAAAATATTTCCTCTAACATATTTAACAAAACCTACTTTTATTATGTAAGTTTATTTAAAAATTATTATATATCGAAAATTTCAGGAAGATATGACTGTTATTTGATTTTTACTCGATTCCTAAAACATGAGTATGTCTACAGCTTTAAAAACGTCACTATATTGGAAAATTGTTTTAAAGCATCGATAATGTAAATACGATTTTAGTCTCGCATTTTTATTATTTTTGTATGCTGTAATATCTTTTAGAATATATTAGCAGTTTATTTGACGCTTCTTCCTTTAAATGGTAAAAAATTAGGATGATAATATTAAATTAATTTACACTCACATCGTGTTACATATAGGAAGGTTCAAATTGTGGCGTGCGTTGGAGGTACCTATTATACACTTATTATAAATGCAACTACTGATTAGGCTATTTTGGAATACAGATCCGTTTTTTTTCTTCGAATTTGGTACATTTAATATTTAACACATTGATTAATAAAAATAACAGGTACATTTAATATTTAACACATTGATTAATAAAAATAACAGGTACATTTAATATTTAACACATTGATTAATAAAAATAACAGGTACATTTAATATTTAACACATTGATTAATAAAAATAACAGGTACATTTAATATTTAACACATTCATTATTAAAAATAACAAGTACATTTGATATTTAACATATGTATCGTTCTCGAAAAAAGGTGATCTCTTTTATCATTAAATTTTATAAACATTGTCCCCAAAATTAAGCTGTTGGTTCAAATTCTGCAGTAGATAAACTTCTGTTTATATTAAGCGACTTATCGATATTAACCGAACGAGTCCCTTTCAGTGATTGTTTGTTTAAAGAAGTCATTTCGAGGGCCGTTACGTCGTGCGTTAATCGTGGAGCAATAGGTTAAAGCGTTTCCCTTCTTCGCAACCCCCCTTTTACAACTTTCGCTGCACGTTCGATCCTGACTTCTGCAGATAATTTTTTTTTTCACATAAAAGGCTTGGATTATTTTTTTTCCATTAGTTTTTGGGAAACGCAAATAGGTCTAAAACAAAAATATATTGTTTCTTCGTATTTCACCATTGTTTGTTATTTAAATAAACCGTTCTGTTTATAATGTTTATTTTTACAGCTTACTTAAAATGGTCACATTCTTAAATACCGTTTACATTTATACTTGCTAACATACAGCTGACTACAGAGTTCGATAGATTTTTGCCACCATAATTCCAGTCTTGCCAACAAAAATAACCTGCTATGAACTTTTCCCTGAATCATGACCTGAAAAATACTTTTAACTTTCCAGCAAATTTTGTAACAACCCCACCCCAAAGCACAAAATGGGGTATCTATTCCGAAAGCCATTTCTAACACGAGGAGGTTGGGGGTTGGCAAAACAAAACAAAACAACAATAGCCGTATTTTAAACTTTTACGCGCGGGGTGGGGGATGTATGCTACCACCAGGCAACGCCGGTTAACGGGTCCTGCTTGTAAATAATAAAAGATAAAAGAAAACATAAAATAATATATTAACATTAACAATAATAACCAAAGCGCATCAATGAAGATAATAGTGTATTGATAGAAAATGTCTAACTAAAAGTATAGAACAATAAAGTTTTCTTTCCCCAAAGACCCATTGCCATCGAGATGTATGATTAATGACAAGATTTATAGAACCACCCTAAGTGTGGTGTTGGGTAGCAGAATTTTTGTTCGCATTACATTTAAATTTCTGGATGTTGGTACATAAAAGAAACAGAGATAGGGAATTCCAAAGGCTAGAAAACGCCATTAAAGTAGAATATCTTCCAGAATCTAGAGACCACTATAGTGAAGGGGCGTGATTTTGTTGCTACTCGAGTAGATCGGGGGCATTTTCGTTTAGTTAGTACAAGTGCAGTATATTCATCAGAATATTTATTCCAATTCATGTTGCCTGAGAAGGAGGTCAGACTGACGAGTTTGAACGTTGACTCCAAAGAATAGTTTTATCAGTTGTTGGTAAAGTTTCTTAATAATTGTTAGAAGAAGGAATCTTTTGGTCCAATTTTACTACAAAGTGAAAGTGATTTTCAATTAATTCGGCCATTGCATTGGATGTGTGTGTGTGCATTCAATTTGCCCACATGCCGATAATAGAGCGAGTTATCAACAGTAAAAATGTCAATCTCAGATGTGATTTGCAACAAGAAGGTGCTTTATGAAGATCACAAAAAAAGGTCCAAGTGTCAGCATTATTAGATGTTACTTGTATGAATGACCATTGAGATCAAGAATAATAAAAATCTAAGAATCGATCCATAGGAAATACCCATATTAAGCTGATTGTTTAGATATATAGTCATTAAGATTGACCTGGATCTTTCCTTTTTAGCTAAAAAGGATTTGATTATATTAAATAGTCGTCCATATTAAATTAAAAATCAAACAAACTTAGTGTTAGTAGATATCCCCCACCGCCAATAAAAATTACATTATCTGATTAACCGATTCATTTTGCACTGTAAATATAATCATATTTCAAATCATGTTGCTAATGATTATCTTAACCTACGTTTTTATTCGATAAATTAAAAAGAAAGAAAAGAAAAAAGTGCGCCCGTGGAACTCTCTTCCGTTTGCTGTTTCCCAGCCGACTACAACGTGGTTGTCTTCAAGTCTAACATAAACAAATTCTTGATGAACCGTTCCCTTCAGTAATCCAATTTACCAAATTTCCATTACTAACGATTACTACGATATTATCCCATTGATTACTGTACACGCAATAACCCTTATCCGGGCCTTGATAAGTGGTGATTCCTACGTAAAAAAATGCACCTGGCAACATATTTACTAGGTTGTATGTTTGCGATGCATGAAAATAAACTTTTCGCTAATGAGAAATATTTAATTGAGGAAAGAGAACTCACTAAAAATGTGAGAAATATCTCTGATTTGCTGGTTTGGCCACAGAATTCGCGTTATCGCATGTGAAATACATTTCCTTCATATTCTCTGTTGTGGTCATGACCTGCTTGTGTTTTGCCAAATTAATGTCTGTCAAAATAAGGGACTCCCTAGGTATAAGGCAGACTCCCTAGGTATAAGGCAGACTATTGTCCGGAAGTGGGCTTTTTGGAAGTCTGGTGCTCAGTAGAAGGAAACAACTATCATTGTAAATAAATTTTTCTTGTTTTATTCTGCTTTTATTTAGAGGGAGATTTTTTTCTGTTGCAGAGCGGAGAATTAATAAACTTTCGATGTTTGTGATTTTTTTTACTACGACTATGTTAAAATACATCAATAAATAAATATTCAGCAAACTTTCATTTTCTTTCAAATATTTTAACGAGGTGTTAAATGAAACAGTTTCTCATTCGAAAATTGAAATATTTCGGATTTTAGTTTTTTTTATAATTAAAATCAAGTAATGAATTTTGATTAAAATTGGAATAAGGATTCTAAACGTATAGTTCAATAGGCTTGTATTTTCACTTTCAGTTCCGTAACAGGACATATAATTGGCGCAAGTATGAGACGAGTATATATATATATATATATATATATATATATATATATATATATATATATACGAGCAAACAGTTAATAAAACATATTAAAAACACTTTGAAAAAAGTTAAAAACATATTTAATCTAAAAAGGAAACACTTGATAAGTGGATAGTCCTTAATCCGCGGAGTTTCGAAGAAATACTTTCCTTCTCATCAGAAGGTAGGAATTAGCAAAATGCAGGATCGGATTTTGCATGCAAAAGTATTTGATGAAACAACAAGTAAGTCAAAGATCTTACTTGATAACAAAAAAGTGAAGCAGAGGGAATATGGTGAAGAAAAAGGTGATTACACGTGAATGGATAGTCTGGTGGAAGATAAATAATCCAGTGACGGTAAAATCCAAATATATAACTTCAAGAAAGTTAATTGAATTTCCATTTGCACAAGTAAAATCCAATATATATATATATATATATATATATATATATATATATATATATATATATATATATATATATATATATATATATATATACTCGTTAGCCTGACAAATCTAGCGTGGATGAAACGCGAAATATTCTGTGTAGCTCAATTGCCATATATATTTTTATAACTTACTACTATATATATATATATATATAGATATATAGATATATATAGATATATAAATGGAAATGCGGGGCGAGTACTCTGCCACTTAACAAACGCGCCACACACAAGAGAATCTATTAATAAGCAAACCGCGGCAAAACCCGATGGTAGAATGGACCTACTTCATCTCAAACAAGGATGTGGTCATTTAACAAACGCGAACCCAAGCCGATGTTTTAAAAGTAGGGCATATATATATAAAGCTGAATGTGTGTGTGCGCGCGCGCGTGTGTGTGGTCACGAATAGGCTCCTATATGGTTGACTATTTTAAAAAACTGATTACATATAATGATAGAAGATGTATCCAGACACAGGAATGGGTATGTTTGATCTGGCAGAACGGTGGTTCATTAAAATTATGGGGTCTACGTTCGCGCCTAGTCCACAAAGTATGGAAATAAAAAAATTATAAATTAAAAAAAAACGTTTACAAGTGTTTTTGATATAGAATACTTTGATAAGTATGTTTTAACTTAAATAGGGATGGTATAATAAAATTGTGGGGTCTGCGTTCGCGCCTGGCCTCCATAGAATGGAAATAGGCGCAAACTTTAATAAAGACTTTTCATATCTATCTGCGTAAGTATACTTTGATAATTATGTTTCAGTTTGAAGAAATATGGTATAATAAAATTATGGGGTGTTCGTTCGCACCTGACCTCCATAGAATGGAAATACGTCACAAAGTTTAACAAGATTTTTTAATATAGATCCACAGAATATTATGATAAGTGTTTCAGTGTGAACAGGTATGGTATAATAAATTATGGGGTTTATCTATTTAATTTTTACTTTCATCATATTTTGCTTTGGTTTTGAAACCCTCAAATCCAACCCAAAATTACAACCCTTCTTTTTCATAACCTATCATATTTCATAAATCAGAGTCTATTTTCTGTAGGCTGTTTTTGAATCCAGTCAACGACGGGTACTTCTGCTAGTATATATATATATATATAATTTCTGACGAGGACGCATCACAGACTGTCTGAAACGCGCGTAAACGATTTCAATGACTTAAAAACACTATTACAATGATCCAAACATAATTCTCAATGAAAAACCAAGACACGGAATAATAAAATAATGTTAAAAAATACACATTGTTGGTGACTACTCCCTTCCCTTATTTAAATATATATATATATATATATATATATATATATATATAATGTTTAAAATATAATTACCCACTGACACGTGTTTCATCCTCTACGACTCATCAGAGTAGTTGAATCGAGCAAGATTCGAAATTGAGACCCCATGGACAGAAGCGTCGACATCTACCATTGGGCTATCTTGCACGAGTTTTATGTAGATGTTATTTTGTTTTCGCGATACTTGTTTTGGAAATAAATTATACGAAAGTGCATTTTTACCTCCATGTGAGTTGGGAATAATTGACCAATTTGGTACCCCCAAATAGGAAGCGACATGTGTATTATTTTTAAAATATAATCATCCACTGACACGTGTTTCGTCGTCTACAACACATCAGAATTGTTGAATCTAGCGAGATTCGAAATCCTTATATATACATATATTTAGCAAAAATGGTAATTAATAAAACCTGAAGAGAATGCTCAATACTATTGCAGAGCATATATACATACACACACACACACATATATATATATATATATATATATATATATATATATATATATATATATATATATATAGTAATGATTAATGGCGATTAAGCTACACTGAATATTCCGCGTTTCATCCACTCTAGGACTCTTCAGGCTTTACCATATAAAAAGGATAAACAGCCACAGAATTCGCGCATAAGCCTGAAGAGTCTTAGAGTAGATGAAACGCGGAATATTCAGTGTAGCTTAATCGCCATATATATTTTATAAATTACTAACTAGCTCTGCATACGTATTGAGCACTTTTGAAGTAAATACTTACAGTTTACGCATAAATCTATACCTTCGTATATAAATTTTATGTGAGTAAATTAAGTAGTTATATATATATATATTTATATATATTACTGTTTTTTTCTGTAAAGTCTGATGAATCTATTGGATCGTTAATACGATTCGGTAACGTAAACATGTGTAACTAAGCAGATGATATATATATACATTAAGAGGTATATTTTGTAAATCAAGAATAAAAAGTGCTCAATACGTTAGTGGATCGAAATATGTTTTTTTTTAAAATTATTTCAACCTCGTGCGTATTAACCTGTTCTTTCACTAGACGGTATAAGATTTTTCACCTATATCATCAGATAATTTAAGTTTAAATAGAAAGAAAAGATACTGTTTTACATATAGATATTAAAAGCCAGTATAGTGGGAGTAAGGTAAAGAGAGGGGAGGAGGAAAAGGGAGAAAGGGAAAAGGAGGGGAAAGACACTTGAAAAAAATAAAAAAGATTAAAATATAAATATAAATTGAGTTAAAATTTTGTAAAGTTATAAATATAAAACAGAGCAAGAGATGGAGAGGGGGCAAAAGAAGAAAAGAAAAAAGGAATTAAAATTGAGTGTTTCAAAAAAGGGCTTGCTGTGTTTTGAAAGGTGACTTGCGTATGTCTTAAGATCCAAACTATGTTAAGAAGTCAGCACTCTTCTGCGACGACGCCGGTGGTGGGGTGGGCAGAGAGAGCCAAGATGCGTTGAGTTCATATTATAAACAGATGCGTCCAATATAGCTTGTATAAAATCCCTTTGAGTAGGAATTACATTATGAATTCTGTTTGGTATATATATTGGAGTCGGGTTTATGAAAGAGGAGGAAAACATGGATTTTTGTAATATTTTCGGGATATTTAGACTGCATAGGTTTAGTAATTTTATTTTAGATATAGGAAAAATGTCGAATTTAAAGGTTGACCGTAATTTAATATCTTATATTCCAGTTAATAATTATTACCATTTTTATTAACTGAAAAAGTCTTCGAACCTTCAAAATCTATTTTAATAATTAGCTCGATGTTATTAATTATTTGTTGTAATAGAATCATTTTCTTTGTTCTATTAAGAAGTATTATTTAAAATAAATATTAATTTATTTTTTATTTAATTATATTTATTTTATTTACAATTATTAATAGCTGACAACAGTTACGTTTAAAACCAGAAGTAGCTTATTTGTTTGTTATGATAGTTATTTCCTTCGTAAACTATAAAACTTACTTGGCGTTTGATTTTCATAAACCAAAATAAATCCGTTTTACGCTTCCCTAAATCCAACATGTTGCCACTTTTTGTAACAAGTCAGGATATTCGGTGTATCTTTAATCATATGTGAATAATCCCTCTGCCCGATAATACGTTTCGACCGGGCCACGCCGGGTATATATATATATATATATATATATATATATATATATATATATATATATATATATATATATATATATATATTCTAGATATGCACCAAAAGCCATTATCTACTTGTTATACCATCGTGGAGTTTCCACCGTCACATCTAATTATGTTTGATTAGACAATAGAAGTGGATATTCTAATTAAAATCCGCCTCGAAAATTAAAAGCAATCAACTCATCCAGGTGTCTGGTAGGAAGATTAATTAATTAATAAATCGATTAAAAAGATGTGCTAATCAATGCTGATCGTTTCAACCTTAAAAATTGGATTTGATTACTAATTCTATTCCCGTACCATTGCAGACATTTAAATTAGGCATACAAAGCAGATTATTCTCTGCCTAGTTTACCGCCACGAGCATTCGTCTACTGGGTGACATGCCTGTGCCATCTTTCTTTTCACCAGTAAGCGGATATTTTATTATGTTTAGAGTTGCTTTATTTGGCTGCGGGTCAGATCTGACAAAAAAGAGATAATAAAGGACTTCCATATTCGTGATGAATGGTATTGTACCACAGTTAACCCCAATTCTTTGCTGAAGGGGCACGTTACCTGAAATGAAATATACACCACGTAATTGTTCTTCTATGGGAGAATTCGCCAAGCTTTTCTGAAAGCATATTTCCCTCACTGATTTACAAGTGAAAACCGAAAAACATAAGACGCAAAAGAGATTTTCAGTCCGTTAAGTCCAAAGTAGCTGAGCAGCGGCTTAGTTGCCATCAGTTTTGGCAAATAACAAACAGGGTCCTGAACAGAAGCGTGTGCTCTATCCCAACCATCATCAATGGACCTGACTCTTTCCAAAGAGCTTTGCAGCTAATTCTAACCTATGCGACGAAGGCCGCCAACCCCCCTTATTTCCGCCTGTATCAGAAAACACACTATGCGATATACAAATATCTGTGCGTGATGTTGCCAAGCTAATCAAAAACATTGATTCCAGTAAAGCAGCTAGCCCTGACGGCATTCCAATTATAGTGCTGTGTAGCTTCAACCAAAACTATCTCCCATATTTACAAAGCTGTTTAAACGTTGTCTTAAAGAGAATTGCTTCCCAACACCCTCGAAAACCTCATCAGTATGTCCTGTATTTAAGAATTCTGGTGATTAGTCATCTTCCTCTCAGTACAGACCAATTAGGCTCCTGTGCACCATGAGTAAGTTGCTTTTTTTTTTTTTTTTACACAGTGATCACCGCTTATCAAGGCCCGGAAGCCACTCAGGGATAAGGGTTATTGCAAGTACATTATGTTATTATGTTAGTGTGGAGATTTGATGAAGTGTTTAATTAAGGGGGCGGTTCATTAGGAATTTGTTAACATTGGACTTGAAGACATCCAAGTTGTAGTCCGGAGGGAAGCAGGCAGATGGAACAGAGTTCCACAGGCGTGCAGTTCTAAGAAAGAAGCTTTATTCATGGAATCCGCGTTTTGATTTAGGCACAGATATAGAGTGGGGGAAATTTTTCACAGTGGATTCAGCTAGACGGGTGTTTTTCGTGAAAGATTGGCGAGGGGGACCAGAGATTGGAGATCAGACGAGCACCTGCCATGGAAATAACGATAAAACAAGGATAGGCTCGCAATGTCTCTTCTGTGGGAAAGAGGTTGCAGGGTAGAGAAAAGGGCATCCCCCACTAAGCCACAAAGTCTATTTTGTACTCTGTCAAGGCAGGATAGGCTGTTTTTAGCAGCTCCTGCCCAGATATGGCAACAGTATTCCATCCTTGGACGTACTTGGCTTTTATATAGATAGAGAATTGCATCAGTAGTGAGATATCTTCTGGAGCGGTAGAAGGATCCCACCATCTTTCCAGCGACCTTGGCAACAAACTTGATGTACGTGTTCCATTTCAGATCAGGAGTAAAGGTCCAACCCAGAAGCTTGTCAAAACACGGGGCCTCACCCAGACGAGAGCCATCCATCAGAATTGATGCCAGCTGGGGATCAGAGCGTTGATGATGTAGGGATAGGAGTTTGGTTTTAGATGCATTAAAGGTAACCAGCCACATCTTCCCCCACTGAACCACGCGCTCGAGATCAGAGGAGAGAGAATCAGAGAGAACTTTGTCATTTACAGCCTTTGATGTGTTGCCGTAGATGGTCGTGTCATCAGCATAGATGTCAACGAATGATTTAAGTATGTGTTTAGGGAGGTCATTGATGTAGATCACGAAGAGAGTTGGGCCCAAGATTGACCCCTGAGGGACTCCAGCATTTTGCTTGAATCTGTGTTTAATAGACAAGTAGTCAACCACCTCAGCAAAAATAAACTTCTTAGTGACATGCAATATGGTTTCCGTTCTGCTAGATCTACAGCAGATGTGCTAACGGTTATATCTCATAAAATTAGTGAATCTCTTAACGGAGGCTTCCTTTCTAGAGCAATTGCTCTTGACATATCAAAGGCCTTTGATATAGTATGGTATAAAGGTCTACATCATAAGATATCCAAGCTATGATATAGCTGGAAATGTTTTCTCAGTTATTAAATCATTTCTGTCGGATAGATTCATAAGAGTATGGTTGATGGGCAGAAATCAAAAGCTTATAGAATTAATGCTGGAGTCCCTCAGGGGTCCATCCTAGGCCCAACTCTCTTCCTGATCTACATCAATGATCTTCCAAATAACATCCTAAAATCATTCATTAACACTTATGCTGACAATACTATCATCTATGGCAACATACCAAAGGCCGTAAATGAAAAAGTTCTCTCTGACTTTCTATCCTCTGATCCTAGTACAATGGGGAAAGTGGTGGCTGGTTACTTTTAATGCATCTAAAACCAAGCTTATATCTTTACATCATCACCTCATCTGGCATCAATTGAAATGAATTGGTCTTGTCTTGGGGAGGCTCCATGTTTTGACAAGCTTCTGATCTAACCCTAACCCTTCCTCGACAGAGTTCAAAATAAACTTTGTAGCTTATTGGGGGATGCCCTTTTCTCTTCCCTGCAACCCCTTCCCCACAGAAGAGACGTTGCGAGCCTATCCTTGGTTTATCGTTATTTTCATGTCAGGTGCCCCCCTTGCCAAACTTTCATGAAAAACACTTGTCTAGCCAGAACCACTATCAACAATTTCCAACACTCTTTATCTGTGCCTACACCTAAATGTAGATTCCATGAACAGGGATTCTTTCTTAGAACAAAACACCTGTGGAACTCTCTTCCGTTTGCCTGTTTTCCAGCTGACTACAATTTGATTGTCTTCAAGTCCAACGTAAACAAATTCTTGATGAACCGTCCCCCTAAGTAATCCAATTTTCAAAATTTCCACTACTTATGATCACTACGCTAAAATCCCATCGACCAATTTATACCTATGAATCCTTATCCTCGAGTGGCCTCCGGGCCTTGATAAGTGGTGACTCCTTTGTCCTTTGTCAAGAACTTTCATAACTTGCTATACTTTTATGTTGTTAATTTTTTTCACCCTATCTTATTTCATGATGGCTTTAACCGTTTTTCTCTGTAAGATCGAACTGTAATATCTCTTAATCAATCAGTTGCATTTCCTTTTTCTATTTCGTTGTTTTTACACCAACTTCTCCATGTGCAAAATCGTTACAACCTGACTTCTTTTTATTTGTATAGTTTTTGCAAACATTCTTGAAGTTAATTTATTTTTATTTCGGACTATTATTCTCATCTTTATTAGTTGTTGTTTTCATCTTTATTGTTTTAAAATTTTTTTTTTAATTACATTTTCGCCACAAACAAGGCACAGTGCCACTTTGGTGTAGGGGGCTACTATCAGGAGCAGCAACTACTGGGGCACTATGTTGGGATTTGGGCAGCAAGATGTCGGGTCACGTTACACTTGAACTGCATGTCAGTACAGTTAGGGAAGCAGGAACCTGGAATTGAATTCCAGAGTCTAGTGGTTCTGGGGAAGAAACTACTGGAGTAGAAAGATCTTTTACATCTAGGGATCTCTACTGTGTGGGGGTGGGATTTAGCTGCCTGTCGGGTTTATTGAGGGTGTCTACGTCGTGGGGGCACAAGTGTCTGCAGTTCGTCAGAGCATTCACCATTAAAATACTTGTAGGACAGGCAGAGAGATGCAACGTTTCGTCGATGGGACAGAGGCTGGAGCTTAGATGCCAGTTCAGGGCCTATCAGATTGGCGACTCTCTTTTGAACCTTGTCTAGGAGCGAGAGACTAGTAGCAGATGCACCAGCCCAAATGTGACAACAATACTCCATACATGGGCGAATGGTGGCCTTATAGAGGTACAGGATACTTTCAGGTGTCAGTAGTTTTCTAGCACGGTAGAGAGAGCCTACCTTTTTCGCAGCGGCCCTGGCAATGTTTTCAATATAATTGTTCCAACTCATGTTTCCTGTGAACGTTAGACCAAGCAGTTTGAAAGATGTACTCTCAGACAGGGAGTCACTGACCATTGCTATTGGTGGCAGAGAATGTTTCTTGTAATTATTCAAGGAAACCAGTTTAGTTTTGGCAGCATTGAATGTGACCATCCATTTATGTCCCCATTCCACTACAGATTGGAGGTCATCCTCTAGTGTTTCTGCCATTTCTTTAGATATGTGTTCATTTGTTTTTCTGTCATGCCTGTTATAGAGTGTAGTGTCATCAGCATATATACCCATCTCAGAGGCAGTTTTGTCGGGGAGGTCATTAATAAATATTAGGAACAATAGAGGTCCAAGGATAGATCCCTGAGGAACTCCCGCATTTATATCACACTGTTTAGATGTACGACCGTCGAGGACAACCTGGATTTTTCTCTTATCTAAGAAGGATTTAATTATGTTAAGTATTTTACCAGTGATACCGTATGACTTAATTTTCATGAGGAGAACCTTGTGCCATACCCTGCCAAAAGCCTTAGATATATCTAGACCTACCGCTCTGCCCTCCCCCGCTTTGTCCAGTGAATGGTATATACGTTCAGAGATTATAGTTAGGATGTCAACTGTGAAACGGGCTTGTCTAAATCCATATTGTTTGTCAGTCAGAAGTTTAGTATCTGTAAGGTGCCGGACTAGAGCATGGTTAATTAAGGTCTCAAATATTTTGGCGAAAAGTGGGAGGAGGTTAATGGGGCGATAATTTAATAGGTCAGTTATTTCGCCAGAATTCTTGAATACTGGTACAACAGAAGCAGTTTTCCAACAGCCCGGAAAGCATGATTCATTAAGGCATTTGTTGTAGAGTTTGGAGAGAACTGGAGCTACTTCGGCTGAGCACTTTTTTAATAGCACAGCTGAGATGAGATCAGGTCTACATGCTTTTGAAGTGTCTAGGTATTTTATGATAGCGTGTACCTGAGCAGGGGTGATTTTCAGATCGTCTAGCGTGGCGTCTGTCCGCAAAGGAAATTCAGGCAGGGGGTGATTGGAAGGGTCCTGTGTGGAGTTCGAGGCAAACCAGCTGGCAAGCATATCAGCCTTGTTGGTTGCTGAGCAAACAACCTCGTGATTGTTGGTTAGCGGGGGAATTGTTTACTACACTGTTGTAGATTTTCCAGAAGTCACGATTTCCTAATTTTTGTGCTTCGATGCGTTTTTTCGTGGTTTCAGTAAATTCTCTCTTAGCTGTCGCTATTTCTTTCCTAACGTAACTTCTAGCTTCTATATACTTCTGTTTTTTTTTTAACTGGATTTATGTCGGTTAAATCTGCGGTATGCATGCTGCCTTTGAGCAATGACAATTGCGCAAGTCTAAGTAAACCTTTGGGGAGAGTGGGGCTTACTATAAAATTTCCACATGGGAACATGTGCTTCCATTGCTGTTTTGAACCATTCAGTGGTCTCATTTGCGCACTGTTCAGCAGGAAGAGAAAAAAATATTTCCCCATGGGGCATCTCTGATAAGATCTCTGATGGCTTCCCAGTCAGCCTTTTTATAATATCTGGTTGTTTTGAGCACTGGCTCTTCAGTTTTGGGTCTAGAATTTAGGGCGATTTCTACCATTATCACTGCATGGTCAGCGTCCCGAGTGGGCTGTCAGCATTTGTTGTACAATCCTCGAGAACTGTAGTCAGAAACAGATCTAGAAGTGATGTGTGTTGTTCTTGCTGGTAAGGGAAACGGGTTGGAAACGTAACCATTTGTGATAGGGAGTGAGATATAGCAAAACTATGTGTTGTGCTGCCCGATGCATCTGTGTGAGTAGAGAATCCAAGCCAGTTTTTGTGGTGAACATTAAAGTCACCAAATACATGTACTTGTGCGCTAGTGTCGAGGGAGAGTGCTGTGTCTATGCTGCAGAGACTTTATTTATTATGGTGCAGTCCTGGGTCGAGGGAGAGCGGTAGAGAAAATAAAAGTAGCTAATGTTGTGTTGTATGTTTAGTCTAAAGCACATAAAGGCTTGATCCTCCGTTTCTAGGGTTGTTTCTCTAGTCAGGGGGAGGGTGTTACAAATGTAGATTCCAAGTCCGTGCATATGTCTGTCAGAGTCCTTACGGCAGAGTGGGAGATAGCCAGGCATGTTTTTCACGACGTTTCGGCCAACTATTCCTCTGGCCTTCGTCAGGTGGTAACCGCGATGGATAGGAACTTCGAATCTCCTAACTGCATTCTCAGCAATCACTGCCACCCGTAGTTGTTGTCGTCTCACCACGTTTTGGCCAAGTAAACTTCTGACACGCTTTGGGTAGGATTGAAACCGCTATCTTCAGACAATCTCCATCTGGAACCGTAGAGATTCAACGTCTCTATAAACTGTGCCACGGGCCCTGAAGGGCGATCAAGGTTGGATTTTTTGATCTTGTTAATCCACGTTTATTTATTATCTGATCTTCCATAGTCGGGTCCGTACCGATTGGTATATATACATTATTCCTTAATTTAACAACTACGGATGGCAGTGATTGCTGAGAATGCAGTTAGGAGATTCGAAGTTCCTATCTGTCGCGGTTACTACCCGACGAAGGCCAGAGGAATAGTTGGTGGAAACGTCGTGAAAAACAACAACCAATAAAGATGAAAACAACAACTAATAAAGATGAGAATAATAGTCCGAAATAAAAATAAATTAATATATATAATGCTCATCTCAAAAATGAATTCCAATTAAGGAATAATATATATTCTTGAAGTTATCTGGCATTTACTTTGAACATTATCTAACAACTGAAGGGATCAAACAATACAAAAATGAAATAACGAAACGGTTTCGGATTATATTTTCTTTTTACTGCTGACTCAGTACTTATAAAGTCTAAAAACCACCAAAGGAGAACTATTAACGATCTGACTGCATTATCAATGTAATAATCAAGAATATCATGAGAAGATTGAAAATAATAAATGGAATCAACACAATTGCATTTACAAGTATTTCTTTATATTGGTTTTGAAGACGATCATGCTGTACCCTGCATGGAAGCAGTCCTTGATAATATGTTCCACTGACTTGAAGTTATTAAAAAAAACCCCTCTGTTTATGAACATTTCGGTTGATTTTGGTATATCACATATGAATTAAACATGGGATTTTATTTAGTCTGTCATGCTTAAGTTTAAAATACTTTATTTGGCTGCCACAATTTTTAATTAGAATGTTCTTTGGGCTGTAATGCTTAAGTAAGAAATGTGATTTTCTTTGGTCTGGCCACACTTTATTTTGAAATAAAATTTTATTTGGTCTGTCACTTTGTGTTAGAAATAATATTTTTATCTGTCACGAACGAATATTGAATAGTATTGTCTTTGAAAAAGAGAATTTATATGTTAAGAAGCAATAACAACACGGAGTAAAAAATAAATTAAAAAAAACTAAAAAAAAACCAACTCATTTTCGACGATGTACGTCTTCATCAGGTATGGAAATAATTTTCGTATTTCCTTTGCTTTCCTCGTGACTTGGCGTCACAATAAAATCAAAATTCGTGTGGTTTTACTCTTTTTTTTCAAATGGAAGAATTAGTGGATTCACGTGAAATAAATCAGATATTTTTTTCGGTCTAACAATTGTGTGAATTTTAACCCGAATTTGCAATGCAGATAAAAATAAACATTAATTTATATAATAGTTAAAAACAACTCAGTTTCAACAATAAACGTCTTCGTCATACCTGAAGAAGACGTATATCGTCGAAACTAAGTTGCTTTAATTTTTCTAATCAATTGATATTTATTAAAAAAAAAACTGCGTTGTATTGATTTATTAACTTACAGATTCTAACTCAAATTTACACAACACTTATGCCAAAATCTAATTTATAAAAAAAAATAGAATTTTCATTCTTAAACGTGCAGATTAAATGGACGCATCTTGCTGAAATTCGTTCTTAGACTTTTCAAACCTGTTTTTGTTTTTCTTCTTTGTTTATTCAATTGAATTCCAACAATGTGATTGTCATTAATTCATTTCCATTCAAGCAAAATGTCACAATTCAACTCATCCATTAAAATAAACGAATGAACAAGGGTTTCGCCAGCCGTTGTCGTCAATTCAGAATACTTATAACAAAAGATAAACATTTAATGGTAGAAAACAACAAAGGCATCGATAACAAAAACGAATATATATATATATATATATATATATATATATATATATATATATATATATATATATATATATAGTTGTACAGTTTGGTTTCCTAGATGTAGATCCACTGAAACCCGTGATTATTAACGATTGTTCAATGGAGGACAGAACTGCTATATATAGTCTGTTTATTATACAAACATTATTGTTTACATATGTGCATACACGTTTCAGTGGAATCACAATTCAGAGACCCACCTCATCAGACCGAAAAAAGAAGCGACACGGAAACGAAAATCCAGGTTCATTCATTTTGTATATAAAAATTGGTGTGACCTGAAAAAAGGGGGGATGTTTAGTTTGTAAATGTAAATAGTTTGGTCAGGAGTTAGAAGTACGACAAAGAAAGGGAATAGGGAGTGAGAGAGGAAGAAAGAAAATGCAAAATACAATCCAGCCTGATCAATGTATGGCTGAGGGGGTTACGGTTATATTCTGGTTTTAGAACTAAGTGTTTATTACTTTGGTCTGAAGTGGTTCTAGTGTGATCTTTTTATTCTCACCAGGGCCGTTTCTCTATTGCAGACTTTCTGTCTGTTTATGTTTTGGTTTTGGTGCATTCTTTATCTCCTTATTTTATTGATAAACTTTATTTTATTTATTTATGTCCAAATAATATACAACTAGATCATCAAATTAACAGCGTGTAAGCTTCCTCTCTAGGGAAATTGCTCTTGACATATCAAAGGCCTTTGATAAGGTATGGCATAAAGGCCTACTTCACAAGATCTCCAGTCATGGTATAGCTGGAAATGTCTTCTCAACTATTAAATCATTTCTCTCTGGTAGGTTCTTAAGAGTAGTGGTTGATGGGCAGAAATCAGAGGCTCTCAGTATTAATGCTGGAGTCCTTCAGGGGTTAATCCTGGGCCCAACTCTCTTCCTGATCTACATCAATGATCTTCCAGACCACATCCTTAGATCATTCGTAGACATTTATGCTGACGATACTACCATCTATGGAAGCACTTCGAAGACCGTAAAGGACCAAGTTCTCTCTCTCTCTCTCCTCTGATCTTGAGCACGTGGTACAATGGGGAAAGAAGTGGCTGGTTACTTTTAATGGATCTAAAATCAAGCTTCTATCTTTACATCATCAACGCTCTGCTGCCCAGCTGCAATCAATCGAAATGAATGGTTCTCGTCTTGGGGAGGCTTCATGTTTTGACAAGCTTGTGGGCTTGACCTTTACTCCCGATCTGAAATGGAACACGTATATCAAATCAATTGCCAAAGTCGCTGGAAAGATGGCGGAATCCTTCTACCGCCCCAGTAGATATATCACTCCTGATGCAATTTTCTACCTATATAAAAGCCAGGTTCGCCCAACGATGGAGTACTGTTGCCACATCTGGGCAGGAACTTCTAGAAGCATCTTATCCTGTCTTGACAAAGTTCAAAATAGACTTCGTAGCTTAGTGAGGGATGCCCTTTTCTCTTCTCTGCAACCTCTTTCCCACAGAAGAGACGTAGCGAGCCTGTCCCTTCTTCATCGTTATTTTCATGGCAGGTGCTCATGTGAACTTCGATCTCTGGTCCCCCCTCGCCAGACTTTCACGAAAAACACTCGTCTTTCCAGAACCACTATCAGCAATTACCCACACTCTTTATCCGTGCCTACACCTAAACGTAGATTCCATGAACAGGGTTTCTTTCTTAGAACTGCTCGCCTGTGAAACTCTATTCTGTTTGCCTGCTTTCCAGCTGACTACAATCTGATTGTCTTCGTCCAAACGTGACCAAGTTCTTATTGAACCATCCCCCTAAGTAATCCAATTTACAAAATTCCCACTAATGTTTACTACGCAAAAATCACAATGACTAATATATACCTATTAACCCTTATCCTCGAGTGGTCTCTGGGCCTTGATAAGCGGTGACCCTCATATATATATATATATATATATATATATATATATATATATATATATGCAGTTTATTTTATGTGATTTAAATATAGACAGTATCACGGGAGTTGCATTCTTTATATCAATAATTATTTGATTGAGTTGCATTCTTTATATCAATAATTAATTGATTTATTTATAACGTTTAATTGCTATATACACGTTAATATAATGAATGCAACTCCAATGATAACATCTATATTTAAATCATATTAAAAAGACTGTATATATTTTACACGCCGTTAATCATTTCAAAATAAGTAAATAAAAGGAAGGAAGGAGATAGGAACACTAAATAACGGAAATACATATGTAAGTAGATAGAAAAAAACAAATAGCAATAAACCAAGGAAACTAGGAAGAAAAATAACTAATGGTTCCACCCCTCGTATAATAACTGAAAAATTAATATCACGACACCTTTTTCAAAATAAAATACTCAAATTGCCTAAAGAGATTTAACACTTCTTAATTGTTCTAATGAATTTGTAATAAAGTTATATATCATTTTTGCTCCTCATCTTTCATTTAATGTTATTGTTTTCTGATAGTGTTGAATTTTTCTTATCGAGGTTTGCTTTTATTTACTCTTTGATAACATAATTATATATATATATATATATATATATATATATATATATATATATATATATATATATATATATACAAAAAAAAAAAAAAAAAAAAATTACAAAAAATCAAATATAGATATTTGCAAAAAAATTGACAAGGATAGTAAAGAAATAACTGACAAACTTAAAATTAGTAATAGAGTGGGAATTTTACAAAAAAAACAGTCATATATTTTGCTTAAAGACCATAAGATAAATTTTGAAAATAAACCTACAACTAGGTTAATTAATCCTACGAAACCCGAAATAGGTAAATTAAGTAAAAATATACTAGAAAGAGTTAACTATCAAATTAAATCAACATATAAGCTAAATCTATGGATTAACACAGCGGATACCATTAAATGGTTTTCCAATATACATAATAAAAAGAATTGTACTTTCTTACAATTCGATATTGTGAATTACTATCCCTCCATATCTAAGGAACTATTCGAAGAGGTGATGGAGTTTGCTAAACTCCTGTCTGATATAAAAGACACTGAAATTGAAATTATACGGACATGTAGAAATACTACATTAATTAGTGGAAATGATCAGTGGTTGAAAAAAGATCAAAATGACCTGTTTGACATTTCCATGGGGTCTTTGGATTCGGCTGAAATGACAGACTTAGTAGGTCTATTCATACTATACAACTTAACCAAAGACATCAATGTCATGGATATAGGCTTGTATCGTGATGATGGACTGATGATCATCAAGGAATCCAACGGCCCTAAATGTGAAAGAACCAAAAAGATTATCTTAAATGAATTCCGTAGAATTAAATTAAAAGTGGATATTATATCAGATGTTAAAACTGTAAATTTTTTGGATGTGAACTTTGATTTAAGGAAAGGCATCTACCAACCATATAGGAAGGAAAACTCAAACCCAATTTATGTACACCCCCTATCAAATCACCCAAAATCTATCATTAGGCATATCCCCAAATCCATTAGTAAAAGAATCAGTGACAATTCTTCCAATCTTGAAACATTTAATAAACATAAATATTTCTATAACAGGGCCCTTAAGGATAGTGGATACAAAAACACCCAAATTGAGTTCATAGAACCAACACACCCAAACACAAATACAAATAGAAACCGTAAGAGAAAAATCCTGTGGTACAATCCCCCTTTTAATCTGAAACTTAAAACAAATCTAGGAATGAAATTCTTAAACTTAATTAAAAAGCACTTCCCTATTAATAACATACTACATAAAATTTTCAATAAAAATACAATAAAACTTAGTTATAGTTGTAATGAAAACCTTGAAAAAATAATTAAAAAACATAATAACAAAATATTAAACAAAAATAGCACACCCATTGCTACCGAAAGTTGTAACTGTAGAATTAAATCAAAATGCCCTCTTAAAGGAAATTGTCAAATTACTTCTGTAGTGTACCAAGCAACTATTTCTACTAAGGAAAATCCGAATGAAAAAAAATATTACATAGGAATGACAAATAACAATTTTAAAGAAAGATTTACCGGTCACAAGTGCTCTTTTGAAAATAATGAGTACAAAAATAGAACTTCCTTGTCTAAATATTACAATGAACTAGTAGAGCAAGGTTACTCCCCAATAGTAAATTGGAAAATTTTAAAGAAAGCGAAAACCTGTTCATCTTTAAACTCGCCTTGCTACCTATGTCTTTATGAGAAATTATTTATACTTACTTTTAGAGAAAGAGATAAATTATTAAATAAGAAGCACGAAAATTCAATTAATTGCAAACATTATAAAACCCATCTTTTAAGTAATTTAGTTTAGATATAAAATTTAAATAAATTAAAAATTGTCACTGATTTCTATAATTTATTAATATTCTATTAATATACTTTCTCCTCTCCTGATTTCATTCTTTACTTCTCCTATCTTATATACATGTGTGTCTATGTGTATATGTATGTGTCTATGTATTTATTTTATGACCGTGTGTACTTAGATCTATATATTTCTATATTATTTGGTATACCCTCCCATGTTTATTCAATCCATTTGTATGTTTCTATGTGTGTATGCATCTATCTGTACCCTTGCCAAATTATTTGTATTCTTATGTATTTCTATATATATAATTTATGTAAATTATACATATTTATGTGTGAGTATATATATGTGTGTGTGCGTTGTTGTGTATTAGTATATGATTGTGTGCATATATTTGTGTATTTTTTGTATGTATGTGTATACATAAGATTATATATATATATATATATATATATATATATATATGCTTATTAGTATGTCGGTTGGTTCTCTGTGAGTATATACATATGTATCTTATTATTTTTAATTAGGGTACTATCTACCTGTGCGTCGCTATTTTTGAGTATTTCGTTGATTTAATTACTTCTTTTGCCTGAATATATTTATAGGTAAGTGTACTTGTATCTGTGTTATTAGTAATCTGGTATTGAATGTATTATTTTGTGATTTAATATGACTTTATATCTATACTTAAATAGCTTAAACTTCCAACTTAATAGTATAGTTACACCTTTACTTATGTGCATGTATATGTATATATATATATATATGTATATATATATATGTGTGTGTATGTGTGTGTATATTTGGGTATATATATGTGTGTGTGTGGTTATATATCTATATATATATATATTTGTATTATATTCTTTTTATATACATAAATATTAGTAGTTTTTTATTTATAATTATTGGACCTATTTAATTTATTTAATCCCCTCTTATGGCTAAATATGTTATATTAAAAGGATAATAAATATTAATTTTATTCTGTTTTTATTATTATTATTATTATTATTATTATTATTATTATTATTATTATTATTATTATTATCATTACTATTATGTTTATTGTTATTAATAATAATTTTAATATTGTTTTATCATTATTTTTTTCTTTTATTCATATATTTATCTAATAAAAACGCGAAAACTTTAAACTTATATCATTTAGCATAAAGGGCCTAATTAATGGTAGACGTATGTTTGAATTGCGTTGATTTTACTCGTGGACGTATGTAAGAGGATAAATATGCTAGCAGAATACATTCACTGCCTTTTTTGACACGTTCATTTCTGACGCTTGGATTGTATCTTCTGTTTGTATTTGTAATAATATGCTTCATTACTGAATTGTATAATTGTTCATAAATTGGTTGACACGCAGATTTTTTTTCTTTTTCTTTTTCTTTTTCTATATACTGTCAAATTCTTACTTTCTCTCTTTCTCTATTTAACTAGATCTCATTATTCTTTCCTTTTCCTTCTAGTTCTTATTCTCTTTATTATAACCCTTTGTTTCTTTTTTCTTTTCTTCTCCATATCATATATATATATATATATATATATATATATATATATGATATGGAGAGGGGGGGGAGGGGAGAAATGAAGTATGTATATATATATGTATGTATATATATATATATAGGAATAAAGTATGTATATATATATGTATGTATATGTATATATATATATATATATATGTATATATATATGTATATGTGTGTATATGTGTGTGTATGTGTATATGTATGTGTATATATTTTCTCTCTTCTTTTTCTCTCTATTTTGTTTTCTCTATATTTTCTTTCTCTATTTCTGTCTCTATTCCTTTTTTCTTCTCAATCACTCTCTCCCCATTGTAATCTTTTAACTTTATTTAAATTGCCTCTCCCTTTTTACTTTTTAATTTAATTAAAGTCCTGTGTTTTAAGTTTTTTAACTCCAACTTCTAAAGAGTTCCTACCTAAAATAAAAATCCATTATTCATTGAACTTTTGAATAGTCAAGTCGCTGCCTGATGATATCTGTTGTTTGATTGAAACAAGTGGCTGTTTGTAGCAGCGGGATGTGAGCATGTTTATATAACAATAAACAAGTAATATATATATATATATATATATATATATATATATTAGATTGTTGATTTATTCGTTTTGTTTGTAAGCGGTTCTGTAGTATTTTTCTTATCTGCCCTTTGTTTATATTCAAGTCACCTCATATTTATGGGATGTATTATTTGTAATTAATTAATTTTTTTAATATTTACTTAAATATTTTTACGTGCATTTTTTTTACATGGAGGTCATCAAGACGGGAAGCCACTTGGGGATAAGGGTTATTGCGTGTACAGTAATCAGTGGGATAGTATCGTAGTAATCGTTAGTATTGGAGATTTGATAAAGTGTCTTACTTAAGGGGGCGATTCATCAGGAATTTGTTTAAGTTGGACTGGAAGACATCCAAGTTGTAGTCAGGTGGGAAACAGGCAAACCCAAGAGAGTTCCACAGGCATGCACTTCTAAGAAAGAAGCTTTGTTCATGGAATCTACGTTTTGATTTAGGCACAGATAAAGAATGGGGGAAATTACTGACTGTGGTTTCAGCTAAACGGGTGATTTTTGTGAAAGATTAGTGAGGGGGACCACAGATTGAAGCTTGGACGAGCACTTGCCATGGAAATAATGATAAAACAAAGAAAGGCCCGCAACGTCTCTTCTGTTGGAGAGAGCTTGCAGGGAAGAGAAAAGGGCACCTCCTACTAAGCTGCGAAGTCTATTTTTTACTCTGTCAAGGCAGGATATGCTGTTTTAGCAGCTCCCGCCCAGATGTGGCAGCAATGCTCCATCCTTGGAGTATTAATGCTGGAGTCCTTCAGGGGTCCATCCTGGGCCCAACTCACTTCCTGATTTACATCAATGATCTCCCGAAACACATACTTAAACCATTTGTTGATATCTATGCTGATTACACGACCATCTATGGCAACACATCAAAGGCTGTAAATTCTCTCTGATTCTCTCTCTTCTTATCTCGAGCCTGTGGTACAGTGGGGGAAGAGGTGGTTGGTTACTTCTAATACATCTAAAACCAAGCTTCTATCTTTACATCATCAACGCTCTGATCCCCATCTGGTATCAATTGAAATGAATGGCTCTCATCTTTTGACAAGCTTCTGAGTTTGACCTTTATCCCTGATCTGAAATGGAACACGTACATCAAGTCTGTGACCCAGGTCGCTGGGAAAATGGTGGGATCCTTCTACCACTCCAGAAGATATCTCACTACTGATGCAATTCTCTATCTGTATAAAAGCCAAGTACGTCCAAAGATGGAGTACTGCTGCCACACCTGGGCAGTAGTGCTAAGACAGCATATCCTGACTTGACAGGGTACAAAATAGACTTCGTGGCTTAGTGGGGGATGCCCTTTTCTCTTCCCTGTAACCTCTCTCGCACAGGAGAGACGTTGCGAGCCCATATTGGTTTTATCGTTATTTCCATAGTAAGTGCTCGTCCGAGCTCCAATCTCTGGTCCCCCTCGCCAATCCTTCATGAAAAACACCTGTCTAGCTGAAACTACTGTCAGTAATTTTCCCCAGTCTTTATCTGCGCCTAAATCAAAACGTAGATTCCATGAACAAAACTTCTTTCTTAGAACTTCACGCATGTGGAACTCTGTTCCGTTTGCATGCTTCCCACCTGACTACAACTTGGTTCTTTAAGTCCAACCTAAAAAAATTCCTGATGAATCGCCCCCTTAAGTAAGACACTTTATCAAATCTCCAATACTAACGATTACTACGATACAATCCCATTGATTACTGTACACGCAATAACCCATATCTCTGCATGAATTGACTTGGGCACATGGCATGTCGGTTGACATGCCGCGGATTAATACTATAGCCTAGCTAAACGAGAAGCGGGATCTTGTGCGTTTATTCTAGGCGCTGACCTTTCATAGAATCATTTTAAAGAAACTTTTTAGCACTTCGTAGCCTTTGCCTTTCCCGCTAAAATGTTTAATATCCGCCATTTTAAAATTAACCAATTAACGGCCTTCGCCCTCGACTCCTCAGTATTTGACTCTTCTTGTTGCTACGTAATTCAGTGTTTTTTCTTCTCTTTTACTTTTCGAGGAAGAGAAAGTAAGTGAGTAAAAGTTTCTTCCTCTGACCGTCTTCCGCTCGCTTAGACGAGTGAGTGGTTGAGTATATAGGGAAAGGAGTGTAAGATCGGGACTTTCTGGTAGCGCCAACCATGGGGGTATATATATATATATATATATATATATATATATATATATATATATATATATATAGTGAAATACCACGTATGATATTATATACTTCTATTATTACCAATCCTTTATATAACTCTTTAATGCAACCAAAACATCTAGTCGCCATATTTCAGCATTCTAATAAATAGCTGTATTTTTAAATTAAATTTTCGCCACAAACAAGGCACAGTGTCACTTTGAAGTAGGGGGCTACTGTCGGGGGCATAATTTGCGGGGGCATTATGAAGGGAGATGAGCAGCAAGATGTTTGTTCGCATTACACTTGAACTTCTGCATATCAGTACAGTTGGGAAAGCAGAATCCCGGAAGGGAGTTCCAAAGACTTGCAGTTCTGGGGAAGAAACAATTGAAGTAAAAGGCTTGCTTACACCTAGGGATCTCTACTGTAAAGGGGTGAGACTTAGTTCCTTGTCGAGTTTGTCGGGGGTAGTCACGTCGAGGAGGTACAAGTGCTTGCAGTTCGTCAGAGCATTCACCATTAAAGTATTAGTAGTAGTTATCGAAGCTGAATGAAGTTTTAATGAATAAATTACAAAACAACGTATTTATTATCATCTTCAATAACTTTTTACTGTAGAAGAAGACATAATAATTTGACGCTAATACTGTCTTAGCTTTGTCTAGTTAATAAAGATCAAGGAAGACTATTTCATGGTAAACATACAGATTAATTTAAAGATAAATATAGAATGCATAGTGGACAGATTTATAAATAATCGAAAATGACTCCTAAATTATTATGTCTTTTTCTACAGGAAAAAGTTATTGAAGATAAGAATAAATATATTGTTTTGTAATTTTATTCATTAAAACTTCATTCAGCTTCGATAACTACTTTTAACGTGAATATGAGTGACAAATTTCGAACAATCACGATTTATGAAGAAAACGACATGCATTATGGTAGATTAAATCTTGTGATAGTATTTAAATTTACAGCTTTTTTTCTATCAATATAATACTTTGAAAATATAAAGTAAATAACCATGTTCTTATAACGAACAGTTACAAAATTCGTTTTTATTTGCTTTAAAACAACAGTAAATATTTAATTATCGGATAAGGGGTTTAGTCTCCTAAAATTTATTTCTCAATCAAATTTATAATTGCCCTTTTTCCTTAATCAGCAAGACTGTTCATTTTCCCCTGACCCTTTGTTTCTTTGCCCTCTCCCCTGTGGTTTTCTTCTGTTGCTCTTTTCTCGTCTTTATATTCTTCTAAATCCCAATGACTTACATGCTATGATAAGACGATTCTATTAAGACCTTTAAGAATTATTTACGAAGGCGCTCATTTACCTTTTTCTCAGCTGCGTTCCACACACAGTAGTGTCAACGATTAAGATACAGCGAATTATATTACGATTCATCTGATTATAAAAGTCTTTTATCTTTTCTGACATAAAAAGATTTTTTATATTTATTACAGCATGTTTGAATGTGACATTTTTTTAGAGGACAATATTTATGATTGGTCCGTTCTGACAAAAAGTTGTTCGTTTACAAACAACCTCACGTGTTTAAAATGGAATATAGAGTCACTATACAATTTATATAACAACTTTTCATAACACAAATTGCAATATAAACCCTACCGGCCTTTGAGCTTAAAGAAAGCAAACACTCGTTAATAATCGAGTAGAAAATCGTACGACAGGCTAGATTATATCTAAATGAGAGATTTGAATTGCTAAACTTTACAGAACCGCAAAACCTATCAAACTACAAATGCAAACAGAATTGACTTTACTTCAGGATACATGAAAAAAACAAAAAAAAAAAACAAAAACAAAAAAAAAATTAAGGAGAATTCCAATAATAAAATAATATACCATTCGGTATGCGCTCGACAATGGAAGATCAGATGAGAACGAAAAATTTGGATTTATAAGACCAAAAAATCCAACCTTGATCGCTCTTTGGGGCAGTGGATAAAGGCGTTGAATCTCTACGGTTTCAGGTGAGCATTGTCTGAAGGTAGCGGTTTCAATCCTACCCAAAGCACAAAACATTATGTGTATATATAAAAAGACTTGGTAACATGAATTCCATTCGCTGTAGACTGACGATTCTCTACTGTGATGAAATGTGGGAGCCTCTATGTAGCTTTATTGCCATAAATATATATTCATGATTTATAATATATTAGTGATGGGACGATTCCAATATTTTCCTGATTCCGATTCTTAATAAACTTCTAAATATTTAACTATAAAATGTTTATTTTGTCTGGATTGCCATAACAACACACAACACATGTTAAATGTGCACATATTTTCTCAAACTTAAAACCACATTTGTGTGATGGGGTGATCAATAGATTTTAGTTTACTGGAAGTTTGAGTCAATAAATATTTATTATTTTATCAGCGGTAGAAGATTTTTTAAAAATAAAATTAAATAATAAAAGATAATTTAAAGAACTGTTTTTAGAATCGAGAAATAGGCGCATTTTTTTCTGATTCCAATACCCCCAAAGTTTCGATTTTTCCGATACCAATTCCGATTAATCGTCTCAACACACACACATATATATACAGGGTGACTAAAAAAACCCAGAGGACATTCAATTGTTTTCTGAGCATTTTACAGTCATCGGATAAAAAAGGCCAAAGACCCTAGTGTTTGATGTGATGTTTTGAATATAATAAACAAGTTATGACCAAAGTTTCATTTCATTCGGACAAAACACTAAGAAACGGGGCCTAATTAGAGTTGGGGCCCGTTTTTTTTGTCACCCTGTATGTATTTATGTGTGTTCGAGTTTATTGGACGCCATATTGTAACTGTACTTCAGACAAAAGTGAATAAAACTTCAAGAGCTGCTATTCAATTTATCTTTCTCTACGGCGTTATTCATTTCAACATGATAAAATCAAATTTAGTGATAACGAAAAAAAAATAAAAAATAAAAAACAAAAAAACAAAAAAAACGAAGAAAGAAAAAAAAAAACAGAAAAAATATTCAAATGAATTTTCACAGGTGTTCAAGGCAGGCATAAGGATGAAAATTATAAGCAAAAACTTGAACATATAAACAAAAATGATATTAAGTTGAATGATTTTTTTTACGTTAGCTGCGTCCATTGAAACTTTTCGTTTAGTGATGAGAATGCAATTTTAGACTCAAACCTAACATAGCGAAAGTTGTAGAAAAACGAACATAAAGAAATATGAGAACCCGTTTCAAATGTTTTATCAAAGATTAATCGAACAGGCTGACGAAAATTCTATTTCAATTTCGGACAAATACAAATGACATGGACCAGAGGTCATCTCATCTCATCAGCGTCAGACAAGGCCAAACTATTTGTAAAGAACTTTGCAGCTAATTCTACCCTATGCGACGAAGGCCATCAACTCCCCATATTTCCTCCTATAACACAGAACAAGCTAGGTAACATACAAATATCCGTGCATGAGGTCGCCAAGCTAATAAAGAACCTAGATTCCAGTAAAGCAACTGGCCCTGATGGCATCCCAATTATAGTGTTAAAAAAGCTTCAACCAGAACTTGCTCCCATACTTACGAAACTATTTAAGCGCTGCCTTAAGGAGAAGTGCTTTCCGACTCCCTGGAAGACCTCATCAGTTTGCCCTGTATTTAAGAATTCAGGTGATAAGTCATCTCCCTCTCAATACAGACCAATAAGTCTCCTGTGTGTTATGAGTAAGTTGCTGGAATCCATATTAAATAGAGAAGTAGTCAACCACCTCAGCAGGAATAACCTTCTTAGTGACACACAATATGGTTTCCGCTCTGCAAGATCTACCGCAGATGTGCTGACGGTTATATCCCACAGGATTAGTGAATCTCTTGACAAAGGCTTCCTTTCTAGGGCAATTGCTCTCGACATATCAAAGGCCTTCGACAAGGTATGGCATAAGGGTCTACTTCACAAGATTTCCAGCTACGGTATAACTGGAAATGTTTTCTCAATCATTAAATCATTTCTCTCCGATAGGCTCATAAGAGTAGTAGTAGATGGACAAAAATCGGAGGCCTGCAATATAAATGCTGGAGTCCCTCAGGGGTCAATCCTGGGCTCAACTCTCTTCCTGATCTACATCAATGACCTCCCTAAACACATACTTAAATCATTCGTTGACATCTATGCTGATGACACGACCATCTACGGCAACACATCAAACGCTGTAAATGACAAAGTTCTCTCTGATTCTCTCTCCTCTGATCTCGAGTGCGTGGTTCAGTGGGGGAAGAGGTGGCTGGTTACCTTTAATGCATCCAAAACCAAACTGCTATCCTTACATCATCAACGCTCTGATCCCCATCTGGCATCAATTGTGATGGATGGCTCTCGTCTGGGTGAGGCCCCGTGTTTTGACAAGCTTCTGGGTTTGACCTTTACTCCTGATCTGAAATGGAACACGTACATCAAGTCTGTTGCCAAGGTCGCTGGAAAGATGGTGGGATCCTTCTACCGCTCCAGAAGATATCTCACTACGGATGCAATTCTCTATCTATATAAAAGCCAAGTACGTCCAAGGATGGAATACTGTTGCCATATCTGGGCAGGAGCTGCTAAAAACAGCCTATCCTGCCTTGACAGAGTACAAAATAGACTTCGTGGCTTAGTGGGGGATGCCCTTTTCTCTACCCTGCAACCTCTCTCCCACAGAAGAGACGTTGCGAGCCTGTCCTTGTTTTATCGTTATTTCCATGGCAGATGCTCGTCTGAACTCCAATCTCTGGTCCCCCCTCGCCAATTTTTCACGAAAAACACCCGTCTAGCTGAATCCACTGTGAAAAATTTCCCCCACTCTATATCTGTGCCTAAATCAAAACGCAGATTCCATGAACAAAGCTTCTTTGTTAGAACTGCACGCCTGTGGAACTCTGTTCCGTCTGCCTGCTTCCCTCCGGACTACAACTTGGATGTCTTCAAGTCCAATGTTAACAAATTCCTAATGAACCGCCCCCTTAAGTAAACATTTCAGCAAATCTCCTCACTAACATAATGTACTTGCAATAACCCTTATCCCTGAGTGGCTTCCGGGCCTTGATAAGTGGTGATCACTGTGTAAAAAAAAACAAAAAACATTTCACACTTAAGCTTGATGGATCAATCAAAGCGATATTTAACCTGTGTG
This sequence comes from Euprymna scolopes, assembly GCF_053919585.1. Taxonomy (NCBI): domain Eukaryota; kingdom Metazoa; phylum Mollusca; class Cephalopoda; order Sepiida; family Sepiolidae; genus Euprymna; species Euprymna scolopes. Next base: position 23,021,537 of record NC_136526.1, on the reverse strand, counting down.
ACAGACCAATGAAAATACCATTTAAAATGTAAACATGAAAAAGTAAAATGCTATTTCAAATTTACGGGCTACAGAGCAATGAAAATAATATTTCAGATCAAAAAAACGAAAATACCGCCACAAAGGTAAATGCAACAAACATAAAAACAGGCAACAACGTAATATATGAACTAAATGTAATAAGTGTAATAAATGTAATATACATAATAAACGTAATAAATATAATAAACGTAATAAATATAATAAATGTAATAAATATAATAAATGTAATAAGTATAATAAACGTAATAAACATAATAAACGTAATAAATATAATAAACGTAATAAATATAATAAATGTAATAAATATAATAAACGTAATAAATATAATAAATGTAATAATTATAATACATATAATAAATGTAATAAATATAATAAATGTAATAAATATAATAAACGTAATAAATATAATAAATGTAATAAATATAATAAATGTAATAAATATAATAAACGTAATAAATATAATAAATGTAATAAATATAATAAACGTAATAAATATAATAAACGTAATAAATATAATAAATGTAATAAATATAATAAATGTAATAAATATGATAAATGTAATAAACGTGTATCATGTTATAAAGATAATATATGTAACATATGTAATAAACGAAATAAATGCAATACATGTAAATAAGGTAATAAGTAAAACAAACGTCATAAACATAATAAATGCAATGAACGTAATAAATGCAATAAACGTAATAAATGTCAGAAATTTAATCAATGAAATAAATGGAATAATGGAATATAATTAATGTAGAAAACAAATAAATGAAATGTAATACATGAAATAAAAGCAGTAGATGTAAAAATACAATAAATGTTATAAACGTAATAAATAAAAACAATAAATATATTAAATGTAATAAATTTAATACATGTAATTGATCTATATAATGTTATAAACGTAATAAATATGACAAAGTAATAAATGTAATAATCGTAATGATCGTAAAACGTGAAAATATAATAAACAGAATAAACATAAAAGAGTAATAAACGTATTAATTCTAATAGACATAATCAACGCAATAAACGTAAAATAACGTAATAAATACAAAAAAAGTAATTAACTGAACCGAATTAAACGAATTAGATGTTATAAATGTAATAAACGTAATAAGTATAAACCTGTAAAAAATGTAAAAATCTAATACCCATAATAAACGTGATAACATTAATAAAAGTACGATAAATGTAATAAATGTAGGAAATGTAAAAATACTATAACAAAATACACGCAACGAACGTAATAAATATAATAAAATATCAAATTAAATAACGATAATATAACTGATGTATTAAACGCAATAAATTTAATATATGTAATAAACCTAATAAATGCTATAAACATAAAAAATAAATAAATGTAATAACTATAATAAACGTATTTAATGTTATAAATCTTATAAATGTAATAAGCAGAATAGCGTAATAAAAGTAATAAATGTAATAAATACGTTAAACCTAATAAATGTTTCAAAAGTAGTGAATGAAATAATTTTAATTAATATTTATTACGTAACAAACATAATAAATGTCATAAATGTAGAATATGCAATAAAAGTAATTAAGTTAATAAATATAATAAACGGAAACAATATATAAACTGGAATAAACATATTTAATGTAATAAATCTAATAAGTATTAAAAACATAATAAGCGTAATTAATGCAATAAATGTAATAAACCTAAAAAAGTGTAATAAACGCAATTAATGTAATAAAATTAATAAACGTGATAAATGTATAAAATGTAATTAATATAATTGATGCAAGTAGCGTAATAAAAGAATTTTCTGATGGCTCACGTTCTTTTCTTAAAACGTATGTTCTGAACGTCATTTGAGTCAATTTTGGTGCTTGTATCATTAAAGGGAAAGATTCTTAGGGAATATTGAAATAACCCCATTACATTCGTTTGTTTTTTCATTCTTTGCGTTGAACACACTTAATATTTTAAGTTGCCATATTTTTGTAATGAGGAATGTATAAGATGTATTATTGGATTACTCAGACTACTGTTCGCATCTTGCATATTATTCTCACAATGTTCAGCCGAGGTAATCTCCGACCTTCTTTAGATGCAGCTGGTCGAACTCGGTTATCTTTCTGTCGAAATCGGAAATCTGTAGGAATTTTTAAAAGGAACAGGTTTTTAACCAACAATATCATCCATGGTAAATATCTTTAATAATTAGCAATCGTATTCTGAAGATTTAACCTTTATGTCAATGCTCATTTCAAAAACCCGTTGCGCAACGGATAAATTGCTAAATTATAATCAATTATAAGTAACTCTCTTCTGAAGATTGGAGATTCCATCTTCAGTACCGGCGATACTGGGGATGCAATTAGGCATTACTTAAGATTGCAATCCGAAAGAATAAAAGCAAACTATCCCCGTGGATCAAATAAAGTGTTTCATTCGAAATTGCGTACAGATCCTCGAGTTCAACGAGATACACTTGAAGAAGGTCGAAGTTACATCGGTCGACACGTAATGAGGACTGTAACCGCCGTGAATAAAAAATATATATTTTCTTTTGTGAATCAATATCCCTACTAAGTGATTTAGCCACCGACCAATCAGCGTGCTGGGCGGATTAGTTCCATCTGTCCCCTAAGGAGCTTCATTAGCCCCTTTCTGATGATGGTCGGTCAAAGAGGGAACCAATTGGGCACTTTAGCATTGACGATCTTCGTCGAAGATAACTGCTGGCCAATATACAACAGCCCAATGAACTTTAAACCCTTCCTTTTTCTCACTCTCCAAAATTTTGGCCGAAAATTTAGCTGCCAAGGGGTCAAAGCTCCAAAGATTTGACCTTTGCGGTCTCTAGCAAACTATTCAGCAAATTTTGGGTCTAAAAATTTGAAATTTTACATAAATAGTATTTAGATATGCAGCAAGCTTTTTAATCAGAGCGAAAATTTGGCTGCTAAGATGTCAAAGTTGAAAAAGTTGACCTTTGCAGACTCTACCGAATTCCTCTGCCAATTTTGAGTTTAAACACTTGAAATTTTAGATGTAGGTTACATGAGTCATCTTTTTAATATATATATATATATATATATATATATATATATATATATGCACATAAAGTTATGAACAGTACATAGGGCCCGAGCAAAGTTGGGCTGAACTGCTAGTATATATATATATATATATATATATATATATATATATATATATATAGATAGATAGATAGATAGATAGATAGATAGATATTAGTTCTTCTCGCAACTCCAAAGAATAACATCCAAGCTGAGAACAATAGTTGGAAATAATACAAAAAACAAAATGCCAGATGGAACGATCGAACAACGGACGCATTTAAACACGATAATCGCCATTTTTTTTAAACTTTGAAAATGTTTGTGTTGTTATCACTATTTTAAGTTCGTCTATAGCTGAAGGCAACTTCTTCAATCGTCATAAGTGGGAGTAATTACAGCCAATCTATCGCCAAATCAAATGATAGCATATGATTGGACGCGGGCTATTCTAGACACGTGTTTTACTATTAAACCACAATATATATATATATATATATATATATATATATATATATATATATATATATATATATATATATATAAAAGAAATAAAAGCACTCGTATAAAAAACTTAAGAGAACAAACGCAAAACAGTAATAAAGATCATTTTTGTATGAAATATTTAAAAGTAGACAAATAAAAATGTTGGCTCAAAATTTATCATGCCTTAACAAAATTCAAAACCGGCTTCGAAATCTAGTAGGTGATGTCCCTTTCTTCTCCCGCAGCAGCTTTCTCACAGAAGAGACGCTGCGAACCTGTATCTGATCAATCGTTATTTTCATGGCAAGTGCTCGTCTGATCTCCAATCTATGGTTCTCCCTTGCCAAACGTTCACAAAAGACACTCGTTTAGTTGCAACCACTATCAACAAGTTTCCACACTCTCTACATGTGCCTAAATCTAAAAGTGGATTTCATGAAGAAAACTTCTTTCCTAGAACTGCCCATCTCTGGAACAGTTCCGCTGGCCTGCTTTTCGGCTAACTACAATATGGCCGTCTTCAAGTCCAATGTACACAAGTTCTCGCTGAGTCGCTCTCTTAAATAATCCATGTCTACTCCATTTCCACCACACTTTTGTCTCAGTGACTACTATACACTTATTAACCGTTATCCTTGAGTGGCTTTCGGACCTTGATAATTGATGACTTCGGTGTAAAAAATATACGCCAAGGTGAAGAAACACCATATTCCTGTATCAGCCTTAGCTACGACTTGAACAAAGATAGACCCAGACTCAAACTCATGTTTATCCATTGACTCAACATGTTTTTTATATCCTTTTCTATGTAACTCTTTTCCATCCATGTCTGTTGTGTCGATGACACTGTGCGAATAAAAGTGACTTGCATTATAGAGGCAGTATGTCTTTTTCATCAAACTATAGTAAGCCGTGCGGCATAATCATGTTGACACACCGGTTCCCGCTGGATCACCAGTTAAGCAACGTTGAACCTGGTCAATACTAAAATGGGTGACTATTAGGGACATCCAGGTGCTGTATGTGCTCTCTGCTTATCTCGGCATTGTTTCCAGTCGTCCTGGACTATCCCTTGCCACTGGACTCAAACAGTGCCGATTCAGGAGACGTGTGGTTCAGGATTGCGCAACCCTTGCCTCACAGTTACATGTGAAGCTGCCTCTACAAGGGATAGCCTTTGTCTTTCGAGACTGAACGGGGGCATATTATAGTAAGCCGTTTTTGCTTTCTTTTATATTCAGCAAGAACCTACATAAGAGCCAACTACGCCCTAAGATGAATTATAAAATGATGTACTGTTGCCACATCTAGGGAGGAACTGCTCAGAGCACTCATTCCTGATTAGACAAAGTACAAAATCGACTTCACAATCTAGTGGGCAATATCCTTTTCTCCTCATTGTTCTATCTTTCTAGCAGAAAAGACAAACTTTTCTCTGCTCTATCATTATTTTCATGGCAGGTGCTCGACTGAGCTTCACTCTATGGTTCACCCTCTGTAAAACATTTACGGTAAATAATCGTCTAGCTACAACCACTGCCAGCGATTTAGCTAACTTTCCATCTGTACCTAAAATTATACGAAAATTCCATGAACAGATCTTTTTTTCTCGCAACTGCACATCTGTGGAACACAATACCATGGAACTGCTTCCCAGTTAACATGGTGGCTTTCAAGTCCAATGTAAACAAGTTATTGACGAGCCCTCATCTAAAATAAATAAACTCCTAATTTCCACTACAACCGACCATCACAGTGTAATTTAACCTGACGCTTATTAACTCTTATCTCTGAGTAGCTTTCGAGCCTTAGTAAGCAGTTATTATATAGTAAAAAACAAAAGGACAGGAGATGGATATCTATGCAGTAAACGTTTCCTTATACAAAGCAAGACCTTTCAACAGACCAATCTCTGGCTGGATGTTGGTCTTCAACAATTAAAACACGCGAAGAAATCGTATAAAAATCTATAATTCTTTTCGGACTTGAATTATGCTATTGTCTTTATACTCTCTCGAAAAGAGAATGAGAGAAAGCAACGTCACTTTTCTTACCCGGAGCGACAAGTGTCTCTAACATCGTAATTACATTGTCTCGCGTCCATTCATCTCGTCCACTTTATCCGTTTGTCTCGAAGCAATCCTTTATATCAAAACGGTACATTTAAGCACTTGAGAACATGAACCCCTTTTCCCCACACTTCGTGCTTAACCTGTCTGGCCTTAGCTGATAGTTATTTTTATGTACTTTCTGACTTTGCCCAAGTTTGGCACAAGGCCCGGTAAAACCGTCTCAAGTTACTAACCTCCACAGGGCGACTTTTAAATTGGTAGACAATCCCACCCCACCATCAAAAGAGAAAACTAGGAAAAATAAAATTTAAATAAAACAAACAAAATATAAAAAAAATGTATTCTTCACCGACCCACAGCAGAACAGATACTACACTTTGAATTATTTATTTGCAAAAATATATTTAAAAAATTATATTTTAAACAAATTAGACACAAGGCCATTCGAAAGTGTAAGAAAATCGGTGTCTTTAGTCATCCTTTGTCACTTTACCTAAGGGATGTCTATCTTATCCTTAGTTAGAATCATTAATGACTATAATACCACATTTACTCACGTTTAGAAGTTTTATTGAAAATAAAGAACAACGTTCATGTACAGTCATGTTATTTCATTTACAATCAGTTGCGAAAATAAAAAAAAATAAAAAAAATATTTAAGTAAGACTCTCATAGATCTGTCTAAATAATTGACTGTCCGCTGTTTTTCAGGCCAATCTCTAAGAGGAGGATGAGATTTAAATGGAAAAGAAACATAAAAAAATGGGGTGGGAGAGTTTAATCTGTGAGTGATGTGCTTCCAACATGAATGCAATCTGTGAGAGGTTAGTGGTGAAAAAAAAAAATTTGAGTGGGGATCTTCTTTTTAGCAAGGGTTCATTCAGCTTACTCAAAAGGCTGAGAACCGAGCGCATCATGCTCAAGCAGGAAACATGTACTCATACTTGATTTCTCTTCGTACACACAAATTCGCTACTTATATCAATTTTCTTTTCAAAAACCACTGAATGTAATATATTTCTATCTATTTTCAATTGGTGCTTGAAGAACGCGATCAGATTCTAATCAGCAAAAGATCCAATCCCTTGCGTATTTCTCAGACGTGTCGTCCAAACCACCATTTGTGCTATGGACACTCTAGAAAATGCACTATTCCGGAACTGTGTTGCACGGCATTGAGAAGACAGCATATTCCAGGCCAATCGCCAGGTCAGAGAGAACTAAGAGTTGATGACTCGAACCCGACGCTCAACTTCACTCGGAGCAGATCGTCTCTTTCGACCATACCAACCCCCCGACGAGCAGGTCAACACTAGCCGACTATGAAGTTCCTTTATAATAGTCAGAGACAGGTCACTGGACCTCGGAAGCTTTTTTGCGTGGCTTGGCACTCTCTGAGGAACTGCATATTGCCTCTCAGCTTACAACAACCCTCAACCGGATAATCGATAATGTAGTCAGGAAAGGTGCTATCGACCGAAGGGTTCCACACGGATTCCTCTGTTCCTGTTCGACTCAGAAAAGCCAGTCTCTCGGAGTCTCGATGCATTCCCAACCCTCCCTCATATGGATGTTGAATACAGACGTGTAGACGAACCCAATGTCTCTTCCTGTCCCAAAGGAGCGAGAACAGGAGACGTTGGAAGGTCTTTAGGTTTTTCACAGGCAGAGGAAGCAGACCAATCGGCACATAATGATAAGAAAGACGTAAGTGGCGCACACATCCGCTCTACTCTTTAAGGAAAGTTTCCTCTAGAGTCAAGAGTTAACCGACATTTCAACCTTTGACTGTATTGCCAACCAATTTCTTTCAAGCTGAATGTCCTGTCTGAACCACACGCCAAAAATTCGAACTGGGCCATCTGTACAGCTGAAAGGCACCGAAATGCAAGACTTGATTCGACTGATTTGACCCGTATGATCGAGTGAGTGGCTCTATTCACATATCGGTATTTCAAAAACATGACACAAAGATTATGATGTCATCGGCGAACGCAGAAACTCTGGCTTGCGTTTCCCCAGGGAAAGCGATTCTGCAAAGTACCAAACTTGCCTCTCCGTGAAGAACAGCTTCAACGCAAGGATGTAGAGCAGGGGCGAATTGACCGGTACATAGCGAAAGATTTTGAATCCTTTCCGTTAAACTGTACTACTGCTATCGGTGCATGGTACAATACGGAGATTCATTTGCAGAAGTCAGTCTAGATGGTCTCTAAAACAGATGCAAAAAAGTGAAAGTCAACACTGTTGAAAGTTTTAGATCTAAATTGATCAGCGTGACTTTGTGCCGTCTTCTACCTTTCCTCTCTAGAATCATACGGATCAGGTGGTAGTTATTCTGGATCAATCACCCCTTTGAAAGCGTACTTCTGCTGGTTCGATCAACCATTTCATAATACCCTGCAACCTGTTTGATAGGAGTTTGGCCAAAATCTTTAACTTAATGTTTAGTAGAGTTATGGGTATTAGATATGGATAGATAGAGTTATAGATAATCATCTATTTCCTCCCCATGCCGATCACTCTTCCTTGGCAGTGTAATAATTCTCTTGGTGATTAGACAGAACTCTAATCAAACCAATGGTTGATCACATCTGTAAAAATCAGTATAAATATCTGCGACAGCCTTAAAAACGATTTCTAGGGCAGAACATCAAGTCTTGGTAATTTGTTGCAGTCGACCTGCTTCAACGCAGTCAAGACCGTACGTTCTGTGACCCTGCCTTCGCAACTAACTGCTCTAGCCGCATCGAGAGTGGGAAATAGTCGCTAAACTCTTGTACCTAGATATCGTGCTAAATTGCTTCTCCAAATTCTTCCGAAATATTTCGCAGATCTCAAGTTTCGCCTATTCGGGTGCTTGACTTTTGCGATATACTTATCCGAGCCACGCCTAGAAAGCCCTTTGTGCTCATCCGCGTCAAGATTCATTTCTTAGCGTAGCCTACTTGGCCCTCGTAATGCTCGCAAGGCCTCGCGTCAGAAGATTCTGCTTTACCTAATTCTTGTCTCCCTAGCTTATAACTAATCTTATATAATAAACCAAATGGCAAATACCATTTTTTTATTTTCGCACTTTTGCACCGATTCTCTCCGGCTTAAACCCAAATACAAAGTTTCGCATAGGTTCGAATATCCTATATATTATATAACTATATATAACTATATATATTATAGTTTCATGTCTGTTGACGAAAAACTGACATAAGAGTTTGGTATGCAAAATTTTTTAAACAAATATGTATACACATACATAAATATATATAGAAAGAGGTTTGTGTTGACTATAACCTTTTTACGCAAATATTATGCAAGTATAAATCATGTAGAATATCTGCATAAATATAATTACACGTAATAGTTAACTAAAGATGATCATCTCATAAGAAAACTGAAAAAACTAATAGGGAATTAATTAAAATGAATGTTTAAAAGAATATGCAAATTAGCTAGATCTGCAGACGAATGCAATTCCAATACCCATCTACAACAAAGTTGTATTTTCTTTTTAAATAAATAGAAAAAAAAAGGTTTTAATATGAATATCAATACAAAAAACAAAAAAACTCAAATTTATAAATATAAAGGCTCCTTCAATATTTGACAGGCTATGAATACTCACGTAGAGGTGTCTGCGCGTGAAATTTTTGTAGGGGAAGGTGCGCAATCTCCAACCACACCTCTCCTGAGTCGACATTGTTAAATACTAGTGGCCAGTGAAGTGTATGTACAGGACGACTGGAAACACATGCCGAGATAAGCGGAGAGCACATACAACGCCTAGAATTCCCAAATGGACACCCATCTGGTAATAATCAGGCTCAACATTGCTTAACTTCGGTGATCTGACGAGAACCGGTGTGTCAACGTGATTATACCGGGTATATAGATAAATATATGTCAATGTATATATCTACATCTCTCTCTCTCTCTCTCTCTCTCTCTCTCTCTCCCTGTATATATATATATATATATATATATATATATATATATATATATATATATATATAGAGAGAGAGAGAGAGAGAGAGATTAACGTACAGAAAGATGTAATTACGCTTAAATACAAGATCACTTGATTAAATGAATATTAAATTATGCATTGATTCAATTCGTTCATTTCGATGGCAAATAAATTTAATTAAGCACTATCTTCCGATTTCCCTTCAAGTCGCGATGGAAACAACGATACATTCATCAATGCTTTGGTTTAACATGATTAGCGTTAGAAAAAAATCTTTTAATATTGAAATAATTTTAAGTATTTGTTAGTTATTTGCTTTTTCAACACTTGAAACCAGTATTATCTATATATAATAATACTAAAACCGAATTAATCAACGTTTGTTTCTCTACGGTCTTTTCCCCTATAATATTTTGATCACATTAATTAGTTGCTAACTTATTCCTCAGTTTTAGAATTATGTTTGACAACACAAACTTCAATCTTAATTGTTCTCATTAATCGCAATTTACAATTAACTCCACAAATGACAAATCTCTTATAAAGTTTTTATTTACCACTTTCACCCTCTCTCATTGGTTGACTCCTCATCACTCTGCTTTTATTCAGTATATACCACTTTTACTTGCATCACTTTTTATATTCATTAACAGCGAAAGTAATAAAGAAATGAACAAATAATATTCGTGGAATAGTTCATTATAAACAAAAGGGAATATCACCACAAGTAATAATTCAATTTTAACTCGTAGATTGAAAATGAAAGAAAGCGAGTAGAAAGAGACTAATGAGGGATTTTGTTTTTTTCCTTTTATACTTAATTGGATTAAAACAATATAATCCGAGTTCAACGGACGCTTCAATGGGTCACATTATTTATTTTTTAAAAGTTTTATTTATTTATTTTATTCAATTTTCACCCCAAACAAGGCACAGTGCGACTTTGAAGTAGGGGGCTACTCTTAGGGACATAAGTTGAAGGAATATTATGAAAGGAAGATTAGGAGCAAAATGTCTGTTCACATTGCACTTGAACTTCTGCATGTCAGTGCAGTTGGGAAAGCAGAAGCCTGGAAGAGAGTTCCAAAGTCTAGCAGTTCTGGGGAAAAAACGATTGGAGTAGAAGGCTTTCTTACCCCTAGGGATCTCTACTGTGTAGGGATAGGATTTAGCTGTTTGTTGGGTTTGTCGGAGGTATTTACGTCGAGAGGGTACAAGTACTTGTAGTTCGTCGGAGCATCCACCATTAACATACTTGTAAAACAGGCAGTGGGATGCAACATTTCGTCGATGAAAAAGAGGCTGTAACTTGGATGACAGTTTAGGATCTATCAGTTTGGCGACTCTCTTTTGAACCCTGTTCAGGAGGAAGAGACAAGTAGCAGATGCACCAGCCCATTCTACTGCTGGAAAAACGGTTGCGTCATTCTACTGCTGGAACAATAGTTGCGTCATTCTACTGCTGGAAAAATAGTTACGTCATTCTACCGCTGAAAAAATAGTTACGTCATTCTACTGCTGGAAAAATAGTTGCGTCATTCTACTGCTGGAAAAACGGTTGCGTAATTCTACTGCTGGAAAAATAGTTGCGTCATTCTACTGCTGGAAAAATAGTTACGTCATTCTACTGCTGAAAAAATAGTTACGTCATTCTACTGCTGGAAAAACGGTTGCGTCATTCTACTGCTGGAAAAATAGTTGCGTCATTCTACTGCTGGTAAAATAGTTGCGTCATTCTACTGCTGGAAAAATAGTTGCGTTATTCTACTGCTGGAAAAATAGTTGCGTCATTCTACTGCTGGAAAAATAGTTACGTCATTCTACTGCTGGAAAAATAGTTGCGTCATTCTACTGCTGGAAAAACGGTTGCGTAATTCTACTGCTGGAAAAATAGTTGCGTCATTCTACTGCTGGAAAAATAGTTACGTGATTCTACTGCTGGAAAAATAGTTACGTCATTCTACTGCTGGAAAAACGGTTGCGTCATTCTACTGCTGGAAAAATAGTTGCGTCATTCTACTGCTGGAAAAACAGTTGCATCATTCGACTGCTGGAAAAATAGTTGCGTCATTCTACTGCTGGAAAAATAGTTACGTCATTCTACTGCTGGAAAAATAGTTACGTCATTCTACTGCTGGAGAAATAGTTACGTCATTCTACTGCTGGAAAAACGGTTGCGTCATTCTACTGCTGGAAAAATAGTTGCGTCATTCTACTGCTGGAAAAACGGTTGCGTCATTCTACTGCTGGAAAAATAGTTGCGTCATTCTACTGCTGGAAAAATAGTTACGTCATTCTACTGCTGGAAAAATAGTTACGTAATTCTACTGCTGGAACAACGGTTGCGTCATTCTACTGCTGGAAAAATAGTTGCGTCATTCTACTGCTGGAAAAACGGTTGCGTCATTCTACTGCTGGAAAAATAGTTACGTCATTCTACTGCTGGAAAAACGGTTGCGTCATTCTACTGCTGGAAAAACGGTTGCGTCATTCTACTGCTGGAAAAATAGTTGCGACATTCTAATGCTGGAAAAATAGTTACGTCATTCTACTGCTGGAAAAATAGTTACGTCATTCTACTGCTGGAAAAACGGTTGCGTCATTCTACTGCTGGAAAAATAGTTGCGTCATTCTACGTCTGGAAAAACGGTTGCGTCATTCTACTGCTGGAAAAATAGTTGCGTCATTCTACTGCTGGTAAAATAGTTGCGTCATTCTACTGCTGGAAAAATAGTTGCGTCATTCTACTGCTGGAAAAATAGTTACGTCATTCTACTGCTAGAAAAATAGTTGCGTCATTCTATTGCTGGAAAAACGGTTGCGTAATTCTACTGCTGGAAAAATAGTTGCGTCATTCTACTGCTGGAAAAATAGTTACGTCATTCTACTGCTGGAAAAATAGTTACGTCATTCTACTGCTGGAAAAATAGTTACGTCATTCTACTGCTGGAAAAACGGTTGCGTCATTCTATTGCTGGAAAAATAGTTGCGTCATTCTAATGCTGGAAAAACGGTTGCGTCATTCTACTGCTGGAAAAATAGTTGCGTCATTCTACTGCTGGAAAAATAGTTACGTCATTCTACTGCTGGAAAAATAGTTGCGTCATTCTACTGCTGGAAAAATAGTTGCGTCATTCTACTGCTGGAAAAACGGTTGCGTCATTCTACTGCTGGAAAAATAGTTACGTCATTCTACTGCTGGAAAAATAGTTACGTCATTCTACTGCTGGAAAAACGGTTGCGTCATTCTACTGCTGGAAAAATAGTTGCGTCATTCTACTGCTGGAAAAATAGTTACGTCATTCTACTGCTGGAAAAATAGTTACGTCATTCTACTGCTGAAAAAACGGTTGCGTTATTCTACTGCTGGAAAAATAGTTGCGTCATTCTACTGCTGGAAAAATAGTTGCGTCATTCTACTGCTGGAAAAATAGTTGCGTCATTCTACTGCTGGAAAAATAGTTGCGTCATTCTACTGCTGGAAAAATAGTTGCGTCATTCTACTGCTGGTAAAATAGTTGCGTCATTCTACTGCTGGAAAAACGGTTACGTTATTCTACTGTTGAAAAACGGTTGCGTCATCCTACTGCTGGAAAAATAGTTGCGTCATTCTACTGCTGGTAAAATAGTTGCGTCATTCTACTGCTGGAAAAATAGTTGCGTCATTCTACTGCTGGAAAATAGTTGCGTCATTCTACTGCTGGGAAAACGGGTATAGTTGCGTCATTTTACTGCTGGAAAATAGTTTCGGCATTCAACTGCTGGAAAAACGGTTACGTCATTCTACTGCTGGAAAAATAGTTGCGTCATTCTACTGCTGGAAAAATAGTTGCGTCCTTCTACTGCTGGAAAAATAGTTGCGTCATCCTACTGCTTGAAAAATAGTTGCGTCATTCTACTGCTGGAAAAATAGTTGCGTCATTCTAATGCTTGAAAAATAGTTGCGTCATTCTACTGCTGGAAAAATAGTTACGTCATGCTACTGCTGGAATAATAGTTGCGTCATTCTACTGCTGGAAAATAGTTGCGTCATTCTACTGCTGGAATAATAGTTGCGTCATTCTACTGCTGGAAAAAATAGTTGCGTCATTCTACTGCTGGAAAAATAGTTGCGTCATTCTACTGCTGGAAAAATAGTTGCGTCATTCTACTGCTGGAAAAATAGTTGCGTCATCCTACTGCTTGAAAAATAGTTGCGTCATTCTACTGCTGGAAAAATAGTTGCGTCATTCTAATGCTTGAAAAATAGTTGCGTCATTCTACTGCTGGAAAAATAGTTACGTCATTCTACTGCTGGAATAATAGTTGCGTCATTCTACTGCTGGAAAATAGTTACGTCATTCTACTGCTGGAATAATAATTGCGTCATTCTAATGCTTGAAAAATAGTTGCGTCATTCTACTGCTGGAAAAATAGTTGCGTCATTCTACTGCTGGAAAAACGGTTGCGTCATTCTACTGCTGGAAAAATAGTTACGTCATTCTACTGCTGGAAAAATAGTTACGTCATTCTACTGCTGGAAAAACGGTTGCGTCATTCTACTGCTGGAAAAATAGTTGCGTCATTCTACTGCTGGAAAAATAGTTACGTCATTCTACTGCTGGAAAAATAGTTACGTCATTCTACTGCTGAAAAAACGGTTGCGTTATTCTACTGCTGGAAAAATAGTTGCGTCATTCTACTGCTGGAAAAATAGTTGCGTCATTCTACTGCTGGAAAAATAGTTGCGTCATTCTACTGCTGGAAAAATAGTTGCGTCATTCTACTGCTGGAAAAATAGTTGCGTCATTCTACTGCTGGTAAAATAGTTGCGTCATTCTACTGCTGGAAAAACGGTTACGTTATTCTACTGTTGAAAAACGGTTGCGTCATCCTACTGCTGGAAAAATAGTTGCGTCATTCTACTGCTGGTAAAATAGTTGCGTCATTCTACTGCTGAAAAAAATAGTTGCGTCATTCTACTGCTGGAAAATAGTTGCGTCATTCTACTGCTGGGAAAACGGGTATAGTTGCGTCATTTTACTGCTGGAAAATAGTTTCGGCATTCAACTGCTGGAAAAACGGTTACGTCATTCTACTGCTGGAAAAATAGTTGCGTCATTCTACTGCTGGAAAAATAGTTGCGTCCTTCTACTGCTGGAAAAATAGTTGCGTCATCCTACTGCTTGAAAAATAGTTGCGTCATTCTACTGCTGGAAAAATAGTTGCGTCATTCTAATGCTTGAAAAATAGTTGCGTCATTCTACTGCTGGAAAAATAGTTACGTCATGCTACTGCTGGAATAATAGTTGCGTCATTCTACTGCTGGAAAAATAGTTGCGTCATTCTACTGCTGGAATAATAGTTGCGTCATTCTACTGCTGGAAAAATAGTTGCGTCATTCTACTGCTGGAAAAATAGTTGCGTCATTCTACTGCTGGAAAAATAGTTGCGTCATTCTACTGCTGGAAAAATAGTTGCGTCATCCTACTGCTTGAAAAATAGTTGCGTCATTCTACTGCTGGAAAAATAGTTGCGTCATTCTAATGCTTGAAAAATAGTTGCGTCATTCTACTGCTGGAAAAATAGTTACGTCATTCTACTGCTGGAATAATAGTTGCGTCATTCTACTGCTGGAAAATAGTTACGTCATTCTACTGCTGGAATAATAATTGCGTCATTCTAATGCTTGAAAAATAGTTGCGTCATTCTACTGCTGGAAAAATAGTTACGTCATGCTACTGCTGGAAAAATAGTTGCGTCATTCTACTGCTGGAAAAATAGTTACGTCATGCTACTGCTGGGAAAATAGTTGCGTCATTCTACTGCTGGAAAAATAGTTACGTCATTCTACTGCTGGAAAAATAGTTGCGTCATTCTACTGCTGGAAAAATAGTTACGTCATTCTACTGCTGGAAAAATAGTTCCGTTGTTCTACTGCTGGAAAAATAGTTGCGTCATTCTACTGCTGGAAAGATAGTTACGTCATTCTACTGCTGGAAAAATAGTTGCGTCATTCTACTGCTGAAAAAATAGTTACGTCATTCTACTGCTGGAAAAAATTACGTCATTCTACTGCTGGAAAAATAGTTGCGTCATTCTACTGCTGGAAAAATAGTTGCGTCATTCTACTGCTGGGAAAATTGTTACGTCATTCTACTGCTGAAAAAATAGTTACGTCATTCTACTGCTGGAAAAATAGTTGCGTCATTCTACTGCTGGAAAATTAGTTACGTCATTCTACTGCTGGAAAAATAGTTGCGTCATTCTACTGCTGGAAAAATAGTTGCGTCCTTCTACTGCTGGAAAAATAGTTGCGTCATTCTACTGCTTGAAAAACCGTTACGTCATTCTACTGCTGGAAAATGGTTGCGTCATTCTACTGCTGGTAAAAACGGTTAAACTTGCGTCATTCTACTGCTGGAAAATAGTTGCATCATTCAACTGCTGGAAAACCGTTACGTCATTCTACTGCTGGAAAAATAGTTGCGTCATTCTACTACTGGAAAAATAGTTGCGTCATCCTACTGCTGGAAAATAGTTGCGTCATTCTACTGCTGGAAAAACAGTTGCGTCATTCTACTGCTGGAAAATAGTTGCGTCATTCTACTGCTGGAGAAACGGTACGTCATTCTACTGCTTGAAAAATAGTTGCGTCATTCTACTGCTGGAAAATAGTTGCGTCATTCTACTGCTGGAAAATAATTTCGTCATTCAACTGCTGGAAAAACGGTTACGTCATTCCACTGCTGGAAAAACGGCTGCGTGATTCTACTGCTGTAAAATAGTTGCGTCATTCTACTGCTGTACATACGGTTACAGTTGCGTCATTGTACTGCTGGCAAAATGGTTGTGTCATTCTACCACTCCAGATCCAAATACTCCCTAAAATGGAGTACTGTTGCTTCATCTGGGAAGGAGCTGCTTAGAGTATCCTATCATTTATGATGAATTTACTAGTGTTTAAATTATAAAAAAATCTGCGGAGGTGAGCGACGTTCTTTTTATGACTGGTTTCTATAGTAACCACGTTGTTTCATCGACTACTTTTGCTACTCATTCACCGCTCTCGCGAAAAGAGAAGTAACAAGTGAAACAGAGAAAATGAAAGAATGAAAGGGAGATAATTGGGGGATTTTATTGAAAGCAGTGTCGTTGAAAGTATATTGATATTACATGTGTGTATGTTATGTTTATGGGGACAAAAAAAAGACTGACATTAAACAAAGAACAAATGAATTTACTGGAAGCCTGGAAAAATGGATTACAATAGAAAAAATACGAGCATGAAAAGTAACATGGTTAAGCTTAAACATGGAAAAGTAAAGGACTAATTTTTTAAACTGGAAAAGAAAAGGACAATCTATTCTAGTAAAAAATATAATAAATTTAAATATTAAAATATTGCAGCATTAAGAATTGATCATATAATGTTATAAATTGAATTAAAAAAATCACTGCAGATTATTGAGTTTGACAGAATAATTTCCGAGTTCTTTAAAACTCACCTTAAGAAGATCTCAGGATATATCGACTGAAACTTGAACATAACATTCAATATGAGAACAGCAGTCCGAAGTGTCCAAATAATACGAATAGTCTATCCTTATCCCCAAATTATATGTAAATAAAACGTATGATGTTGACCATTGGTAAAAATCGGAA
The DNA here is from genome assembly GCF_053919585.1 of Euprymna scolopes. Classification (NCBI taxonomy): domain Eukaryota; kingdom Metazoa; phylum Mollusca; class Cephalopoda; order Sepiida; family Sepiolidae; genus Euprymna; species Euprymna scolopes. Next base: position 23,004,269 of record NC_136526.1, on the reverse strand, counting down.
AATTGGCTCTATTAATTCTCATAATAAGATATAGCTTTCGAATGAGCCATTTTCCACATGGAAAATGAGAATCCTTGAGTTTTCCTTGAGCTTAGGAAATAATCAAACGTCACAGCGAGCAAGGGTGAGAAACTGTCTTGATGCTCATCTTGGTCAAATAGTCTGTGACAAGGATGGAGTTGTGAACTGGTACATTCGCACAAATCTTCCGCATCTTCAGTTCCTCGCGAATAATTTTGTGTACAGTTCTCACATTGATATAAAACAGTGCACTTATTCTCACTATAGACACACCGCGGTCCTTATCCATGAAATTCTTTATTTGGCCAATCAACTCTGGTGTTCTGGCTTCCTTATTTCTCCCGCATCCATCATTCCTTACGGACTCGCTGCCTTACTTGAATCTCTTATGCCACTCAAAAACTGATGCCTGATTAATGCAACATGACCCAAAAATCAATCTAAAGCATTCTATACGTTTATGTTGCATTTTTACATGAATTCAAGCAGAATTTTATTGAACATCCTTCTTTTAAAGTGTCCTCACGTCCAGATGGCTTTGTTGAAATTCACCAGCTGTGACAATCAGGCTTTAGTAGTGTGTATTCCAATTCCTGCTGTAACTGTTCTTTTGAACCTGTAATTATAAAAATTGGTCAGTCTTCTCATAAGATGTATAACAATAACATACTGAATTTTCGAAAGTTTACGACAATTTTAAATACCTGTACAAAAATATAAACAAAAAACCCTACAACAAGAACAAGAACAAGAACAAGAACAACAACAACAACAACAACAACAACTGGAAACTTATTTAAGGTCCTCGTATTAACCAAATACTAGATGAAAAATAATAAACATCAATTGCGTTAACAAATTAGTTTTGTTTATTCTCTTACGTAAAATAAGATAGAACTACATGACTAATTTCGTAGTAAATAGAAAAATCAAGACAGATGAGATTTGAAAGGATAACATATTTTTGACAAGAAACAATTGATGAATTCTTTTTTACTGACTATTTTTTCATGTGAATTTTTTTTCTAATTTTAAATCAGAAATAACTGCTCTAGCTGCACACCACAGTATAGCATTAGAGGGGGTTATTTCGTCCCACTTTTCTAATCCATCTCTAATACATATATATCAGATGCTGATTCTTTTGTCTCATAACATCTTAAATCTTGTGTTGATGACACGTAGTAGCAGTGTGCAGCCATTTTCATCTTTAGCTTGATAGTTTTCACTATGTTTGTCTCCTTTAGGCATGTGTATCAGCTGCATGATATTGTGTTTCTTTATGTACGTGTTGACAGGAGGTGCATAATAACAAATTCGATTTGAACTTTTATATTCTTCATGTTATTATCTCATTAAACTCTACCACGCTGACAAAACTATAGCAATAATATGCGCACTCTCATAGGAGAGAAGTGCTCCCAAAAGGTGTCTACTCATCCTGCAGACTAAAAGTCAGAGAGAAAGATTTTACCAGCTTCTTCGCCACACATTATGCCCGGTTTCCTTTGATGTAATTTCTTTCAACACATTAGCGAAATTATTAATGAAAATGTTCTTGGTTCTTGTGTAACAGAGCGCAGATGCGTGTACAGCAGCTGTGTGCAAATATGCTATATCAGATATAATTCTGAGGTGTTTATTGAATGCATTTAAAGCATTCTAAGGAACGACGAAAATAATTATTTTAGGCCAAAAAGCAATGATGAATATCAAATATCCTGATATTCATTTATTCTCTGAATTTAATCATGACGTATGAATGTAAATGAAAGTGGGAGAGAGTTTATTATTTATTTTTAAATTATAGTGTAGTAATATATTATAATTATTATAGTGTAATATATTATAATTATTTTAGTGTAATATATTATAATTATTATAGAGTAATATATTATAATTATTATAGTGTAATATATTATAATTATTTTAGTGTAATATATTATAATTATTATAGAGTAATATATTATAATTATTATAGTGTAATATATTATAATTATTATAGTGTAATACATTATAATTATTATAGAGTAATATATTATAATTATTATAGTGTAATATATTATAATTATTATAGTGTAATATATTATAATTATTATAGAGTAACATATTATAATTATTATAGTGTAATATATTATAATTATTATAGTGTAATATATTATAATTATTATAGAGTAATATATTATAATTATTATAGTGTAATATATTATAATTATTATAGTGTAATATATTATAATTATTATAGTGTAATATATTATAATTATTATAGAGTAATATATTATAATTATTATAGTGTAATATATTATAATTATTTTAGTGTAATATATTATAATTATTATAGAGTAATATATTATAATTATTATAGTGTAATATATTATAATAATTATAGTGTAATATATTATAATTATTATAGAGTAATATATTATAATTATTATAGTGTAATATATTATAATTATTATAGAGTAATATATTATAATTATTATAGTGTAATATATTATAATTATTATAGTGGAATATATTATAATTATTATAGTGCAGTATATTATTATTATTATAGTGTAATATATTATAATTATTATAGTTTAATATATTATAATTATTATAGTGTAATATATTATAATTATCATAGTGTAATATATTATAATTATTATAGTGTAATATATTATAATTATTATAGAGTAATATATTATAATTATTATAGTGTAATATATTATAATTATTATAGTGCAGTATATTATTATTATTATTATAGTGTAATATATTATAATTATTATAGTGTAGTATATTATAATTATTATAGTGTAATATATTATAATTATTATAGTGTAATATATTATAATTATTATAGTGTAATATATTATAATTATTATAGTGTAATATATTATAATTATTATAGTGTAGTATATTATAATTATTATAGTGTAATATATTATAATTATTATAGTGTAATATATTATAATTATTATAGTGTAATATATTATAATTATTATAGTGTAATATATTATAATTATTATAGTGTAGTATATTATACTTATTATAGTGTTATATATTATAATTATTATGATTTAAAAATTAAATAATAAGTGGTGGCAGAAAAATGATTATGCTTATTAAGGAAGTCATAAAGTGAAAAGAAGGGAATGAGAGAGTTTATGTGGGACTTCACATTTGAGAGAAGCAGTTTGGTCAGAATAAATATACTTATTTTAAAAAAGGGATGAAAACGCAGTAAGTGGTGAGTGTGAAATATTTGTTAATGTTATTTTCTTATTGCAACTGCAGACGCAGAGGAAAAATTGAGATCATTTTATCCTATACTAGCAGGACATATTTTCTAGGCGTCGCCCGAAATGGAATACTGAAAAATGATTTAACTATTAAAATATCCATAAAATATTTTAAGTACTATAGTACGATATAACTGTGTGTTCATTTTTGTTTTTAATTTTCGTTTTTTGAAAGGAACAAAACCGACTTTTCCTGAAGTAAACCTATACCTTAGGTTAGGATTAATTATGGTTAAGTTAGGATAAAATATCCAGCTGGGTTCAAATTCAGTAGAAGCAATAAAATATTTTCAAACTAAAAAACACATTCTACTTATGAGAACTAGTTAGATATTCTGTGTTAATATTAAAATAATTGTTGAAAAATAATTAATTGCTCTACTCCCCTACTAGCATATGAGTTTTCTTTTTCTTAAAGATTTATAATAGTCGACATATGGAACATAAACATCTTTGTTTATTTATGAGTAAAAAATTTTTTTCGTGAAATATAAGTTTTCTTATTTTATTAATGACTAGCGTAGCTGCGCCTGCCTTCACTGCATCATAAAACAAACTTAAACATATTTTAATTCATGCAGAGTTCGTATTTATTATTACAGTCCATACTCTATTGTACATAACATATAGTAGTGATTTAAAAAGATTAAAAATGACTTGGGTGCCATCAGCTAGAATCAAAGCCAAAACATTTCGCATTTAATCCGCGTCTCCTACCGATGCTGATATCAAGAGATATTAAACGACACGAATTAATTGAATTTAGAGTATGCACAAAAATAATTGAATTTAGAGTATGCAAAAAATTAATTGAATTTAGAGTATGCACAAAATTAATTGAATTTAGAGTATGCACAAAATTAATTGAATTTAGAGTATGCAAAAAAATAATTGAATTTAGAGTATGCACAAAAATAATTGAATTTAGAGTATGCACAAAATTAATTGAATTTAGAGTATGCACAAAAATTAATTGAATTTAGAGTATGCTCAAAATTAATTGAATTTAGAGTATGCACAAAATTAATTGAATTTAGAGTATGCACAAAAATAATTGAATTTAGAGTATGCACAAAAATAATTGAATTTAGATTATGCACAAAATTAATTGAATTTAGAGTATGCAAAAAATTAATTGAATTTAGAGTATGCAAAAAATTAATTGAATTTAGAGTATGCACAAAAATAATTGAATTTAGAGTATGCACAAAAATAATTTAATTTAGAGTATGCACAAAAATAATTGAATTTAGAGTATGCACAAAATAATTGAATTTAGAGTATGCACAAAATAATTGAATTTAGAGTATGCACAAAATAATTGAATTTAGAGTATGCACAAAAATAATTGAATTTAGAGTATGCACAAAAATAAATGAATTTAGAGTATGCACAAAATTAATTGAATTTAGAGTATGCACAAAATAATTGAATTTAGAGTATGCACAAAAATAATTGAATTTAGAGTATGCACAAAAATAATTGAATTTAGAGTATGCACAAAAATAAATGAATTTAGAGTATGCACAAAAATAATTTAATTTAGAGTATGCACAAAAAAATTGAATTTAGAGTATGCACGAAAATAATTGAATTTAGAGTATGCACAAAAATAATTGAATTTAGAGTATGCACAAAAATAATTGAATTTAGAGTATGCACAAAAATAATTGAATTTAGAGTATGCACAAAATAATTGACTTTAGAGTATGCACAAAATAATTGAATTTAGAGTATGCACAAAAAATTGAATTTAGAGTATGCACAAAAATAATTGAATTAAGAATATGCACAAAATTAATTGAATTTAGAGTATGCACAAAAATAATTGAATTTAGAGTATGCACAAAATAATTGAATTTAGAGTATGCACAAAAATAATTGAATTTAGAGTATGCACAAAATTAATTGAATTTAGAGTATGCACAGAAATAATTGAATTTAGAGTATGCAAAAAATTAATTGAATTTAGAGTATGCACAAAATAATTGAATTTAGAGTATGCACAAAATAATTGAATTTAGAGTATGCACAAAATAATTGAATTTAGAGTATGTACAAAATTAATTGAATTTAGAGTATGCACAAAATTAATTTAATTTAGAGTATGCACAAAATTAATTGAATTTAGAGTATGCACAAAATAATTGAATTTAGAGTATGTACAAAATTAATTGAATTTAGAGTATGCACAAAATTAATTGAATTTAGAGTATGCACAAAAATAATTGAATTTAGGGTATGTACAAAATTAATTGAATTTAGAGTATGCACAAAATAATTGAATTTAGAGTATGCACAAGATAATTGAATTTAGAGTATGCACAAAATTAATTGAATTTAGAGTATGCACAAAAATAATTGAATTTAGAGTATGCACAAAATAATTGAATTTAGAGTATGCACAAAATAATTGAATTTAGAGTATGTACAAAATTAATTGAATTTAGAATATGCACAAAAATAATTGAATTTAGAGTATGAACAAAATAATTGAATTTAGAGGATGTACAAAATTAATTGAATTTAGAGTATGCACAAAATAATTGAATTTAGAGTATACACAAAATAAATGAATTTAGAGTATGCACAAAATTAATTGAATTTAGAGTATGCACAAAACTAATGAATTTAGAGTATGCACAAAATTAATTGAATTTAGAGTATGCACAAAATTAATTGAAGTTAGAGTATGCACAAAATTAATTGAATTTAGAGTATGCACAAAATAATTGAATTTAGAGTATGCACAAAATTAATTGAATTTAGAGTATGCACAAAATAAATGAATTTAGAGTATGCACAAAATTAATTGAATTTAGAGTATGCACAAAATAATTGAATTTAGAGTATGCACAAAATAATTGAATTTAGAGTATGCACAAAATCAATTGAATTTAGAGTATGCACAAAATGAATTGAATTTAGAGTATGCACAAAATGAATTGAATTTAGAGTATGCTAAAAAATAATTGAATTTAGATTATGCACAAAATTAATTGAATTTAGAGTATGCACAAAAATAATTGAATTTAGAGTATGCACAAAATCAATTGAATTTAGAATATGCACAAAAATAATTGAATTTAGAGTATGCACAAAAATAATTGAATTTAGAGTATGCACAAAACCAATTGAATTTAGAGTATGCACAAAAATAATTGAATTTAGAGTATGCACAAAATTAATTGAATTTAGAGTATGCACAAAAATAATTGAATTTAGAGTATGCACAAAATAATTGAATTTAGAGTATGCACAAAAATAATTGAATTTTGAGTATGCACAAAAATAATTGAATTTAGAGTATGCACAAAATTAATTGAATTTAGAGTATGCACAAAATAATTGAATTTAGAGTATGCACAAAATAATTGAATTTAGAGTATGCACAAAATAATTGAATTTAGAGTATGCACAAAAATAATTGAATTTAGAGTATGCACAAAATTAATTGAATTTAGAGTATGCACAAAAAGAAATAAACCATGCATTGCAACTTGCCGATGTATATATCTGTGCGCATTATTCATCCACCTGAACAAATATTTTACTCGTTATGAACGATCTTTGGTGTATGGTTACTATTTCTGTTAATTACAACGTTATCTGACCAGTAGTTTAGAGTTTATCGGTTAAATATTTATACACAAGCAGATAGACACACATCTACTATTTTATTTACATAATATATATAAAAAGAAACAAACAAGATTAATTAAAAATATTGATTGGTGGAATACACATTTTCTTATTCTATTTATGATAGAAAATAAATCCGATGTTACGCCGATACCCGTTTTATGACTTGACATAAATACACTCCTGAAGTGCCTTCAACCGTATGACAAATCAAAACTTTCTTTTTGTGCATGTAATTACTCAACCTACCCAATAAAATCTCATCAAAGTATTGTACTACAGGCAGTCACCAATACACTATAAAATCGGGGCCAAATTTCATCCGGAGCTTATTCGGCCATTTGTCCTTCATCCTTGATGCCTAACTTGTCATATGGACTTCTGTAAGACATTACGGCAATTTTTTTTCCAGCTCGGACATCTGTGAAAACTTGCTTCTTCAGCTAACATTCAGCTAACATGCAGTACAAATCTTTGATCCAGCTCATTCAACACTTTTGCAGTACTAACTGTGACCCAGTTCACTCCCTACGCACGCAATACAAACTTAGATCCAGCTTATTCCTCACTTGTGCAGTACTGACTTTTATCCAGCACACTCCCTATTCACGCAGTATAAACTTTGATGCAGCTCACTCCCTACTCACACAGTACAAACTTTGATCTAGCTCATTCCACACTTTTATCAGTACTAACTTTGACCCAGCTGACGCCCTACTAACGCAGTACAAACTTGGGTGCAGGTCACTCCCTGCTTGTGCAATACGTTTGATCCAGCTTAATCTCTACTCACGCAGTACAAACTTTGATCCAGCTCATTCCAATCTTGTTCAGTACTTATTTCGATTCAGCTCACTCCCTAATCAGGCAGTATTAACTTTGATCCAGCTTATTCCCTACTTGTGCAATACTAACTTTTACCCGACACACTCCGTACTCACTCAGTACAAACTTTGATGCAGCTCATTCCGATCTTGTGCAATACTAACTTTTACCCGACACACTCCGTAATAAAATTCATGTTACATATATGACATAAGATTGTAACGTAACAAATCTCATGTTACATATATGACATAAGATTGTAATTTATCAAATTAATTTTACATATATGACATAAGATTGTAACCTTACAAGAATTATGTTACATAAATGACATAATATTGTAACGTAACAAATTCCATGTTACATATATCACATAAGATTGTAACGTAACAAATTCCATGTTACATATATGGCATAAGATTGAAACGTAACAAAATTCATGTTACATATATGACATAAGATTGTGACGTAACAAATTCCATGTTACATATATAACATAAGATTGAGACGTAACACATTCGATATTACATATATGGCATTAGATTGAAACGTAACAAAATTCATATTACATACATGGCATAAGATTGTAACGTAACTAATTTCATATTACATATATAACATAAGATTGAGACGTAACACATTTGATGTTACATATATGGCATTAGATTGAAACGTAACAAAATTCATGTTACATATATGACATAAGATTGTAACATAACAAATTTCATGTTACATAAATGACATAATATTTAATTTATCAAATTAATGCTACATATATGACATAAGATTGTAACGTAACAAATTTCATGTTGCATATATGACATAAGATTGTAACGTTATAAAATTCATGTTACGTATATGACATAAGATTGTAACGTAACAAATTTCATGTTACATATATGGCATAAGATTTGAACGTAAAATTTCGTGTTACATATATGACATAAGGATGAAACGTTAAACACTTCATGTTACATATATGACATAAGATTGTAACGTAACAAAATTGATGTTACATATATGACATAAGATTGTAACGTAAAAATTTCATGTTACATATATTACATAAGATTGAAACGTAACAAATTATCTTACATATATAGCATAAGATTAAAACCCAACAAAATTCCATGTTACATATATGGCGTAAGATCGAAATGTAACACAATTCATGTTACATATATAACATAAGATTTAAATGTAACAAAATTTATGTTACATATATGGCAAAAGATTGTAACGTAACAAAATTTCATGTTACATATATAACATAAGATTGAAACTTTACAAAATTCATGTTACATATATTACATAATATTGAAACTTAGCAAAATTCATGTTACATATATGGCATAAGATTGTAACGTAACAAAATTCATGTTACATATATAGCATAAGATTGAAACGTTACAAAATTTGATTGTGAATATTTTTCCAATGCCCAAGTTTAGAACTTTTTCTGCCACTTTTTTGTTGTGATTTATTAAAGAATACGATAATCACAATGACACGTATCAGTGCATACAATCAATCTATTGATTCTGAAGCATTCATCGATTCCACATCATTGATCTGTGACCTGGTCAAAAGAATTATTGTTCCTAACCTATTCTTCTATTTTTTTCATTTCACAGATGTTTAAACGTCATATACTCACAATGGCGTCAGTATTGATAATAAAAACGCCATTTTGAAGTAGTTAACTTGAAGAGGGCGCTGTTGATCTTGTTTTCAACAAGATAACTACATTACAATGAAAATCACGAAATTGAATTCTTTTAATTTCGGAATTTGAGTTATTTTTTATTTCCTTTTCCCCAGTTTTTTAACTTCTATTTTTTCATCCGCCATTTTTTACGAATTGTTAGGTGTATTCTTTTAAGATCCCCTTCTCCCCCATCTGACATTTTCTTTATTCCCCAACCCTTGTTTATCATTACCATGCTTTGATCAATGTTCAAATCTTTAATCTCGGGTCCTTCTCTCTTTTCTAATAGAATATTTCTTTCAGCCATCTTCAAATCATCAGCAACAACTAAGGCTAACGTAATATGTCGTCAACGACTGCCATATTATTGATCGACCATCCATTGGCGACGAATATTGCGGTTCTCCGTTATTGATTAACGATTTGGAGTAAGTTTGGATTCCAAGCTTTGCTTTATGGAGAGCCATGTCTCCCGGCTATAAGAGACGGTGAAAATGGGGGTAAAAGACGCGGTCTCTGCTTTCTAACAATCTCTGATTTATATTTATCAAACAGAAGATTCTGTTTTATTATCGTTGGCAGTATTTCATGTTTTAGATGACAAGTGCTTATAAACGCAACAAATGAAATAGGCAGTCTAGCTTAGAATTCCCCTCCAAACGTCAATTTCGCTCTTGGTTCCAGGTACGACATCAAACAACCTTGCGCAATATCGGCAAAGTTTTCAACTCACACCACAAAAGCCTTAAATCCATATCTTTCAGCACTTATTAACATTTATAAAAGATGTGCAGTATAATAATAACACTAACTTAGTTTGAGGTCGTTTAGGATTGGATACGAAACACGCGCTTGCAATTTTGATCCTACGTTAGGGAACCAATAATGTTATCGCGAAACTGGTCACATCACACTAATAAAACTGTTCCATAATTGTCATGTCTAGTTTCATGATTACATTATTGGTTCCCTTATAGCGGATCAAAATTTTAGGCAGCACAAGCAGCTTATAACAGAGTCTGTGTTTCCCGTGTCCGACCCTAAACAATCTCGGACAAAGTTGGGCAACGTGTTCGCCCGTACACAACCACTCTAAAATCCATATTTCTCAGCCGCTATTGGAAGTTATAAGACACGCGTAGAGTGATCGTTATGTAATACGATGCGGTGTTCTTCAATCTCAAACGGCATCATATATTTATGGTTTTGTGTGCTTTTCTGAATCCTGTTCTCTTTCCACGCCAGAAACTGGCCAGGGATTATTTAGTCCATTAGCTTTATTTGTATCTGCAGAGAGTAATTATAAAGCAACAAATAAGCCATCATATGCTTTTGGATTTACTTTATTTTTTCCATAATTTTACAGTAATGTATATCTAGTTGGGTTGTAGCTTCCCTGTGTCGATAATGCACCTAAAAACGTCTGTTCAGACCTCAAAAAGAAAGCAGAATCTTTGACACATTTTTTTCTAATCACCTCATATTCTAAAACGTAATCATAACTTTAGTTGGTTTACTTCTAATGGAATTTTCCGCTAATCTTATATTTACTCTAGCCTTGTGTGGAAAACTACTGCCTCCAACATTATTTTACACATCTGCCTCTTTTAAAGGTCGTAGTAATCGGTCAACAGCCAGTTTATAAAATCTAAGGACTTCAACCCTTTCTGTTCTACTACTTCTGCTGATGCCGGCTAACGATTGACGGCTTTATGAAGCAAGCCTAATATGTCGGTTACAGTCTTCCTTCTACGACCAAAGAGCCAAATAAAATCTAAATATTGAGTCACTTCTCCGTCCGGTGCCACAAAAAATCATCATCATCGCAAACATAAATTAATGAGAAACAAATTACCTCCCTTTATAGTCGCTCTTTATCAGTTAAAATCATTAAAACCATTTCCTCTCCAAAATTTTAAAAACTAAAATAACAGTGAAAATGGAAATCGCTCCAACCGTTATAATGCTGAATTCTCTTAGAATGAAAATTGAATATTCCAATAATGCCAATGAACAATTGTTAAGATAGATAAGTCAGTTATCTCTTGGTCGGTGCAGAATACCAGCACTAGCATCATCACCTCCACCACCACCACCGACACCGACACCGACACACCATCGCTATTAAATTATCATTTCTAGAAAAAAGTAATGCCTCACTATAGTTCTATTTTTTGCAATGATATATCTCAAGCAGTTCCCATATGTCTACAAAAATATTTATTTTTAATTCACGTTCGTATCGAAACTAATATTGTATTGATTATTCCACTGAAGGATTATCTATTATTTGCCCATGTGATAAGCAAAACTATTTAATTAGTAAACGTTTATATCTCTAAAACAAAACGTAAATATAACAACGGAGATAGTGTTACGCGGATATGTGCTATGTATTATAATTCTTCACTTTCTTTTGCGAAAAAAATGACCCTTTGATCTTAACAACAAAAAATGATTTAATTCAAATTCTGCTATATAAGATTGTTTCCTATTTGGAATTACTTTAGATTTGCAACATTTAGGAGTAAAGTGTAGTATCTGTTCTGATACTACACTTCACCTTTTATGACCTCGATCAGTGGAGGAGAAATCCTTTTATATTGAAGCAATTTTAATTTTTGTTCCTATCCAATGTCCCTTTTTGGGAAGCTGGATTTTCCTCACATTAAAAACCAACTTTGTGTCCAACTCTTCCCTCGTGGGGGGAGGGCAAATAAAGAGGAACATTTTCCGCTATAAACAATCAAAGTAGTAGCAGCATATTGCAGTTATTAAGACAGGATTGTTTATAGCTCGTATAACTTTACATCTTAAGCTCCCGTTTTCAATCTCGGTTTTCGCCATCCACTTTTCCTTTTTTATGAGAGTTGGTGGAGTAATAGCGACACATTGTTTAATCCAGCGCAACGCCGGATAGGGACAGTTGGTTTTGCGATATTATTGTTGGTACGTGTTAAATCCCTTCCATATACAAACACGTACGTGCACACACATATACACACACTGCATCTTCATCTCTCTCTCTCCCACCCCCTCTCTCTTTCACACACACACACACACACACACACACACACACACACACACACACACACACACACACACACACACACACACACACACACACAACCGCAGTTTTTCAGCTAATCACGTTTTCACTTAGTCACTCTTAAATCGCATACAATAAACCATGGTTGAAATTTATTTTCCTTTCTATCATTGTATACGGTTTTTCTTTCAAAACCCTACACTCTCTTCTATACTTTTCGTTTTTTGTTTCGCATGTCTTCGCCCCCACCCCGCCTCAACACACACACACACACACACACACACACACACACACACACACACACACACACACACACACACACACACACACACTAATCCCTTTCAGATATTCCCGGATTTTCTCGAGTCATCACTATTTTTGCTCGGGGAAAATACTTATGTTGCGAATTTGTATGCAACAAACGCAAAAAAAGCAAATGTTAGTTTCTTTTTTTTTTTGATATTCTCAACATGTGATGTCGGTGTTCGTTTCTGATGACGACTCACGTGTTCTGCTCATAACATCCAATGATTTGCCGATTTGTCTTGATTGACAAAGAAGAACTGACTGACCTTATTTACAACTCACAAAGATATCACACAACTGTCATTACGAATGGTAAAAATAAATTGTTTTTCCTTGAAATGTAAACATTGGGAAAATATAACTACTACTACTACTACTACTACTACTACGAATAATAATAATAATAAAACATAACATGCGGCCGCAGCTGAGATTGAACTCACTACACGATTTTGTAGTGCAATTCAAATCCTGTCCGTAGCTGAATACTTGATGCTTTGCTAGGACTATCAAGGGTATTTTTTTTCATCGTGACGCTATCACTAGGGTTGCCTACCACAGCTGAAGTAAGGCCCATCTACCCCCGAGAGAAGTATTTTACCTTGCGGTACATAGAGCGCCCCGCCTTCCCAAATGGTCACCCATTTGATACTAGCCACATTTGACGTTGCTTAACTTCGGTTATCTGGCGAGAACCAGTGTGTCACCGTGATTGTGCCGTATTTTTTTTTACGTTTACGTCAATAATGATAGAGAATAAGAATGCTAATGCGATAACGAATAATGCATATAACGACGAGGACGATGATGCTGTATTTTCTACAACCGTGACAGAAAACGGGTAAATGACACAGAAACATGAAGTTCCTCGTCCTTTCCGATCCAGTCATGTTTAAATTTATAAAATAAAAACCATATAAGATTACTGCATTTATTCAGGCACCAAAAAAGCTATCTACAAGATGAAATTAAGTGGGCCCTTTTCATTCCGGACGTCACTTGGATAATTGTAGCTTTTAGTGAAACTATGGTACGATAAAAATGTCGATTACTTTCCTTTTCAATAACGCTTCACACTCGACGCCAAGATACAAATATGTGGCCAGCATCATTTTGGATACTTCAGATGAAGATATACACATTACCAGCTGCGAATAAACATCACATCCTTCTCCCTCCAACCGAACTTTATGAATAAGTGATTTGGCAACATGTAAAAATGTTATTGATTTCTAAATCATTATGTTTCGTAGCTAAAGAAACTATGACTGCATACTTTTTCATTTCTTGAGTTAACAGCATTTAATGCTAAATATTTATTCAAAATATAAAACAATAATGTGAAACAAAGCTATATGTTGCTAGCAGTTCAGCCCGGCTTTGCTCGAGACCTATGTACTGTTCATAACTTTATGTACATATATATATATATATATATATATATATATATATATATATATATATATATATATATATATATTAAAATGTTTGACTCATATCCAGGTAACTTACATCTAAAATTTCAAGTGTTTAGACCCCAAATTGGCGGAGGAGTTTGGTAGAGTCTGCAAAGGTCAGCTTTTTCAACTTTGACCTCTTACCAGTCAAATGTTCATCCCAAAACTGATTAAAATGTTTGCTACATGTCTGAATACCCTTTATGTAAAATTTCAAATGTTTAGACCCAAAATTTGATGAATAGTTCGCTAGAGACCACATAAACCAAATCTTTTGATCTTTGACCCCTTGACATCCAAATTTTCGGCCAAAACCGATTAAAAAGCTTGCCCTATTTCTGAATACACTTTATGTAACATTTCAAAGGTTTAGAGTAAAAATTGGCTGAGTAATTTGGTACAGAACGCAGAGGTTATTTTTTTTTTAAACTTTGACCTCGTGTAAACATTTATTGTTTTGGACTCAAATCAAATAAAAAATTTGATCCGTGTCCAAATAAACTGCGTCTAAAATTTAAAGTGTTTAAACCAAAAATTGGCGGAGGAGTTTGGCAGAGTTTTCAAAGGTTAAATCGTTGAACTTTGACCTTTTGACAGCCAAATTTATGGCCAAAAACCAAGTAAGAAGATTTTTCCAAATCTTAATTCCCTTATCTCAAATCTCGAGTCTCTAGACTGTAAATTGACAGAGTTATTTTGGTAGGGAAATGTACACAAACACAAACACACACACATTTCACTTTTATAGATATATAGATAGTAGACATTAAAATCCAAACAATCATTGAATAAAAATATAAAAGTTTATTAATAAAATGCCATTTTTCAATCGATTCAGCCACCGAATAAATCCTGTCTCTCTCTTAATTAAAATCTGTTTCTTTTGCAGCTAAAGCAATGACCACATGTCTTTTTATTTGTGAATGGGTCTATTTTATAAAAGGCAGTTTTGTGTATCTGTGTATGTGCGTATATGTTAATGTGCGT